>NW_028318093.1:2420000-2722500 GCF_062004578.1 Staurois parvus
ATTTTAGAGAGAAATGCACTGTAACCAGCATGTACAACATTTGCTGCCTTCCTTCCTTAAATAAGGGCAATAATTGCCACCTGTTTTTCAAAGAATGAATGACCTCACTAATAGAACTCCACACTGCTATTATTTTGAACATGCCCCTTTCAATTAGTGATTCAATTACACAGAATCAACAGCATGCCATGACTGTTGGGTCTGTTGGATTTCTATTACTCTACTACACCTGCTAGTACATTATTTGCCATGTAGAAATATCATTTCTACCAAAAACAGTGATTGATCAGGTTAGTGATGTCTGACTGCTATTATTTTGAACACAACTGTATATATATATATATATATATATATATATATATGGACCTAGCTGTATATATGCACGTGTAATTGCTATAGGGCGGAGGAAACGTAGCCTAAATTAGAATTGTTAACCACTAAGGAACTGCAATATTCTAATCTTTGGTCGAGAGTTAAAGGTTTGCAATGCTAAAAGTTAAATATATGTACTGGGTGTGTATACCTGATGTGCTCATTATGAAGAGTTTTCTATCCCTCTGTTAGTTTTTTACATTTTTATATTTTAAAGGATAAGTTCATCTTTTGGAAAAAAATTATAAATGCACATTTTTTTGCAGGTAAAAAATTGTGCATTTATTAATTTTGTCTGCAGGAGCCTGTAAAGCATTGCAGCAGCCATCAGAAGATTGCTGATGCCATGCAGGTCTCCTGCAGACCTGTCAGAATATCTGCTTGCTGTACGGGATGTACAAGCAAGCAGATATACTGATAGGAAGCTTCAATGAACTACCACTGCGCTCCATAGTGCCGTGATAGTTCTTTGAAAACTACAAGCCGACAGCCGCTAAACTATCGGGACTTGCAGTTCATTCATTCATGGAAGTCCATGAATGAATGATGTGGCCGTGTAGACGGAGCCCCCTCACGGCTGCACTGTTTTCAAATCTGACAGATAGTACAGGGAAACTACAGTATCTGTTACAGGGAGGGGGGACAGCGGGCGTGGCTGCAGCTATGGGAACATGTTACATGTTTCACCCTAAAAACAGGTGGAACATGTAACATGTTCCCAAAGGTGAACGTATCCTTTAAAGAATGGATCAGGAGGGGCAAGAGTGAGCAAATACACCCAAAGCTTCACGGTGAACAGAAACAGAGCTGGGAATCATGACAGAATGATCTTGCTAATAGAGTAGCCAAGGCTTTTAACCGCTTAAGGACCACCCTATAGTAGATATACTGCTACAGGGTGGCACCTGTGTGCAGAATCATGTAGATATTTGTCATTTTGCATTTCCAGGTAGGGGGCGCTCTCGAGCCGCATGTGCGCCTAACCCTCGCCTCCTTTTGCGGCCATGGATGTCAATCACTGGGTCCCGGCGGGTAATTACCCGTCGGCACCCGGTGTTTACTGAGCATCTCCGACGGGGAGGAAGATTGTTTTGTTTACAAACAATCTTCCTCCCTGTCAGCTTAATCACACTGGCCGGGATGGCTGTGCACAGTACAGCCATCCCGATCAGTGTGTTTACAGTGAAGAACACACCCTCCGCCCTCCTGTTTACTTACAGTTCTCTCTGTCAGAGCGTGCACACTGCTCTGGATGGCTGTGCACAGCACAGTCATCCAGACCAGTGTGCTTACAGTGAAGCACCGACACCTAGTAAAACACTCCCAGCACACAGTTAACCCTTTGATCGCTCCTCACATTAACCCCTTCTTGCCCAGTGCCATTAGTACAGTGTCAGTGATTTTTTTTTAGCACTGATCACTGTATTGGTGTCACTGGGGATATCAGTGACACCGAGTTAGTTCCCCCCCAGTGTCAGAATGTCTGCTGATGGCCGCCATTACTAGTAGAAAAAAAAAATCCCATTATCTATACTTCCATTTGTAAACGTTATAACTTTCACGTAAGCCAATTAATTTACACGTATTGGGATTTTTTTTTTAGCAAAGACATGTCGCAGAATACATTTTGGCCTAAAATTTTGACGAAATTTGATTTTTTAATTTTTTTTACTGGACATGTTTTATTGCAAAAAGTCCAAAATATTGTTTTTTTTTTCATAATTGTTGGTATTTTTTTGCTTATAGTGTAAAAAATAAAAAATGCACCGGCAATCAATACCACTGAAAGAAAGCTCAATTCGTAGGAAAAAAAGGACGTAAATTTCATTTGGGTGCAGCGTTGCATGACCACGCAATTGTCAGTTGAAGTAAAGCAGCGTCGTAATGCAAAAAATGGCTGGTCAGGAGGGGGGGGGGGGGGTAAATCCTCAGGAGGGCAAGTAGTTAAGGAAGCAACAAATCCAGCTCTACAAATAACAGAAATATCATTTTTGGGTGTACCGATTCTATAAAGGATAGATTTGGGGTAAAGCTAGAGTTTAATTGCACCGTTTTGCTTTCAACACAGCAGAAATGTTTAAAATCTTGTTTACACATGTGGCGCCTCTGAAGAGCGATCTGTGTTCAGATGGCTCTTCAGCAGGCATTCAACATTATATCACCTCCTCATTACCTGTCTTCATATCAGTTCACTGCAACCATTTGCATTGCATGTGGTTGTAGGATGCTCCTTTCAGTTGAATAGGTCTTGTTTGGTGGGCAGCAGGTATACTCTTTGCTGTGGCAAAAGAAGATATACCTCCACTGCCTTTGCAGGTTAAGGGGGAGTGGTAAAAATGTTGCTCAGCTGCATAGTTTGAACCAGGGGCAGACTGACCATTCGAGCACTCGGGCACTGCCCGAGGGCCCGGGGTCAGTAGGGGGCCCCATGAAATGCCTCTGGTACCTTTTTTTTAAAAGGCTTTTCTGGTGTGCTTTGAGTGTGGGCAAGGACACAGGGGCCCCATGATTCCCTATTGCCCGGGGGCCCCATGAGTTGTCAGTCCGCCCCTGGTTTGAACTCCTTACCCACCCCAACTGCAAGTGTTACCAAGCCTTTAGGGCCTGCGTCAACATTCAACAAGTCATTCAGAATTGATTGGCAGGTGCATTGACCCACAGTTAACACCAGCCCTTAAACACTTGTCCCCCTGAGTATTTACCCCCCTCCCCCTTCCTGACCAGGTCATTTTTTGCGTTATGGCGCTGCATTACTTTAACTGACAATTGCGCAGTCATGCAACGCTGCACCCAAATTAAATTTACGTCCTTTTTTCCCCACAAATTGAGCTTTCTTTTGGTGATATCTGATTGCCTGTGTGTTTTTTATTTTTTGTGCTATAAAAAAGAAAGATCGACAATTTTGAGAAAAAAAAATATTTTTTACTTTTTGCTATTAAACATGTCCAGTGAAAAAATGTAAAAAATCAATATTTCGTCATAAACTTGGACCAATATCTATTCTGCTACATGTCTTTGCTAAAAAAAAATCCCAAGACGTGTAAATTAATTGTTTTACGTGAATGTTATAGCATTTACAAATGGCGGTATAGATACTGGATTTTTATTTTCTACTATAACGACGGCGATCAGCGACTTATAGTGAGACTGCGGGACTGCGGCGGCCATTCTGACACCGGAGGGAACTGACTTGACACCAATACACTGATCAATGCTAAAAAAAAGCACTGACACTGTACTAATGGCACTGGGCAGGAAAGGGTTAACATAAGGGGCGATCAAAGGGTTAACTGTGTGCTGGGAGTGTTTTACTAGGAGGCGGTGTGTTGGTGCATCACTGTAAGCACACTGCTCTGGATGGCTGTGCTGAGCAGTGTGCACGCTCTGACAGAGAGAACTGTTAGTAAACAAAACAGTCCTCCCCCCCGTTGGAGATGCTCGGTAATCACCAGGCTCCGGCAAGTAACCTCTTAAGGACGTAGGGGTAGGGTGCGGGCGGCTTGTGTGCGCCCCTTACCCGGAGATACAAAACCACGTATATATATATATATATATATATATATATATGATTTTGTACACCCATGCCGCCCTGTAGCAGTATTTCTGCTATAGGGCAGTTGGGAAGCAGTTGAAGAATATGTAAATCCAACATTTCTTTAACCTGATATGTGCCTGCTGTACCATATACAGTTTTATGAAAAAATAACCTGATCACCTGGTGTTCCTGCCATTGCCAGTTATATGATGACACTGTGCTGCACTGGTGACAGTATGTAAAAACAAAAATAGTGAAACTAATTTTTTTAATTTTTTAATTTTCCGAAAAATTATGACAAAAAAATACAACTTCAAAAAACTCGCCATGCCTTTTATGAAGTACGTTGGACCGTTTACTTTGCAAAAAGGTGTCATTTGGGGGATATCTGTACTGTTCTGACATTCTTGGACCTCAAGAAATTAGATTGGCTGTCAGTATTCAGGATTGATCAATATTCAGATCTATACCATAGTTTGTGAACTCTATAACTTTCCTACAAACTAAAAAATACATCCTAATTTGGGTTATTTTCACCAAAGACATGTAGCAGAATACATCTCGGCCTAAATTTATGAAGAACAATTATTTATTTGCAAACTTTTATAACAGAAACAAAGAAAAATGTGTTTTTTTTTCAAAATTTTTGGTCTTTTTTTGTTAATTTAGCAAAAAATAAAAATCCCAGAGATGATTAAATACCACCAAAGGAAAGCTCTAGTTGTGTGAAGAAAATGATAAAATTTTAGTTTGGGTACAATGTTGTATGACCGCGCAATTGTCATTCAAAGTGTGAGAGCGCTGAAACCTGAAAACTGGCCTGGGCAGGAAGGTGTAAAACTGCCCGGTATTGAATTGGTTAATACTTCCATTGAAGTCATGCAGGGATAAATTTATTTGAATGTCCACAGGAAATGAGGTGCCCTTAGGTATTATATAAGGCATTTTTGATATGTAGAAAATCTAAACTAGAAATATACATTTGGAATCCCTATAATCAGAACAAATAAAATAATATGTTAAAGTAGTTTTTAACCCACAGTTTTTTTAGTTTAAACATTGAGCACAAAAAAAAAAAATATTACCCAGCAAACTAGTTCAATACAATTCTTACCATAGTGCTTGCAGTTTACAATTTTCAATGCTGCTTGCTCCTGATCTTTCACTGCTGCTTCCCTGAACTTAGAGTCTCAACGGGTAAGCATTACCAGCCAAAAGCATAGAGAAGGTAAAGGGGAGGAGGGAGAGGCAGAGACGTTCCTCGCATCCTTAGCTATGGGGTGGAGTGTTTCTATTAATAGACATAGTGTAGGGAGACACAAGTCTAGTCCCTGCATGCAAGGGTGGCTCCATCGGATACTGCTAGAGAAAGCAGCCACTCTGAAACAGAAAACCTGGGGCAGTGATCATGGCACTAGTGATTCAAGCAGCTGTTGAAAGTGCTTAACAAACTGAGGGTTTAATATCAAATTAAAGCAGAGCTCCACCCAAAAGGGGGAGTTCTGCTTTAAGGACTGCTCCCCATTAAGGATTGGCAACTTTGGGGGGTGGGTACCCGAATTAGACAGGTAACCTCTCCCACTTTCGGTCCGATCGCCTAGGCGATCGGAAACAGAAGGTGTCCTCCCTCCCTCCCTGTAGTCTTTTGGGACGCATGACAGGTCCCAGAAGACTAAGAAGACTACAGGACCGTTCATGAAGCACAAGCGCAGTGGATACCCGGCTGTGAAGCCACAAGCTATCATAGCCGGGTGCCCACACTGAAGATGCCGGCCTCCTGGAATCCAGGACGGCCAGTGAAACAGGCTGTGGGGGACACACCGCGGGACAGAGGGACAGGTAAGTGGCTGTTTTTTGTCAATCAGCAGCTACAGTTTTTGTAGCTGCTGACTTTTATTTTTTGACAGGTGATTGGAACTCTGCTTTAAGGTTCTTATCTGGGCAGCAAAACCTGCTGTTTGCAAAATTATGTAGGAGAAACTTAAAGTGATTCTAAAGGTTACATTTTTTTTTAAATAACAAACATACTATACTTACCTACTCTGTGCAGTGGTTTTGCAGAGCAGCCTGAATCCCCCTCTTTTTGGGTCCCCCACAGGCTCTCCTGGCCCCTCCGTCTTGTCGGGTGCCCCCACAGCAAGCAGCACGCTATGGGGCACCAGCACACAGCTTTGCCACTTCCCCTTCTCTCCTCATTGGCTGACTGGCGGTGATTGACAATGGCTCCTGCTTAATGTCTCAGCCAATGAGGAGGCAGAGACCCAGGACAGCCGAGACTGTTGTTCACATCACTGGATCACAATGGGGCTCAGGTAAGAATAGAATACATGAAGGTGAAAAACCGAGAGCCTTTACAACCACTTTAAGAACATTGTTTAGTTTACATATTTTTTTATATTTTACAGAAAACAAAAATATAACATTTTTAAGGTATCAAAAAATTATTCAGTAAAAACAAATCTGTACCCATAAAAATACTGACATTTTAGGGTCAATACATGAAGCATTTTAAATGTAATTAGCAGTTGAATGTAATCACTGCTACATCGGATTATTTGCTCTGGTTATTTAATGATTAAATACCAGTTGTTTTCCAAAGGTTAATCAGTGACAAATTGCAGCTGCTGGCCTTTGCCTGGAAAGCCTTGCTCATATCATAATGCAGGGATTTTGTGTAGAACAAGGGGGTCAAACTGGCGGCCCACCAGCTGTTGAAAACTACAAGTCCCATCATGCCTCTGCCTTTGGGAGTCATGCTTGTAATTGTCAATCTTGCAATGCCTCATGGGACTCGTAGTTTGGCAACAGCTGGAGGGCCGCCAGTTTGACACCAGTGCTGTAGAATCATACTTGCCCACACTTCCAATGGTGGCAGAAAGTTTTCAGAGTTTAGCACTCTCTGTAAGAATATGTCTATGCTCTGCTGTAATTGAGAGAGCATTCAAGCCTGCTCCTGCACACAGCCTCTGGACTGTGATTTCAGTAGATTACAGTACACAAGGCTTTCTAGGCAGTAGACAGCAGCCCTGGTGACATCAGGGACAGGTGGACAAGGTTAAGAAAGCCTCTGACACTGCGTTTTTTTTTTTACAAACAGGAGAATGAATTGGCATAATAACAGGAGCTGGAGTAAATTATACTTTAATGTATATTATATTCAGCCTGGAAAATATAACCTGGAGACAGGGTGACTTTATCAGTAAGAAGTATCAATGTTCTTACTCTGGTTGATGCTCATTAATTACAAGGGGTTTCCATAAGACATCTGCAGAATAAAAAACTTTGCTTCGTTTCGGTTTGTTAAGTTACTAATTTTTTTTGTTGCATATGTAACAAAATTAGTTTTGTTTATTAGTTTTCAACCAGATTTGAATTTTTCAAATGGATTCAAAGGATTCAAATTGAATTCCAATAAAACATATCAAATCTGTTTGAATTCATTGTGAAGAATACCTGATTGTAAAGGAGCAGGGTGGCCTCCTGGCCGCCATGTCCTGTTAGCCACTGTGTCCTTAACAATCATGACTCAACTGCTGTCAGTGGGATTCTCTCTGACAGCAGAATATGAAAAAAAAATTGCTGGCATTAAAAAAAAAAAACTGTATAGGGATCTCGCCAATCCATACCAGACCCGTTGGGGCTCAATAGCTGGTTGTTAAGGACTTATCTACTGTCAGTGTGATTCCTCACTGACAGCAGAATGTAAACAAAATAATTGCTGGCTTAAAATGTAAAGAAAAACAGCGTGCCCCCCCCCCCCCAAATCCTTATCAAGCCCTTTGTGTCTGGTATGAATTTTGAAGGGGAACCCCATGCCAAAATAAAAAAAATGGCAAGGGGTCCCCCCAAAATCACTGGTGACCACGCTCCTTTGTTTATTTACGGTCAGTGGGAACTGGTGCTATTTATTTTTGACACTTTTTGGTGATTGACTAGGGGTACAGTGTACTCCATATTCATTTACATTTTGAGGCCTATATTTTGGGGCCCCTTGTTAAAGGGGGTGTCCAGATTCTGATAAACCTGCAGGCTCCCACAACCACAGCCAAGGGTTGTGGGGAAGACAACCTTGTCCCCATCAATATGGGGACAAGGTGCTTTGGGAGGGAGCCCCCCTGCCCCAAAGCACATCCCTATATTGAGGGCATGTGGCCTGGTATGGTTCAAGAAGGAGGGGGGTTGCTCGCTCATTCCTCCCCCTTTCTTGGCCTGCCAGGCTGCATGTTCGAATAAGGGCCTGGTATGAATGTTTGACCTCACGCCAAAATAAAGAAAAGAATGGCCAACCCAAAGGGCCTGGTATATATTGGGAGGAGGGGGGGACCTCCATGTCGTTTTTAAAAAAATGTTTTTAATGACATTAAAAACATACCAAATGAATGCCGAAGATACAAAATGAATTCAAAAATTAATTTTGTGTCTTCTGCATTCTTTTGTATATTTTTGGATTGGATTTGGGATTTACGAATTTCTGAATTATGAAAATTTGTCCAGATTTCAATTTGGAACAAAACAAACCGCACATGTCTAGTCTCCATGTAAAATAAAAGGCGTCATCCTTCCAGAGTGGGTTGGATCTGGTTCTTTGGTTTCCTTCTAGCTCTATGCATTTCAGTTGATTCCAGGGACAATCTACCAGAGCATACAGTGAGAACAAAAATGGTTATATGAGATTATCCTGCTAGTTAACAGAATTTGCAAAATAAAGATAGGGTTTTAGGTCATATTGCTCCATAAAGCAAAGATGAAAAAAACCCACACCTGCGTATATTGAAGGTATACGCCAAACAAATGTTTTGAATTAGATCTAATTTAGGGAACCCTGCCTAACTAGCTTTGTTGTTCGTTTTGACTTTCAACTTCTGCACCCCACTTATCCATTCTCTGTAGGACTAGGACCCACCAATGTTGCCCAATTAACTTGGGAATTAGTGCCTGCAGGTGATGTACAGGTTGTTCAGGTCACACTGAGCTTTTCCTGCAAATTAGTACATTTCTATGATAGATAATGAGCACTTTTAACCACTTGCCCTCTAGAGGATTTACCCCCCTTAACGACCAGGCCTCTTTTTGCTACTTGGCGCTGCACTAATTTAACTGATAATTGCACAGTCATGCAATGCTGTAATGAAACAAAATTTACGTCCTTTTTTTCACACAAATAGAGCTTTCTTTTGGTGGTATTTGATCACCTGTGCACTTTTTATTTTTTGTGCTATAACCAAAAAAAGACCGAAAATTTTGAAGAAAAACAATATTTTTTACTTTCGGCTATAAAAAATATATAATAAACTCAAAGTTAGTTATAAATTTAGGCCAAAATGTATTTTGCTACATGTTTTTGGTAAAAAAAAAATCCCAATAAGTGTATATTGATTGCTTTGTGTGAAAGTTATAGCATCTACAAACTATGGTATAGATACTGCAATTGACACCATTTTTTAGCTATACAGCGCTACACTAGTTTAGCTGATAATTGCGCGGTCATGCAATAAGGTACATATATAACATTTATGTCCTTTTTTTCACACAAATAGAGCTTTCTTTTGGTGGTATTTGATCACGTGTGTGCTTTTTATTTTTAGCACTAAAAACAAAAATTTTTGAGAATTTTTTTTTTAAACAATAATTTATCATTTCTGTCATAAAAAATATCCAAAAAAACTAAAATTTCATCATAAATTTAGACCAGATGTATTCTGCTACGTGTTTTTGGTTAAAAAAATCCCAATAAGTGTATATTGATAGCTTTGTGTGAAAGTTATAGCATCTACAAACTATAGATAATGGAATTTACACAGATGTTACTTTCTGACTGACCATCACATTTCTTGAGGTGCTAAAATACCAGGATAGTAAAAACACCCCCAAATGACCCCTTTTCAGAAAGTAGACACCCTAAGCTATCTACTGAAAGGAATATTGAATCCATGGAAGATTTATTTTTTTCCACAAGTTTCTGGTAAATGACAAAAATGTAAAAGCAATCCTGCAGCTAATTAGCCACTAGGATTGCTTTTACATGAAAGCCGATTGTCGGCTGAAAAAAATGATACCAGGATGATGCCTGCAGCTGTAGGCAATGCCCTGCCGCAGTATATCTACTGTGGTTGGTCGACAAGTGGTTAACCAATGTATGAACTTGTCATCAACCCCTATTGCAGCCTTAAATGCCCCAGTCATCACCAAGCATAATTTTGGGCATTAAACTGAGGTTGGTATATGAAGAATTACAAAAAAATGGCAGCTGCCCCAGTCTATAACTGGCCATCACAGAAAGGAGCACATGGAAGGGTGACGCATGTCAAACAACAAAAGAGAAAAATTCCCAGCTCAGCTGGCCAACCAGCCTGCAAACAAACTGAATTAACCTGTCTGATAGTGTACGTTAAAACAGGGGTTTAGTCAGCTCGCATTTGCAAATACATGCCTAAGCTACAAAGCCTCATCACAGCACCCCAATATTCTGTAGTTCCTAATGCTACAATTTTTGAGAGCCCCCATAGTAGAGGCACATGTATTAAATGGATAGACCAAGGTACAGGAGCGCACTGGACACCCAGCATGTAGCACAATAGCAGCTAAAGTGTCCAGTGCTCCCTCTCACCAACACTTCAACAGTACAAAAATGGCCGCTGCCCCAGTCTATAACTGACCCTCACAGCAAGGAGCACATGGAAGGGCGATGCATGAAGAAACCCTATATTTATGCACTTGCCAGTATCCATATTCTACAAATGACTAAATTTAATTCTGTAAAACACTTATCTATTTTTTTTTTAAATGAACAGAAAAAAATAAGGTTGGTGGTATCAAATACTGGCAAATGCAAACCTGTCAGAAAGGTTCTCAGGAGCAAACTGGGCAAAATGCCAAGAGATTTTAGTTGGTTGCTTATCCCTAATTAGCAGTTCACTGACTGACTTCATCCATTGTCTGGACTTGTTCTTGAATGCTCCTCAAGCTGAAGAGTTAACTACTAGTTTTAGAACATCAGCTGGGGCAAGCTGTCAATTTGTGGAAAAGGAATGCATAATGGCTCTTCTGCTTCTAAAGTTTAATATAGACAGCTTTCCAAAATATTCTAGTAAGGGAAAAGTTTGAAAAATTATGAGCAAGAAATTTCAGAAATAGAAAACACATTAAAACTCTGGAAAAAGACTGAGGTTTTATGCACAACAAATCTTGTGCTACAAAGTCAAACGTTATCCTGGCGCATACAGTATTGTATGTGTTAGGATTACAGAGATTAACTGAGAAAAGATTAGGGGCACAAGTCAATAAAATGTTTATTTTTAGCAACAGCTACCATTTACTTGTCACCACCAAATAAAACAGAATTGCAAGGTAAAATGAACAATAAATATTTTCACAGTTGAATGGCCATTTAAAGATCAATATGTTTGAACTGCGACTACAAAGGAGACAACCTCATAAAGAAAAAATGTTAGTGAGGGGAGCATGTGTGCATTAAACCTTTATTCTAGGCCTGTACGCACCACCCAGGCAAACCTTCACCCCAAACCATATCTGTGGTTGCATTCAACCAGTTGTACTCCACTACTCAAACAAGAAACCATCGTTCTACATCATCGCTATAGGGCATTGCAATATTACCAGACAAAAAATGCAGTACAGTGTGCAACCCTTCAGGACTGCAGCCTCTTAAGGTGGCACCTCATCTGCCTCCTTTCAAGCAGCATTCTTCTCCCCATCTGCCAAAAAGCAGTGCCCATCATGGGTCCATTAAAACACTCTTTGCTGTCTTCAATTACAAGTCTTACAATCTTCTGCTGAAGGCTGAGTACTTTCTTGATTTTGTATCTTATGTTGTTAATTTCTTTATTGTAGATCACTTAATTCAGTTGTCTACACTTGTACATACATGAAATTTTGCATTTCTACAACCCGTTGGCTCTAATAAACTGCTTAAACTATCCCTTTATCTCAGGGAGATGCTTTCCTCATAATGAAAGTTCCGTTTTACCTAATGGGTCTTTGTGTTGTACTGTTTTGCTATGATAATTGTGATGGCAACAGTAATTACTTCACTTATTGTCTTGGGTAATATGGGGCACAATATGCATACTGTGGTGATTACCACTGTGTCTTTGTGGACTTTTTTCTTAGTGGAATGACTGCTGGCCTTCTAATATTATTTACAGTATAGCCGTTATTGACAGTGGTCTAGCTTATGACCCACTGATTTTCATCCTGCTCCTCAACATCACCTTATCACCAACATATCAAAATGACCAATGCTGCCTGTATTTGACTTTCAATACACTGGCATTTTGGAACTATAAACCATAGCTTACTTTGATTCCATGTTAATATTTATGCTTCTTTGCTTCCATTGTATGTACCACGTTTTGCAATAGTTGCCAGGACCTTGTCTGATTGCATTCTCCAATCCAATCTAACTACTGTACTTTTGTTAAGCATTCATGCAACTGATCAGTGAAACCTTCTGGCACCTCGAGGTGCAAATAGACCTTAACCGTATCTAATTTTCTTGGTGCTCAACTGCAACTTCATATCTCAAATCCCATACTGTGTACTAATCAAGAGACCTGACAGCTATAAGCTTTTCAGGATCTTATTATGCTCCTTGCCAGTTACCATATAACTGCTTATCCTTAATAATCAGTTTAAATGACACTGGGAAAATCATTTGTGAGCACTTAGTAACTCATCCTTGCTTTAGGGATGTTAAACAGAAAAAAACATAAACCACTATTTGGGACTACATGCATTTGGTCTGGCTACACTCAATGTACTTAGCTGCATTACAATTTTCTCTTTATTGTAGGAATCCAGATCCACAGTGGTCCCACCCCAATTTCTTCTCCATTAGATCTGCACATCACAAATTCATTTTGCAGAGGTCCTCTTGCTAAGATATTTCATGCATGGTGGTGGCACTGAACCTGGCAGCTATTTGCACTCCTGATTTTACAATTTTGTGTATCTTATACCTTGATTACTTGTTTGATACCCTGGGTTTAAATTATACTGTTTACTACTGTTACAGGCAGTGTGTAGCTGGTGTGTCTCTGATCAGCCACAAACCCAGATACACATACTATGATTTAATTTCCTCAGCAGTAATGCAGCCAAATGAAAACTACTATTGCACCCCCTGGTATGAATAAAATCAGCTAAGATCCTGACAACCACAGTACAATATCCTACACCTTAAATCCAAAGATGGCTGTGGGACCTGATGGTTACATATGTCTTTGTATCTTTAATTCCTTAGATCACCCTTACTGATTCCTGTCATTCCCTCATTATGTAGTTGTTCATCACAGATACCAAATGTTTTCTGCCTTAAAATGGTTGTAAGGCAAGGTTTTTTACTTTACTGCATTCTGCATTCAGTTCCCCCCTAAATTCATACCTGAGCTTGATCTTGATCCAGAGATGTGTATGATGCTAATTCACCCTGCACTTCTATATGGTAACCTATACTGCTTTTAAAATCCACCTCTAACTGAAGCTGATTCATAACAATCAGTGTTCTTATTGGTAATTCGCACTGCTTCCAAAATCTCTAACTCTGTCCATATTACTGTGGTGTTTATTTTGCTCTTATTGTCTTACCCACATTTATGAGCTGATCCTAATCTTTACAACTCTGCCCTCCTGCACTCTTGTTGTCTCTTGTAGTCCTCCTTTGGTGTGAAAAGTTTGCCCTGCTAGCCATGTATCTCTGCTATGCATTCCTAATTGATTAATTGGTAATACCCCCACCTAACTCAGTATAAAATTAGGCCTTCTTTAGGGGAGGCACAGCCAGGGGTAGCATTGGCAACTACCATCTTGGATAAAGTATTGATTGTGGCTTAAGTATTGAGCATTGCACTTCTGCTCTGCACTTCAGCGAATGCACAAAGTGAGAAACCACAGCAGACAACATCAAATACTAATCAGACTACAGGTGACCTGTTTCCCCATCCAGATCTTTCAGCTCCTACCCAGTCTGCTTCTTCATCTCACCACTCTGTAACATGCACTCCCTACTCCTTCTCACAGTTGTATCCTCTCCCTTCAAACTATCTCTCCTTCTCCCCCCTTCTCCACCCCACAGTCTATATATATCACTCTCAATCCTGTCTTCACCTTATTACTGTACTCATCAACTTCTGCTAATTCTGAGCCCACATACTAATAAAACCTCCAGGGCACTGGGACCTTTTCCTAACATCTGGAGACATTTCCCCAAATCCTGGACTGCCATCTTTTTCCTTTGACCAATACATCTGGCACACCCTATCCTAACAGCGGCTGCAATTCACACAATCTGGTTACTATTCCTCTTCTTCCTCTTCTTCCTAGAACCAGCCTTCCCTTTTCCTGTGCCCTTTGAAATGCCCGCTCTGTCCGTAACAAACTCACCTCTGTCCATGACCTTTTTACCATAAAATCCTTTAACCTGCTTGCAATTACAGAAACTTGGCTTCATGAATCTGAATTTTCCTCTCCTGCTGCCCTCTCTTATGGTGGTCTCTTCTGGACTCACTCTCCCAGGCCTAGTGGATGGAAAGGAGGTGGAGTTGGACTCCTCCTATCCCCTCAAAGCACTTTTCAGGTCCTTCATTCACCTCCCTCTCTGTCCCTCTCCTCATTTGAAGTTCACTGTATTTGTCTATTCTCTCTTTAAGAATTGTTGTGATCTATCAGCCTCTTGGACCGGTATCAAGCTTCCTTGATGATTTCTCTGCCTGGCTGCCTTACTTTCTCTATTCTGAAATTCCCATAATCACTCTTGGTGACTTCAACATCCCTGTTAACACTCCTGCTACTTCTAAACTTGTAAGCCTAACCACTTCTTTTGACCTAAAACAATGGACACATGCTTCTACTCACTCCAATGGTAACTGCCTTGACCTTTTATTCTCATACCTATGCACTCCTTTCAATCTAACCAACTTTCCTTTTCCTCTTTCTGATCACTCCCTTATTAGCTTCGCTCTCTCCTTGGCTTCCTCCTCCTTGTCTTCCAACTACCAGTCACCCATAGAAACCTTCTCTATCTTAACCCTTCTCTTCTTTTTCAGCAACTGATTGTCTCTATGACAAAATATCAGCTCTGATCTGCCCCAACCTGGCCACTTCAGTCTACAACAGTTCACTGTCATCCACCATGGACACATTGGCCCCCCTCACTACACACAGAATTAGGCCCCAACCGCTACAGCCCTGGCAAACAGACAATACCAGATGCCTAAAAAAAATGTAGCTGTGCTCTGGAGCATTTTTGACATAAGACAAAGATACAGCAAGGCTTCGACCAATATAAATCTGCCCTTCAAAAATACAATTCTTGTCTCCACCCTGCCAAACAGACCTATTTTATCAGTCTCATTAACACCCTCTCACGGAATCCCCGTCAACTCTTTTCTACCTTTAACTCTCTACTTCATCCTTCTTTACCTCCACCCACTAACTCACTCATTGCCCAGGAGATTGCTAATCACTTGAAAAATAAGATTGATACAATTGTTGACGAGATCTCCAATGTACAGATATCTCCCTCACCCTACACTCCTTGTCCACTTGCACAATCTATACTTCCCTTGTTTAACCCAGCTACTATAGAGGAGGTTGGTAAACTTTTTGCTAAAGCCCACCTAACCATCTGTCCCCTGGACCTTGTTTCCTTTCAAATACTATGGTCATCCTCTGGCTCCATCCTTCACTCCTTAACTCATATCTTCAATCTCTCCCTTTCTACTGGCATTTTCCCCAACTCTTTAAAACATGCGCTAGTCACCCCCATACTTAAAAAGGCCTTGCTGGAACCCACCAATCTTAGCAACCTAAGACCCATCTCCATACTTCCTTTTGCCTCCAAACTCCTTGAACGTCTAGTCTACAACCGACTTTGCTGCCACCTTATTGAGAATAACCTTCTTGATCCCCTTCAGTCTGGATTTCACCCACAACACTCCACAAAAACTGCTCTCCTAAAACTCCCAAACGACTTGCTAACCACTAAAACTAATGGTCACTATTCCGTGCTCTTACTCTTGGACCTCTCCGCTGCCTTTGACACAGTTGACCACCCCCTCCTCCTAAAAAACAATCTATTTTTTGGTCTCCTGACTGTATTATCCATTGGTTCGAATCCTACCTACCTCTCTGCACCTTCAGTGTCACTTACAATTCTGCCCCCTCCTCTCCTACTCCTCGTACTGTCAGGGTCCCCCAAGGTTCTGTCCATGGACCTCCCCTATTCTCGATCTACACCTCTTCCTCAGCATGGTTTCCAATACCATTTCTATGCTGATGACACACAAATCTATCGCTCTACTCCTCAACTCACCCCATCATTTTCTTCACGTATCACCGATTTACTAACAGACATATCAGACTGGATATCACACCATTTCCTAAAACTCAATCTATCCAAAACTGCACTCATAATATTTCCTCCCCCACGTGCCTCTTCCCCTAATTTCACGGCCAGGATCAATAGCACCACTATCAACCCATTCCCGCATGCCAGAGTGCTAGGGGTAACCCTGGATTTTGAACTATCTTTCAGGCTCACATCAAAACCCTGTTCAAATCATGCTGCCTCAACCTTCGCAACATCTTTAAAATACACCCCTTTTTAACCAATGATACCACAAAACTCCTAATTCACTCCCAGGTTATCTCTCACCTCAACTACTGCAGCTCCCTCCTCATTGGCTTACCTTTACATAGGCTATCCCCCCTCCAGTCCATCATGAATACTGCTGCCAGGCTCATCCACCTTACCAACCGTTCAGTGTCTACTACCCCTCTCTGCCAATCCCTCCACTGGCTTCCACTCGCCCAACAAATAAAATGCAAAATACTATCAACAACTTAAAAAGCTATCCACAACTCTGCCCCCAGCTACATTACTAACCTGATCTCAAAATATCTACCAAACTACTGTCTTTGATCCTCCCAACGACCTTCTGCTCTCTAGTTTGCATGTCACCTCCTCCCATGCTTGCCTACAAGACTTGTCCCGAGTTTCTCCTATCCTATGGAATTCCCTACCACAGTCTGACTATCTCCTAATCTATCCAACTTTAGATAATCCCTGAAAACCATTCTCCTTAAAGAAGCCTATTCTGCTTCTAACTAGTAAACTGCCTTTTATTTCCTCTATCAGCTCATCCCCCACAGCTATTTGTATCACTCAACCCTTTCTCCTAGATTGTTAAGCCCTAACAAGCAGGGCCCTCTGTTTACTCTTATACGAAATTGTATTGTAACTGTTATGTCTACCTTAATTTTGTAAAGTGCTGCTCAACCTATTGGCGCTATATAAATTCTGTATAATAATAATAATGTGTACGAGAGCCAAGACTGCCTTGGCTCTCTCGCTCCTCATTGGCTCAGATACAGCAGCAGGAGCCATTGGCTATCAATAAGAGCTAGTGTAGAGGGAGTGGGGGGTGGGGTCAAGCCCCGCTCTGTGTGTCTTATAGACACACATAGTTACATAGTTAATCTGGCTGAAAAAAAGACAAAAGTCCATCCAAATCAACCATAAAAAGAAAAAAGTTATAATCCTATACCCACAGCTGATCCAGAGGAAGGGAAAAAATCCCAGCAAAGCATGATCCAATTTGCTCCTGCTGGGAAAAAAAATTCCTTCCTGATCCCCCGAGAGGCAATCGGATATTCCCTGGATCAACTTTACCTATAAATGTTAGTATCCAGTTATATTCTGTGTATCTAAGAAAGAATCCAGGCCTTTTTTGAAGCAATCCACTGAGCTAGCCAGAACCAACTCTTGAGGTAGTCTATTCCACATTTTCACAGCTCTCACTGTGAAGAAACCTTCACACAGAGCAGGGCTCAGGTGCAAGCACCCACGTGTGCCCCCAGAGCAAGCTGCTTGCTATGGTTGTACTCAGCTGCAGGGTGAAGAGGAGAATTGGAGCTGCTCTGTGTAAAACCATTGCCCAGAGCAGGTATGTATGACATTTTTATTATTTTATTAAAATAAAAAAGGAACCCTTACAATCACTGTGATTTATTACCTGCTTTCATAATGCTTAAACTTAAGAGCACGTGCAAAAAATATTTTTGTATGTTGTGTTACAGATGTATTGTTGTACTGTTATATTACAGATTATACTGCTTGGGGACACTTAGTCCTCAATCATGTAAGTAGACTATGGATAAGAGTGCACAAATTGATTTGCCCACTACTTAATACAAATCTGTGCAAAAAACTGTTGTCATCCATATCCTTAGCAGGGGCGGACTGACCATTTGGGAACTCGGGCACTGCCCGAGGGCCCAGGGTCAGTAGGGGGCCCCATGAGATGCCCCTGGTAGCTTTCATAAGCTTTTTTGGGTGTGGTTTGAGTGTGGGCAAGGACACAGGGGCCCCATGATCCCCTGTTGCCCGGGGGCCCCATGAGTTGTCAGTCTGCCCCTGATCCTTAGTGCCACCAAACTGACCATAGTTATAGCCTGGAAAGCCCCTTCACTGAACTTTGAGGACTATGGATCTGCAAGCTGCTTTTTCCTTTCCAGTCTCCACAGCTTTACAGGGAGTTAGTTGCAAAAAGCTAATGCCAAGTCAAATTCAAGTACTTACACCACTTGCAGTATTAGCAAATACAGAGCTGCATACATTTTTGTCTATTAAATCTGGCTTGAGTTCAGTTTTAACAAGCCGGGAAAATTGATCTCAAACAAATGTACAAACATAGAGCAGCAATCTGAATAATATACTGAGTGAAAAAGGGCTTCACAATACATTCATAGTAATGGTACTTGAAACAAACATAAAAGGCAGTGCGGTTAATGAATATTTGGAGAGCACTACAGCTGTGGACAGCAGGACTGAATTATGCAGGCCACACATGGGTTGAATTCTGAACAAAGTTTCTTTAGAAAATTGGAAATTTTGTGTGTTTTGTAGTTCGATGGTGCCACCATTGATTTCAAAATTCAACCAACCAAGCCTTCAATTTCACCACTTCTTGCTACAGAAAAGAACTTTTGTGGCTGTGAATCTTATTTATTTATTTATTTATTTATTTATTTATCGAGTTTATATAGCGCCAAAGGGTTTGCTCAGCGCTGTACAATAGAGGGGGGACAATACATGAAACAGTACAGTAACATCAAACAGCACACAAGGGGTAAGAGGGCCCTACTCTTTCGAGCTTACAATCTAGGAGGGAGGGGGTAGAGGTACAGGAGGAAATGGCTGTGGGGGATGGAGTGGAAGGAGGAGGGAAGGGCAGCGGCTGTTAGGTGAGGGTGGGGTAGGCTTCCCTGAAGAGGTGGGTTTTCAGGGAGCGCCTGAAGGTGAGGAGGGAAGGTGACAGTCTGATGGGTTGGGGTAGTGAGTTCCAGAGGATGGGGGAGGACCTGGAGAAGTCTTGCAGTCGTGCGTGGGAGGAGGAGACCAGGGAGCAAGATAGAAGGAGGTCCTGTGAAGAGCGAAGGGTACGGGTAGGGTGGTATCTGGGAATCAGGTCGGTGAGGTAGTTAGGGGCAGTGTTGTGAATGGCTTTATAGGTCAGAGTGAGCAGTTTGAATTTAATGCGTTGGGCAATGGGGAGCCAGTGGAGGGAGAGGCAGAGGGGGGTGGCAGAGGTGGAGCGGCTGGTGAGGTGGATGAGTCTGGCAGCTGAGTTCAGGATGGTCTGAAGCGGGGTGAGTTTGCACTGGGGTAGGCCGGTGAGGAGGGAGTTGCAGTAGTCAAGGCGTGAGATAATCAGGGAGTGAACGAGTAGTTTGGTGGTGTCTGGGGTAAGGAAGGAGCGTATCTTGGAGATGTTGCGGAGGTGGAGCCTGCATGAGTTTGTGAGAGATTTGATATGAGGTTGAAAGGAAAGGTTTGAGTCCAGAATGACGCCAAGGACCTTGGCTTGCGGGGCGGGATTGATGGTGGTGTTGTTGGTAGTGATGGAAAGGATGGGGGGGGGGGCACGGGAAGGGGGAAAGACGAGAAGCTCGGTTTTGGAGAGGTTGAGTTTGAGGAAATGGAGCGACATCCAGTCAGAGATGTCGTTTAGGAGGTGAGTGATGCGGGCGGAGAATGTGGGGGTGAGGTGAGGGGTGGATAGGTAGATTTGAGTATCATCAGCATAGAGGTGGTAGTTGAAGCCGTGGGAGTGTATGAGTTTGCCAAGGGAGGAGGTGTAGATGGAGAAGAGAAGGGGTCCAAGGACAGAGCCCTGGGGGACCCCAACAGAGAGGGGGAGGGAAGAGGAGGTGGCGCCGTTGTAGCAAACGCTGAAGGAGCGTTGGGATAGGTAGGAGGAGAACCAGGAGAGAGCGGTGTCTCTGATGCCAAGGGAGAGTAGTTTATTAAGGAGGAGGGGGTGGTCGACTGTGTCAAAGGCCGCAGAGAGGTCTAGGAGAAGGAGGACAGAGTAGTCGCCTTTGGCCTTTCTTTCCAGGTGACAGCTCATGCTCATTTCTTTTTTGATTATATTTCTCGCACAATTAATTAATTAGAAATTTGTTTGTTTTTCAAAAGATTTCAAACATGTCCAATCACTCAAATTCGATGGCTGCACGAAGATCTTCCGATGCTGCGGTCCACGAATGGTTGAAAATTCGAAAGAAAATTTCTTAATGGCACTTCAGAAAACACACTTGTGCGATTAGTGCACCAATAAATGGCTGTGACCACATATGATTTGGGGGGGGGGGGTAAAAATGCCATTGACCACCATTTATTGTGGATTTTTTAAAGCTGTTTCTCAGAAAAATTTCTTAAGGGGCCCTGTGCCTACTGGAATAGCATTTTTTAAATTCCTGTGGCTGGGATGGACCAGCTATATGAATAATTAAGGCAGTGGCAAACATGCACAGTAGGCATTGGTTCCAAACTGGGGGAACCTTTGCATGTATACAAGCCCCTATGTATACAAAACCACCCTTTTAAACACTTCCTTATTATGTCAGCAGAGATAGAATTTTCAGCCCAGTCACTATTGTTTCCTCTGAGGCAGGCAGAGCCCAGGTATCCCCATCCTTACTCCACAGATACAAATGTACAAGTTACCTTTTCCATGTTTTTGGAAATATTTTCATTAACAGGTGGGGGGGGGGCGGTTGTGCATGCGTGGTTGGCTGCTGTCTAATGTCTCAAGCAGGGTAAGAATGGTGGTTTGTGAAGAGGATATTTAGTAGAGAAATATATCATGATAGAATTATTGTAAGGACAAGGTTATTTACGTTTTACTTATTTCTTATGTAATGTCAAACTATGTATACCCTATCTTGTACATCATTTAAGTGATTGTTTGGAATTTAGGGAAGCCATGCATTTTCATAATAGCTTATTTAGCATTTTAGTCAAATTTTCCTTAAAATCAAATATATTATTGTCAAATTTACACAAGATGTTGGGTCATATGGTTAATGCTTAGATTTCAATTGAATTCCAGATGTTTCCTCTAATAGCAGTGTCAGGCAGTAATGCTCTAAAGAAATGATATACAGGGAAAGTTACTGTTTACAAACTGTGTACCATCTGAACTGGAAAGACTCTACTGTTTGCCACCAATAATGTTATGGAATAGCTCCAGATTTGCTTCAGATGGGCAGGAAAATATTTAAGATAGTCTTTCATCCCATGGCCATTCTGACCATATACACACTGAAATTGAATTGCTATTGACATGTTCAGGAGGAGCATGAAACAAGAGGCAGCTGTAAGATGATGCGGTAAGGCAAGAAGTTTATTTTTTAACACCACTGGAGGGCATTACATGATATGAGAGTGCCATAATGGTTTATATAGTAGCAAGAAGGAAACCACATACATTTCGCAAATTGAGTCTGAAATGGCTTTAAAGTGTGTCTAAATCCAAAAACAAAAATGTAATATATTACATTTTACCAGTTCTCAGATGTGGTGAGCCCATTTTCTTTCTTTCTTTCTTTCTTTCTTTCTTTCTTTCTTTCTTTCTTTCTTTCTTTCTTTCTTTCTTTCTTTCTTTCTTTCTTTCTTTCTTTCTTTCCTTCCTTCCTTCCTTCCTTCCTTCTCTCTTTCTCTCTTTTTCTTTCTCTCTTTCTTTCTTTCATTCATTGGAAATGTAAAGGAAGGTTTCTTGTCAACTTAACCTCTACCAGGGATGTTACACCTCCACTGTATCTTTTGAGAAACCCATGGTTGTTATGTAGGCTGGACTTTAACTTTCCTTTCTCCTTTCTTCATCTTCATTACATGATATTAGTAGTTTACAGAAGGAAGATAACATTGTTTGTGCTTTTGGTTCAACTCACAGAAAGTAACAAGGACACTTAATTTCTAGCAAAGTCAACGGTTATTTTTTCTTGCACTTGCTGAAAATGCATCACATCTAAGGGCTGGTGATCTGAAAGATATTACATTTTATGGGGTATCTTTTAGCCCTAACCTTGGCCTGCCCAGTAAATATCCAATTTCTGTGTGTTATAAAATGGTCTAAATTATCCATATGTGCCCTCTACTTTTGGAGAGACATCAATACCATAGTCAAGTCCGCTACTAGAAAATTAAATAATGGTGCAACTATCTCCTCTAGATTCTCTATGAATTAATACAAATAAATACCGTAATTGGAAAAACAAGCTGCTAGAGATAGATTCCCTCTTTGCGACCTTGTAGTAGAAACTTCTGTGGGGAAATTGCACTGTTGGCATCTCTGTGAGGAATAAGAAACCAACTAACAGTTCAACTCACCTATGTCCACTTATAATTAAAAATCAGGTTTAAATGAGGTTAACTAGTACCAGGAAATGAGCATCAGTATAACTCACTGAGCTGCTTAGGTAGAAATAAAAAATGAATAAATATATAAATAAAAAAGATCCACTTTCATTTTCCTCATTTAAATCTACAGTTTTTTGGGAGTATATTTAGGATTTTTTTTTATATAATTTTTGTTCTTTGCATGTGTGGTTTTTATTTTTTTCCATTGTCTGTCTTTTGTTCTGTAAAAATAAATATAAAATATTAAGATCAATGGGGCAAGTCCTAGATAGTTGAATGGAGCTTCTGTAACCTTCATAAGCCATTTAAAGCTTATTGCTAGAGATGAGCGAAGTATTCAAAAATTCGATTCGACTGATTCGGCGAATTCATGGAAAATATTTCATTCGAGTCGAATATATTCGCTGTGAATTTAACTTAAAAAAGGGTGTTTCTAGGCTTCAGAGAGACTTAATATTAGTGCAGAACACTGAACATTTAATTTAAATGCCCTTGGAGTCTGCTGGGGAAGAGAAATAATACTGTCAGTCAGTATGACATGCAGATGAGTGCCGTCGATCTTAGAATCACCGCACACTTCACTCATTTGGTCAGTCACGGGGCCAAAACCAGTGTTTGGAGCCACAGTGTGGCGGTGGAGGCAGCAGCAATGGGAGGCCATACAGCAACCTATGACAAAATGGAAACCAGCAGGAGTGTGAGGAGACCTCAAAGTGGCACATGGCAGAGTGGGAGCAATGGGAGGCGGTACAGGGACCCATGTCACACTGTGGACCCAGCAGCAGCGTGACGAGGCGGTACGGGGGCCCATGGCAGATTTGGGGCCTGGCAGCACCTATGGGAGGCCTGTAATCTGCCAGCAACCTATGACAAAATGGAAACCAGCAGGAGTGTGAGGAGACCTGAAAGTGGCACATGGCAGAGTGTGGCGATGGAGACAGCAGCAATGGGAGGCCGTACAGGGACCCATGAGAGACTCTGGACCTGGCAGCAGCATGAGGAGGCGGTATATAGGGGCCCATGGCAGATTAGGGGCCTGGCAGCAGCTATGGCAGGCCCGTAATCTGCCAGCACCCTATGTCAAAAAATTCAACACACCAGCAGTGTGTGAGGAGACCTGAAAGTGGCACATGGCAGAGTGTGGCGATGGAGACAGCAGCAATGGGAGGCCGTACAGGGACCCATGAGAGACTGTGGACCTGGCAGCAGCATGAGGAGGTGGTATAGGGGCCCATGGCAGATTAGGGGCCTGGCAGCAGCTATAGGAGGCCCGTAATCTGCCAGCACTCTATGACAAAAAATTGAACACACCAGCAGTGTGTGAGGAGACCTGAAAGTGGCACATGGCAGAGTGTGGCGATGGAGACAGCAGCAATGGGAGGCCGTACAGGGACCCATGAGAGACTCTGGACCTGGCAGCAGCATGAGGAGGCGGTATAGGGGCCCATGGCAGATTAGGGGCCTGGCAGCAGCTATAGGAGGCCCGTAATCTGCCAGCACCCTATGACAAAAAATTGAACACACCAGCAGTGTGAGGAGACCTGAAAGTGGCACATGGCAGAGTGTGGCGATAGAGACAGCAGCAATGGGAGGCCGTACAGGGACCCATGAGAGACTCTGGACCTGGCAGCAGCATGAGGAGGCGGTATATAGGGGCCCATGGCAGATTAGGGGCCTGGCAGCAGCTATGGGAGGCCCGTAATCAGCCAGCACCCTATGACAAAAAATGGAACACACCAGCAGTGTGAGGAGACCTGAAAGTGGCACATGGCAGAGTGTGGCGATGGAGACAGCAGCAATGGGAGGCCGTACAGGGACCCATGACAGACTCTGGACCTGGCAGCAGCATGAGGAGGCGGTATATAGGGGCCCATGGCAGATTAGGGGCCTGGCAGCAGCTATGGGAGGCCCGTAATCTGCCAGCACCCTATGACAAAAAATGGAACACACCAGCAGTGTGAGGAGACCTGAAAGTGGCACATGGCAGAGTGTGGCGATGGAGACAGCAGCAATGGGAGGCTGTACAGGGACCCATGAGAGACTCTGGACTTGGCAGCAGCATGAGGAGGCGGTATAGGGGCCCATGGCAGATTAGGGGCCTGGCAGCAGCTATGGGAGGCCCGTAATCTGCCAGCACCCTATGACAAAAAATGGAACACACCAGCAGTGTGAGGAGACCTGAAAGTGGCACATGTTTGGGGCATGATTCATGGCGGATTTAGTCAGTTGTGTCAGGAACTGGTGGTTTGAAATCCAGACTAATCCACGCCTGATTCATTTTCACAAACGTGAGTCTCTCCACACTTTGGGTGGACAGTCGTGTCCTCCGCGGAGTTGCAATACCTCCTGCCGCACTAAACACGCGCTCCGATGCCACGCTACTGGCCGGGCATGACGGCCTTTCAAGGGCAAATTCAGCTAGTTGGGGCCAAAGGTCAAGTTTCGTTGCCCAGTAGTCAAGGGGATTGTCTACCTCGGTTGGCAGGGTGCTGTCCAAGTAGGCCTAAGCCTGTTGTTTGAGGTCCTGCTCCAGGTCCACCTGATGCTGCTGCTGCTGCGGCTGGTTAGTAGTTTCCTCACTGCGCTGGTGAAGAAAGCTACTCATCATCGACTACAGACTGAGGCAGCTGCTGCTGGTGGAGCTGCCACTGCTCCTACCACCCCACCCCTCCCCTGCTGCCATGGCAGCGGAACGCGAGCGCACAGGGCCCACAGTGTCTGAGGATGGACGTTGGCGCAGACAGGCAGAGACCAGCTGACTACATAGGTGGTTTTTATAGTACGTTATTTTGGCCTCCCTCTCAGCAGGTGTGAAAAAGGCCACCATTTTTGAATGGTAGCGAGGGTCCAACAAGGTGGACAGCCAAAAGTCATCCCTCTGTCTGATGGTTATTATTCGGCTGTCGGTACGCAAGCAAGCGAGCATGCTATGGGCCATTTGTGCCAAGGAATGCGAGGGACTCCCTGCCTCCATCTCCACAGCATACTGCCACGGTGCGTCTGGGTCCTCTGTCTCCTCTTCCTCCTCCTCTACCAGATGCTCCTGCTCCTCCACTCCTGTCCGCTGAGTGGAAAAACCACCCATTTCACTCAATAATTCCTGAGCACCAATGTCCTCCTCTACCTCCTCCTCTTCTTCCTGTCCTGCCCCCACAGGGGTCATGTGGCGTTGAGATCTGTGCGCCACGTCTACCGCACCCTGACCAGCCATTGTTAACAGCATTTGTTCCAGGACGTGCAACAGAGGAATGACGTCGTTCATCCCATAGTCCTGCCGACTCACGAATAGCGTGGCCTCCTCAAAGGGCCTGAGCAAGCGCAGGTGTCACGCATGAGCTGCCAATGGCTGACATCTAAGTTACACAGGGAGTACCTTTATCCGCTTTTAACATCAGGAAATCTGTGATGGCCTTTTGCTGTTCGTAAAGGCGGTCTAACATATGTAGGGTTGAATTCCACCTTGTTGCAACGTCACAGCATGAGGAGTCGGTACGGGGGCCCTTGGCAGATTACGGGCCTGGCAGCAGCAATGGGAGGCCCGTAATCTGCCAGCACCCTATGTCAAAAAATTCAACACACCAGCAGTGTGAGGAGACCTGAAAGTGGCACATGGCAGAGTGTGGCGATGGAGACAGCAGCAATGGGAGGCCGTACAGGGACCCATGACAGACTCTGGACTTGGCAGCAGCATGAGGAGGCGGTATAGGGGCCCATGGCAGATTAGGGGCCTGGCAGCAGCAATGGGAGGCCCGTAATCTGCCAGAACCCTATGTGAAAAAATTCAACACACCAGCAGTGTGAGGAGACCTGAAAGTGGCACATGGCATGAGACACTGTGGACCTGGCAGCAGCATGAGGAGGCGGTACAGGGGCCCATGGCAGATTAGGGGCCTGGCAGCAGCTATAGGAGGCCCGTAATCTGCTAGCACCCTATGACAAAAAATGGAACACACCAGCAGTGTGAGGAGACCTGAAAGTGGCACATGGCAGAGTGTGGCGATGGAGACAGCAGCAATGGGAGGCCGTACAGGGACCCATGACAGGCTCTGGACCTGGCAGCAGCATGAGGAGGCGGTATAGGGGCCCATGGCAGATTAGGGGCCTGGCAGCAGCTATGGGAGGCCCGTAATCTGCCAGCACCCTATGTCAAAAAATTCAACACACCAGCAGTGTGAAGAGACCTGAAAGTGGCACATGGCAGAGTGTGGCGATGGAGACAGCAGCAATGGGAGGCCGTACAGGGACCCATGAGAGACTCTGGACCTGGCAGCAGCATGAGGAGGCGGTATAGGGGCCCATGGCAGATTAGGGGCCTGGCAGCAGCTATGGGAGGCCTGTAATCTGCCAGCACCCTATGTCAAAAAATTCAACACACCAGCAGTGTGAAGAGACCTGAAAGTGGCACATGGCAGAGTGTGGCAATGGAGACAGCAGCAATGGGAGGCCGTACAGGGACCCATGAGAAACTCTGGACTTGGCAGCAGCATGAGGAGGCGGTATATAGGGGCCCATGGCAGATTAGGGGCCTGGCAGCAGCTATGGGAGGCCCGTAATCTGCCAGCACCCTATGTCAAAAAATTCAACACACCAGCAGTGTGAGGAGACCTGAAAGTGGCACATGGCATGAGACACTGTGGACCTGGCAGCAGCATGAGGAGGCGGTAGAGGGGCCCATGGCAGATTAGGGGCCTGGCAGCAGCTATGGGAGGCCCGTAATCTGCCAGCACCCTATGTCAAAAAATTCAACACACCAGCAGTGTGAAGAGACCTGAAAGTGGCACATGGCAGAGTGTGGCGATGGAGACAGCAGCAATGGGAGGCCGTACAGGGACCCATGAGAGACTCTGGACTTGGCAGCAGCATGAGGAGGCGGTATATAGGGGCCCATGGCAGATTAGGGGCCTGGCAGCAGCTATGGGAGGCCCGTAATCTGCCAGCACCCTATGTCAAAAAATTCAACACACCAGCAGTGTGTGAGGAGACCTGAAAGTGGCACATGGCAGAGTGTGGCGATGGAGACAGCAGCAATGGGAGGCTGTACAGGGACCCATGAGAGACTCTGGACCTGGCAGCAGCATGAGGAGGCGGTATACAGGGGCCCATGGCAGATTAGGGGCCTGGCAGCAGCTATGGGAGGCCCGTAATCTGCCAGCACCCTATGTCAAAAAATTCAACACACCAGCAGTGTGTGAGGAGACCTGAAAGTGGCACATGGCAGAGTGTGGCGATGGAGACAGCAGCAATGGGAGGCCGTACAGGGACCCATGACAGACTCTGGACCTGGCAGCAGCATGAGGAGGCGGTATATAGGGGCCCATGGCAGATTAGGGGCCTGGCAGCAGCTATGGGAGGCTCGTAATCTGCCAGCACCCTATGTCAAAAAATTCAACACACCAGCAGTGTGTGAGGAGACCTGAAAGTGGCACATGGCAGAGTGTGGCGATGGAGACAGCAGCAATGGGAGGCCGTACAGGGACCCATGACAGACTCTGGACCTGGCAGCAGCATGAGGAGGCGGTACAGGGGCCCATGGCAGATTAGGGGCCTGGCAGCAGCTATAGGAGGCCCGTAATCTGCCAGCACCCTATGTCAAAAAATTCAACACACCAGCAGTGTGTGAGGAGACCTGAAAGTGGCACATGGCAGAGTGTGGCGATAGAGACAGCAGCAATGGGAGGTCGTACAGGGACCCATGACAGACTCTGGACCTGGCAGCAGCATGAGGAGGCGGTATATAGGGGCCCATGGCAGATTAGGGGCCTGGCAGCAGCTATGGGAGGCCCGTAATCTGCCAGCACCCTATGTCAAAAAATTCAACACACCAGCAGTGTGTGAGGAGACCTGAAAGTGGCACATGGCAGAGTGTGGCGATGGAGACAGCAGCAATGGGAGGCCGTACAGGGACCCATGACAGACTCTGGACCTGGCAGCAGCATGAGGAGGCGGTATATAGGGGCCCATGGCAGATTAGGGGCCTGGCAGCAGCTATGGGAGGCCCGTAATCTGCCAGCACCCTATGTCAAAAAATTCAACACACCAGCAGTGTGAGGACACCTGAAAGCGGCACATGGCATGAGACACTGTGGACCTGGCAGCAGCATGAGGAGGCGGTACAGGGGCCCATGGCAGATTAGGGGCCTGGCAGCAGCTATAGGAGGCCCGTAATCTGCCAGCACCCTATGTCAAAAAATTCAACACATCAGCAGTGTGTGAGGAGACCTGAAAGTGGCACATGGCAGAGTGTGGCGATAGAGACAGCAGCAATGGGAGGTCGTACAGGGACCCATGACAGACTCTGGACCTGGCAGCAGCATGAGGAGGCGGTATATAGGGGCCCATGGCAGATTAGGGGCCTGGCAGCAGCTATGGGAGGCCCGTAATCTGCCAGCACCCTATGTCAAAAAATTCAACACACCAGCAGTGTGTGAGGAGACCTGAAAGTGGCACATGGCAGAGTGTGGCGATGGAGACAGCAGCAATGGGAGGCCGTACAGGGACCCATGACAGACTCTGGACCTGGCAGCAGCATGAGGAGGCGATATATAGGGGCCCATGGCAGATTAGGGGCCTGGCAGCAGCTATGGGAGGCCCGTAATCTGCCAGCACCCTATGTCAAAAAATTCAACACACCAGCAGTGTGAGGAGACCTGAAAGTGGCATATGGCATGAGACACTGTGGACCTGGCAGCAGCATGAGGAGGCGGTACAGGGGCCCATGGCAGATTAGGGGCCTGGCAGCAGCTATAGGAGGCCCGTAATCTGCCAGCACCCTATGTCAAAAAATTCAACACACCAGCAGTGTGTGAGGAGACCTGAAAGTGGCACATGGCAGAGTGTGGCGATGGAGACAGCAGCAATGGGAGGTCGTACAGGGACCCATGACAGACTCTGGACCTGGCAGCAGCATGAGGAGGCAGTATATAGGGGCCCATGGCAGATTAGGGGCCTGGCAGCAGCTATGGGAGGCCCGTAATCTGCCAGCACCCTATGTCAAAAAATTCAACACACCAGCAGTGTGTGAGGAGACCTGAAAGTGGCACATGGCAAAGTGTGGCGATGGAGACAGCAGCAATGGGAGGCCGTACAGGGACCCATGAGAGACTCTGGACCTGGCAGCAGCATGAGGAGGCGGTATATAGGGGCCCATGGCAGATTAGGGGCCTGGCAGCAGCTATGGGAGGCCCGTAATCTGCCAGCACCCTATGTCAAAAAATTCAACACACCAGCAGTGTGAGGAGACCTGAAAGTGGCACATGGCATGAGACACTCTGGACCTGGCAGCAGCATGAGGAGGCGGTACAGGGGCCCATGGCAGATTAGGGGCCTGGCAGCAGCTATGGGAGGCCCGTAATCTGCCAGCACCCTATGACAAAAAATGGAACACACCAGCAGTGTGTGAGGAGACCTGAAAGTGGCACATGGCAGAGTGTGGCGATGGAGACAGCAGCAATGGGAGGCCGTACAGGGACCCATGACACACTCTGGACCTGGCAGCAGCATGAGGAGGCGGTACAGGGGCCCATGGCAGATTACGGGCCTGGCAGCAGCAATGGGAGGCCCGTAATCTGCCAGCACCCTATGACAAAAAATGGAACACACCAGCAGTGTGAGGAGACCTGAAAGTGGCACATGTTTGGGGCATGATTCATGGCGGATTTAGTCAGTTGTGTCAGGAACTGTTGGTTTGAAATCCAGACTAATCCACGCCTGATTCATTTTCACAAACGTGAGTCTCTCCACACTTTGGGTGGACAGTCGTGTCCTCCGCGGAGTTACAATACCTCCTGCCGCACTAAACACGCGCTCCGATGCCACGCTACTGACCGGGCATGACAGCCTTTCAAGGGCAAATTCAGCTAGTTGGGGCCAAAGGTCAAGTTTCGTTGCCCAGTAGTCAAGGGGATTGTCTACCTTGGTTGGCAGGGTGCTGTCCAAGTAGGCCTAAGCCTGGTGTTTGAGGTCCTGCTCCAGGTCCACCTGATGCTGCTGCTGCTGCGGCTGGTTAGTAGTTTCCTCACTGCGCTGGTGAAGAAAGCTACTCATCATCGACTGCAGACTTAGGCAGCCGCTGCTGTTGGAGCTGCCACTGATCCTACCACCCCACCCCTCCCCTGCTGCCATGGCAGCGGAACGCGAGCGCACAGGGCCCACAGTGTCTGAGGATGGACGTTGGCGCAGACAGGCAGAGACCAGCTGACTACATAGGTGGTTTTTATAGTACGTTATTTTGGCCTCCCTCTCAGCAGGTGTGAAAAAGGCCACCATTTTTGAACGGTAGCGAGGGTCCAACAAGGTGGACAGCCAAAAGTCATCCCTCTGTCTGATGGTTATTATTCGGCTGTCGCTACGCAAGCAACCGAGCATGCTATGGGCCATTTGTGCCAAGGAATGCGAGGGACTCCCTGCCTCCATCTCCACAGCATACTGCCACGGTGCTTCTGGGTCCTCTGTCTCCTCCTCCTCCTCCTCTACCACATGCTCCTGCTCCTCCACTCCTGTCCGCTGAGTTGAAAAACCACCCATTTCACTCAATAATTCCTGAGCACAAATGTCCTCCTCTACCTCCTCCTCTTCTTCCTGTCCTGCCCCCACAGGGGTCATGTGGCGTTGAGATCTGTGCGCCACGTCTACCGCACCCTGACCAGCCATTGTTAACAGCATTTGTTCCAGGACGTGCAACAGAGGAATGACGTCGTTCATCCCATAGTCCTGCCGACTCACGAATAGCGTGGCCTCCTCAAAGGGCCTGAGCAAGCGGCAGGTGTCACGCATGAGCTGCCAATGGCTGACATCAAAGTTACACAGGGGAGTACCTTTATCCGCTTGTAACATCAGGAAATCGGTGATGGCCTTTCGCTGTTCGTAAAGGCGGTCTAACATGTGTAGGGTTGAATTCCACCTTGTTGCAACGTCGCAGATCAGGCGATGCTGTGCAATTCCGTTCTGCCGCTGCAGCTCAAGGAGGGTGTGCTTTGCGGTGTAGGAATGGCTGAAATGCATGCAAAGTTTACGTGACATTTTAAGGATGTCTTGCAGTGGGATGGTGGATTTTAGGAATCGCTTGACAACCAGATTGAACACGTGAGCCATGCATGGCGCATGGCACAACCTTCCTTGACGCAGAGCAGACACCATGTTCTTTCCGTTGTCGGTCAACATGGTTCCGATTTTCAGTTTGCGCGGAGACAGCCATCTGTCGATTTCTCTGTTCATTACACTCAGAAGTTCCTCCCCTGTGTGACTACGTTCGCCAAGGCATACCAGGTGCAGCACAGCGTGACACCGTTGCGCCCTGCACATGTGATATGCCGGTCGGGTAATGGGACTTGGCACGGGGGTGGTGGCTGAGGACACGGCGGAAGAAGAGGTGGTAGAGGCGGACATCTTTTGTGGACCAAGGACGTGCAAACGTGGAGGCAAAAGCGGCGTGACCTGTCCAAGTTGCTGGTGCGGCTGTGACGGCACCACGTTCACCCAGTGGGCCGTAAATGACATGTACTGTCCCTGACTGTAGTTACAGCTCCACACGTCGGCGCTGCCGTGCACTTTGGCAGAGACCGACATGCTCAAAGACTGGCCCACCATCTCTTCTACATGTGAATGCAGGGCTGGCACTGCCTTTTTGGCGAAGAAATGACGGCTTGGCACTCTCCACCGCGGCGCGGCACAAGCCGTCATTTCTCGGAAAGGTGCTGAGTCCACCACTTGGAAAGGGAGGGACTGCAGCACCAGCAACTTGGACAGGAGGACGTTCAGCTTTTGCACCGTCGGGTGCGTGCTCGCAAACTGTTGTCTCTTGGAAACGGATTCCAAGAAAGACTGCTGACGGAATCCGTGAAGAGGAGTAGCAGGAGAAGGAGCATCTGAACGAGCGGAAGATGCCAACGAGCGACAACTCCCCTCAGCAGAGGTGTTGGAGCCTTGACTGGCTGATGGAGGGCGATCGACGTCGGGTGACGGAGCGGGTGATGGAGCGGGGGCTGGGGCGGGCAGAACCGCCGTATCTTTATCACGGTTTTCCCAGGCCACCAAATGGCGACGCTGCATATGCTGCCGCAACGCTGTAGTCCCAACATGGGCCCCCTGGCCACGCTTGACTTTCTGGCCACATAGTCGACATACGGCTACGTTTACTTCCTCAGGCGGCTTGACGAAAAATTGCCACACCGCCGAGTAGGAAACTTTGCCCCCGATACTCCTCACTGGCTGACTGCTGCTTCCTCCGTGCACACCGGCACCACTACTGGCCGTGGTGGTAGGCTGCAGTGGAGCTGGTGCTCTACTCCGTGGCCGTTTGGCTCCACTGACACTGCTGCGACCCTGCTGCTGTCTCCTGGGCAACCCACCGACTGTTTTGCTCGCTGCCATGCTGCCACCCTCTTCTCCTGATGATGCGGAAGAAATTGCCTGATGACGACGAGGCTGCCAAGTGCGATCAACCTCCTCATCATCAAGTAGGGTCTCCGCCTCACTACTAGCCCCCTCGGCTGCGTCTGGGTCAGGAGGCAGACCTGTCTCTAGACCGGCTACCGAGCCACTCTCCTCGCCAGTACTTCTTCGCCTGGCTGCTGAAAAGGCGGATGTCTCCCCACGTTCCTGACCGCCCTCTGTTAGCTCTTCCTCACTGTACAGTGGGGCTGAGCCCACAGCATGCGATACTTCGCTTGGTGAGGGAACACCAAAGGACAGGGGCAGGTAGAGGACACGTGATTTCAGTGGGCTTGCTCCCGGGCCATGCCAACTAACGGTTGTGTCTGACGTACCCACCGACCGTTGGCTGTAGGTGTCAGAGGTGACCTGGGAAGAGGAAGACGACCGAGCCAACCAATCAATGACGGCAGGGTTGTCGGTGGAGACACGACCGCTGGATGACACCGGGAGCACTGGCCTCTGGCTGCGAATAGTGCTGCCTCGACCCCTTCCTCTGCTGCCACGTCTGCTCGCTCCTAAAACATTTCCTCCTCTGCCACTCCTCTGCATGTTGTCTGACATACTCTTTAATTCAACGATTCTGTGTCCCTGAGTAACAATTCTGTGTCCCTGAGTAACAATTCTGTGTCTGTCCCTGAGTAACAATTCTGTGGCCCTGAGTAACAATTCTGTGTCCCTGAGTAACAATTCTGTGTCTGTCCCTCAGTAACAATTCTGTGGCCCTGAGTAACAATTCTGTGTCCCTGAGTAACAATTCTGTGTATGTCCCTGAGTAACAATTATGTGTCCCTGAGTAACAATTCTGTGTCCCTGAGTAACAATTCTGTGTCTGTCCCTGAGTAACAATTCTGTGGCCCTGAGTAACAATTCTGTGTCCCTCAGTAACAATTCTGTGTCTGTCCCTGAGTAACAATTCTATGGCCCTAAGTAACGGTTCTGTGGCCCTCAGTAACAATTCTGTGTCCCTGAGTAACAATTCTGTGGCCCTGAGTAACGGTTCTGTGGCCCTCAGTAACAATTCTGTGGCCCTGAGTAACAATTCTGTGTCCCTGAGTAACAATTCTGTGTCTGTCCCTGAGTAACAATTCTGTGTCTGTCCCTGAGTAACAATTCTGTGTCCCTGAGTAACAATTCTGTGTCTTTCCCTGAGTAACAATTCTGTGGCCCTGAGTAACAATTCTGTGTCCCTCAGTAACAATTCTGTGTCTGTCCCTGAGTAACAATTCTGTGGCCCTGAGTAACAATTCTGTGTCCCTCAGTAACAATTCTGTGTCTGTCCCTGAGTAACAATTCTATGGCCCTAAGTAACGGTTCTGTGGCCCTCAGTAACAATTCTGTGTCCCTGAGTAACAATTCTGTGGCCCTAAGTAACGGTTCTGTGGCCCTCAGTAACAATTCTGTGTCCCTCAGTAACAATTCTGTGTCTGTCCCTGAGTAACAATTCTGTGTCTGTCCCTGAGTAACAATTCTGTGGCCCTGAGTAACAATTCTGTGTCCCTCAGTAACAATTCTGTGTCTGTCCCTGAGTAACAATTCTGTGGCCCTAAGTAACGGTTCTGTGGCCCTCAGTAACAATTCTGTGTCCCTGAGTAACAATTATGTGGCCCTAAGTAACGATTCTGTGTCCCTGAGTAACAATTCTGTGGCCCTAAGTAACAGTTCTGTGGCCCTCAGTAACAATTCTGTGTCCCTGAGTAAAGTTTCTGTGGCCCTAAGTAACGGTTCTGTGGCCCTCAGTAACAATTCTGTGGCCCTCAGTAACAATTCTGTGTCTGTCCCTGAGTAACAATTCTGTGGCCCTAACTAACGTTTCTGTGGCCCTACGTAACAGTTCTGTGGCCCTGAGTAACAATTCTGTGTCTGTCCCTCAGTAACAATTCTGTGGCCCTGAGTAACAATTCTGTGGCCCTGAGTAACAATTCTGTGTATGTCCCTGAGTAGCAATTCTGTGTCCCTGAGTAACAATTCTGTGTCCCTGAGTAACAATTCTGTGTCTGTCCCTGAGGGCAGGTAGAGGACACGTGATTTCAGTGGGCTTGCTCCCGGGCCATGCCAACTAACGGTTGTGTCTGACGTACCCACCGACCGTTGGCTGTAGGTGTCAGAGGTGACCTGGGAAGAGGAAGACGACCGAGCCAACCAATCAATGACGGCAGGGTTGTCGGTGGAGACACGACCGCTGGATGACACCGGGAGCACTGGCCTCTGGCTGCGAATAGTGCTGCCTCGACCCCTTCCTCTGCTGCCACGTCTGCTCGCTCCTAAAACATTTCCTCCTCTGCCACTCCTCTGCATGTTGTCTGACATACTCTTTAATTCAACGATTCTGTGTCCCTGAGTAACAATTCTGTGTCTGTCCCTGAGTAACAATTCTGTGGCCCTGAGTAACAATTCTGTGTCCCTGAGTAACAATTCTGTGTCTGTCCCTCAGTAACAATTCTGTGGCCCTGAGTAACAATTCTGTGTCCCTGAGTAACAATTCTGTGTATGTCCCTGAGTAACAATTCTGTGTCCCTGAGTAACAATTCTGTGTCCCTGAGTAACAATTCTGTGTCTGTCCCTGAGTAACAATTCTGTGGCCCTGAGTAACAATTCTGTGTCCCTCAGTAACAATTCTGTGTCGGTCCCTGAGTAACAATTCTATGGCCCTAAGTAACGGTTCTGTGGCCCTCAGTAACAATTCTGTGTCCCTGAGTAACAATTCTGTGGCCCTAAGTAACGGTTCTGTGGCCCTCAGTAACAATTCTGTGGCCCTGAGTAACAATTCTGTGTCCCTGAGTAACAATTCTGTGTCTGTCCCTGAGTAACAATTCTGTGTCTGTCCCTGAGTAACAATTCTGTGTCCCTGAGTAACAATTCTGTGTCTGTCCCTGAGTAACAATTCTGTGGCCCTGAGTAACAATTCTGTGTCCCTCAGTAACAATTCTGTGTCTGTCCCTGAGTAACAATTCTATGGCCCTAAGTAACGGTTCTGTGGCCCTCAGTAACAATTCTGTGTCCCTGAGTAACAATTCTGTGGCCCTAAGTAACGGTTCTGTGGCCCTCAGTAACAATTCTGTGTCCCTCAGTAACAATTCTGTGTCTGTCCCTGAGTAACAATTCTGTGTCTGTCCCTGAGTAACAATTCTGTGGCCCTGAGTAACAATTCTGTGTCCCTCAGTAACAATTCTGTGTCTGTCCCTGAGTAACAATTCTGTGGCCCTAAGTAACGGTTCTGTGGCCCTCAGTAACAATTCTGTGTCCTTGAGTAACAATTATGTGGCCCTAAGTAACGATTCTGTGTCCCTGAGTAACAATTCTGTGGCCCTAAGTAACAGTTCTGTGGCCCTCAGTAACAATTCTGTGTCCCTGAGTAAAGTTTCTGTGGCCCTAAGTAACGGTTCTGTGGCCCTCAGTAACAATTCTGTGGCGCTCAGTAACAATTCTGTGTCTGTCCCTGAGTAACAATTCTGTGTCCCTAACTAACGTTTCTGTGGCCCTAAGTAACAGTTCTGTGGCCCTCAGTAACAATTCTGTGTCCCTGAGTAACGTTTCTGTGGCCCTAAGTAACGGTTCTGTGGCCCTCAGTAACAATTCTGTGGCCCTCAGTAACAATTCTGTGTCTGTCCCTGAGTAACAATTCTGTGGCCCTAAGTAACGGTTCTGTGGCCCTCAGTAACAATTCTGTGTCCCTGAGTAACGTTTCTGTGGCCCTAAGTAACGGTTCTATGGCCCTCAGTAACAATTCTGTGTCCCTCAGTAACAATTCTGTGTCTGTCCCTGAGTAACAATTTTGTGGCCCTAAGTAACGGTTCTGTGGCCCTCAGTAACAATTCTGTGTCCCTGAGTAACAATTCTGTGGCCCTAAGTAACGGTTCTTTGGCCCTCAGTAACAATTCTGTGTCCCTCAGTAACAATTCTGTGTCTGTCCCTGAGTAACAATTCTGTGTCTGTCCCTGAGTAACAATTCTGTGGCCCTAAGTAACGGTTCTGTGGCCCTCAATAACAATTCTGTGTCCCTGAGTAACAATTCTGTGGCCCTAAGTAACGGTTCTGTGGCCCTCAGTAACAATTCTGTGGCCCTCAGTAACAATTCTGTGTCTGTCCCTGAGTAACAATTCTGTGGCCCTAAGTAACAGTTCTGTGGCCCTCAGTAACAATTCTGTGTCCCTGAGTAACGTTTCTGTGTCCCTAAGTAATGGTTCTGTGGCCCTCAGTAACAATTCTGTGGCCCTCAGTAACAATTCTGTGGCCCTCAGTAACAATCCTGTGTCTGTCCCTGAGTAACAATTCTGTGGCCCTAAGTTACGGTTCTGTGGCCCTCAGTAACAATTCTGTGGCCCTCAGTAACAATTCTGTGTCTGTCCCTGAGTAACAATTCTGTGGCCCTAAGTAACGGTTCTGTGGCCCTCAGTAACAATTCTGTGTCCCTGAGTAACGTTTCTGTGGCCCTAAGTGACGGTTCTGTGGCCCTCAGTAACAATTCTGTGGCCCTCAGTAACAATTCTGTGTCTGTCCCTGAGTAACAATTCTGTGGCCCTAAGTAACGGTTCTGTGGCCCTCAGTAACAATTCTGTGTCCCTGAGTAACAATTCTGTGGCCCTAAGTAACGGTTCTGTGGCCCTCAGTAACAATTCTGTGTCCCTCAGTAACAATTCTGTGTCTGTCCCTGAGTAACAATTCTGTGGCCCTAAGTAACAGTTCTGTGGCCCTCAGTAACAATTCTGTGTCCCTGAGTAACGTTTCTGTGGCCCTAAGTAACGGTTCTGTGGCCCTCAGTAACAATTCTGTGGCCCTCAGTAACAATTCTGTGGCCCTCAGTAACAATTCTGTGTCTGTTCCTGTGTAACAATTCTGTGGCCCTAAGTAACGGTTCTGTGGCCCTCAGTAACAATTCTGTGTCCCTGAGTAACGTTTCTGTGGCCCTAACTAACGGTTCTATGGCCCTCAGTAACAATTCTGTGGCCCTCAGTAACAATTCTGTGTCTGTCCCTGAGTAACAATTCTGTGGCCCTAAGTAACGGTTCTGTGGCCCTCAGTAACAATTCTGTGTCCCTGAGTAACAATTCTGTGGCCCTAAGTAACGGTTCTGTGGCCCTCAGTAACAATTCTGTGGCCCTCTGTAATAATTCTGTGTCTGTCCCTGAGTAACAATTCTGTGGCCCTAACTAACGTTTCTGTGGCCCTAAGTAACAGTTCTGTGGCCCTCAGTAACAATTCTGTGTCCCTGAGTAACGTTTCTGTGGCCCTAAGTAACGGTTCTATGGCCCTCAGTAACAATTCTGTGGCCCTCAGTAACAATTCTGTGTCTGTCCCTGAGTAGCAATTCTGTGGCCCTAAGTAACGGTTCTGTGGCCCTCAGTAACAATTCTGTGTCCCTGAGTAACGTTTCTGTGGCCCTAAGTAACGGTTCTATGGCCCTCAGTAACAATTCTGTGGCCCTCAGTAACAATTTTGTGTCTGTCCCTGAGTAACAATTCTGTGGCCCTAAGTATTGGTTCTGTGGCCCTCAGTAACAATTCTGTGTCCCTAAGTAACAATTCTTTGGCCCTAAGTAACGGTTCTGTGGCCCTCAGTAACAATTCTGTGGCCCTCAGTAACAATTCTGTGTCTGTCCCTGAGTAACAATTCTGTGGCCCTAACTAACGTTTCTGTGGCCCTAAGTAACAGTTCTGTGGCCCTCAGTAACAATTCTGTGTCCCTGAGTAACGTTTCTGTGGCCCTAAGTACCGTTTCTGTGGCCCTCAGTAACAATTCTGTGTCTGTCCCTGAGTAACAATTCTGTGGCCCTAACTAACGTTTCTGTGGCCCTAAGTAACAGTTCTGTGGCCCTCAGTAACAATTCTGTGTCCCTGAGTAACGTTTCTGTGGCCCTCATTAACAATTCTGTGGCCCTCAGTAACAATTCTGTGTCTGTCCCTGAGTAACAATTCTGTGGCCCTAACTAATGTTTCTGTGTCCCTAAGTAACGATTCTGTGGCCCTCAGTAACAATTCTGTGTCCCTAAGTAACGATTCTGTGGCCCTCAGTAACAATTCTCTGTCCCTAAGTAACGTTTCTCTGTCCCTAAGTAACGTTTCTCTGTCCCTAAGTAACGTTTCTGTGGCCCTAACTCTGTCCCTAATACAGAGCGGTCTGCCTCTCTTGAATGACTGGAGGGAAATGGAGAATTCTAAAATGGCCGCCATTTATAGCTCGACCATTACACAGTGCTGGCTGGCTGGCTGCTGATTGGCTAATGCGATCACATGTCATTAATGAATGCATTATGGGTCAGCACGCCTTGTCTGCGCGCCTTCCCAGACATCCCCGCTCCGTCGCCGCACATGTCGCCGCCATTTTAGGAAAAATTTCGATTCGCGCATCCGAAGTATGATATTTTTCGGATTCCAAATTTTCCAATATTCGAAACGAATTCCACTTTGCCTACTTCGATTCGCTCATCTCTACTTATTGCATTCTTAAAAACAACCAGAAACCACCTTCATTTTCTTTTACCTTTGACTCCAGTGCAATTTGACAATAATTTGACAACATTTTGCCAAAATCTCCTCATTTTCACTAATTGTTAAGAGAAAATTCTTAACTTTACTTATCTTAAATCAGGAATTCTGACTTTACATAAAAAATATGGACTTAAAACTTAAAGCATATAGGCACCAATCAAAGCATCCACGGGGTTTCCGAGACTTGATCTCATTTGCTCATTTGCTTTAGCTAGGAAAGTCATAACCTTTACTCCAGTATCAGGTCATATTTGCAACAACATATCTAATTTGATGGTTAAAAGAATGTAAATGAATTTGCCAATCCCAGAGAGTCTGTTTATAATCTCCTGACATTCATAAGCAATCTGTTGGTTAAGTCTGCTAATAAAACATTTCAAGTCAAAAGAAATGTGTGTCTATTTCTATTATCAAATTAAGGATCATTTTAGGACAGGCGCTCATGCAGAAAATACATTTGACTAGAAGTACTGTGTTTCACATATCCAACCTGCAGTGACAAGTGACAGCTCATCAACATTCTCAGTTAATATAATAATATTCTAATACAACCTACAATATACCTACTGGTCTGTTTACTGTAGACGCTTATTGAATGGTGTCTTTTGCTGAAAGGATTTTATTTCTCGGCACAGCTGGTCAATAACATTGTTTGAGAAGAACTTGGGGGAAATATATAAAATAGAAAACCAGTTAGCTTTAATGGACTTTACACTTAGTTTCTAGATTGACTTTAAACTATGCTATACACAGCTAAAAGATTAATGCATACGGTACTTTACTGTGCCTTCAACTGGCCCACATTTTGTACGTTTATTGAGGGTTTTTGGATGGAATAAGACACACACACACAAACACACACAAAATAAATGGCATTGGTCATCCCTATTTTGATTTGAATTCATACCTGGAAAGGTTTCATTTAGCAAATATCATAGTGTTGAATATGTGCTTTGTTAGGTGGACATAGTTATATTACAAATTTTTGGTCGTTTTCTTTTTAAGGTGTTGTACTGGGAATATGAAGCATACAGACAGATTTATTTTTGCTTAAATAATTTGAAGCATAGTTACAGAGGTTAATAGAACAGTGGATGTCTGATGTAAAATCTAGTGCAAATATATTTGTAACCAGTAGTGGTAGATGAGTATCATACACTATGGATGGTAGATCCCACATGGAAGAAAAATATATTTTAAATATATTTTAAAAATATTCTTCCCAAATATATTGACCAATATTTGAAGTACTAAAATTTTGGCCGTATTCAATATATTTATATTTTATATGTTACAATTACTTTTTATATGTTAAAAAAAATCTGGAGAATATATTTAAAAAAAATATATTTTGAAAAATATTTTTCATATATTTTGCAATATATAAAAAACGCATTTCACCATACTGTATATATATATGACTGATGTGAATGTACAATATATATATATATATATATATATATGTGTGTGTGTGTGTGTAAAGCGCTGCATAAATATATATACATATATTGAAATATATTTTGAAATATATTGCATATGGCCAAAATTGTAGTATTTCAAATATATGTCAATATATTTGGGAAGAATATTTTTTAAATGTATTTAAAATATGTTTTTTTCCATGTGGGATGTAGCACAGTGATGATGTATTAGCCAGTAAAGAAGGTCCTCATCTTCTGACTCTACTACTAGTGGTATCTCAGATGAACCTACAAATTGGGTGCAGAGAATAGCTTTGTGATTACAGAATTTACATTCTGTTTATGAAATCTGGCAAAAAAAAAATTACTCTATTGCTCCTATAGTGATATCCAAAAACAGGCAGCTACCTAACAGTGATTCTTACAGGATCAGGGGCGGACTGACCATTTGGAAACCCGGGCACTGCCCGAGGGCCTGGGGTCAGTAGGGGGCCCCATGAGATGCCCCTGGTACCTTTTTCATAGGCTTTTTTGAGTTTGGGCAAGGACACAGGGGCCCCATGATCCCCTATTGCCCGGGGGGCCCCATGAGTTGTCGGTCCGCCCCTGTACAGGATACACATGTCAATCTGGAGAAACGTGTGCAGATAACTAGTAGTTATCCCTAAATAAAGCTTCATCTGCAATCTTTCAGTATCTGTGTAGAGCTGTGGACAATGATTAATTGACGATAACAATATTTTGCAGCAATAACCATTTTATTGCAACATTTAAAATGGTAATAAACCCATAAGTCAGCATTTATATTGCAGCTTACTAATTCTTATTTTCTTTTTTAGGCTTCCTTTCCTTTATTTTCACTTGGTGATCTGTCCAGCAGATGTATAAGCTAAAAGGTTGAGACAAACCATTTCATATCGACAGAGGTGCTTACAATGATCAGATTTGATCTATTTATGTAAAACCTTTATCCCAAAAGAAATAAAACTGTTGCTGTAACTGCTTTAAAAGTTGAGCTGGCGTTCAGCTTAAAGTTGTTAGTGTATCTAAATCTGTTAGCACATCTAACACTCCCCTCCCCCTAGATTAACAATGCTGCTGTCCAAAGGTGTGTTCCTTCATCCAGAGTGTAGGCATTCTAATACAGAATGCTATTGGTTGGATCACCAGGTGAAATGAGGGGGAAAAAGACTAAAAAGAAAGCTAATGCAGCCACCACTACTAAGGACAGAGGTGATATATTACATTTTTGGTTTGACTTTAATAGCATTTTAATGCTCTAAAATACTACAGATAGTAGTAACCTGAATGCTGTGCATGATATGGTGAAGTCTGCAAGTCAAGAGATAATAACAGAAAGATTAAAATCACTTAGACTTAGTTGGCTTTGATAATATAATTACAAAAGACCAGTTAATAAATCTTTGAAGAAACTATTTAAGATATATATCAAAATAGTGTTGAGCAGTACTGACCAACCATACCTTTAAATTAAATCTATAAAAATAAACCAATCTCTACTGATAATGTGTTAGATAGTCCTCAGTTAATGAAAAAACAGTCCACTGTGTTCATAAACCTTGATCCAATTTAAATGAAAAAAAAAATCAGTGATCTCCATCCTCCGCAATCCTTAGGTTGTTCTTCATAGAAAGCTCAAAAAAGGAAAGGACATCTAGTGCTCTCCATATAATCACTAGTATTTCTTTATTTAAAAAAAAACACATTTCTAACATTAGAACTTAAATTGTGCACTCTCCCTGGTATACAGCAGTTTACATGCATTTCAAAGAGACTTAACCTTTTGCAAGATGGCAGACTGTACTTCCGGTTTATGTCAGATCACGTGACTTCAATAGGGGATTAAACGGGCATCTGGGCAGTGAAGAGAGTGAACAGAAGCCCAAACCTGGGAGACGCTTTAAAGGGAAAGCATATGAGACCTGATATACTGTATTTTGGGTCAATACATAAGGAGAGAGTTTTGGAGTGTTGGTGAAGATATACACACTCAGGATGAAGGAATATCACAGAGAGAAATTTATAAGAATATATGTCTTTTGTGGAAGTATTACACGTCATGGAATTTTGTCATCTACATTGGATCAAATTATATAAGGATCATGAACACAGTGGACTGTTTTTTTTTCCTTCATTAATCGAGGACTATCTAACACCTCATCACTAGAGATTGGTTAACTTTTAAAGGTTTAATTTAAAAGTATGATATTGGTCGGTCAGTACTGTGTGGAACTATGTTGATATACAATTTTTCTGGATAAATGTGAGAGCACATAGAGTGTGGGCAGCGGTACAGTGAAACTTTATCAATTTTGTTGGTTATTTATTTTTATGATTGCAGTATATTTTAAGGCACAGTATATTTGTGGCACAGCACATTTAAAGGAGCCGTCCATTGTGTATATATATATATATATATATATATATATATACAATATGTCACCTCCATCTAACAATGCTCCGGAAGAACAACACCCAATATATATATATATATATATATATATATAAAATTTGATTTTGGAAGTTGTTTGGTATGAGTTTTTAATATATTTATATCACAGCACAAAACGGTGTGCCCAGAAAAGGGCTCAAGAGGCATATAAATAGTCTGGGATTTAGAGCAGCAGGGTCTTCTCCCTGTTGAAGAGAATCCACAAAACTGGTGGGGACAGCTACCCCCATCTGCAGCAGCTATCCTGATTCCAGCTATTATTCATTGAGGTCCCAGATGTGGCATAGCTGGGGGGCCTATTCCCAATGATCTACTCTAGTCAAGGGAACCATCATCTAAGGACCTGGTCTGGAGAGCTCACTGAAGAATGCCCAATGGAGTTGGAAGGAGGCATCCAGTGATCCTGTGACACTGAGTACTGACCTGAGCTCAGGGTTCTTGTGACTGTGTGATGTATTTTTTGGGTGGAGAAGTCAGTAGTATTTCTGACTGGGCTACTTCCAAAAAAGGGACTGCCATCTGTACCTGCTTCTGCATAGAGACTGCTTAAAGAGTCTTAAAAAAGTGAAGTGTCCTCCTGTAAATTTTCAGGGAATCTGGAGTGTCCCATATCACCCCTCACCCTATCCAAGTTCTTCAACAATAAAAAAAAATCCTAAAAAGACTTCTGTGAATGAACTGTTGCTGTGTGATTGTTTGCCTCTGCACTAGTTTTGGGGAAAACACCTTTAGGAATACTGCTACACCTACACATTTAAGTTATTTAATATTTTGAAGTCAGCTGTATAACAAATATACTTTTGAAATGTTTATATTTTCATGGTAAACTATACCAAAGAGGACTATAAAAGGCCAATGATTAACTCCATTAAGATACAGAGTATACTTTAGAGTTGACTGTGGAAGTACTATATCACAGAAATAGTAAAATCTGCCTAGTGATTAGAAGACTACAATGTAGTGGACTTCAGCAGGTCACTGCATTGTCCTTTCAAGGTACTACAGTAAATATTTAAGAAATGAGTAATCAATAAAACAGATATATGTGAGCGCACACACAAAAAATATATATAGCAGCTGTACACCAGGTAACCATAAAAACCTCAAAGAACAATGTAAATCAGAAGTGCAGCGCTAAAAGGGAAATACAGTATGAGTAGTACGCACATCTACATCGTTAGATAAACAGTTCATTAGGTGACTTGAAGTGACCTCAGGTGCTCTCATGTGACTGTATCCTCCTAATAGTAAGGTGCTGTGATATAAAGTGCGGAAAGAATGCGCACTCACCAGAATGCGCAATTTAATGAGCGTTTGTATATATTTGTCCTGATGTCATCTGCTAGTCTGGGTAGTGTCTGAAATCCAGTATATTCCCTTCAATAGTCCTAGATGCTGTTAGTAGGACATCAAGGTGGTCCAGGGTTCCCCTCAGGTGATAGCTCAGGTACTGCCCTATGGGGGTTGTAAGGGCTCCCTCTCCGATGGTCAGGTGGGTAGCTGTAAATTAATACTCCCCAGGGGAGTCAAAGCACAGACATCTCCATAGTGTAGTATAGTATGGGGTTTATTGAGGTATAAGTGAGTGGACCACCAACCAGCACTCCTACAGGCGACCTGTGCAGCTTTGGGCCTGACTCCCGCTGTCCCACTCTCACTGGAGTCTGGAACTTAGCCGCAAGGGAAGCCCTCTCTCCATTGGCCTCCATCACCAGTTACGTGATAGACACATTGAGAAATACTTTTGAAAAGAGAAGAAAAATAATAGTTTTTTTCCTTTTTAATCATTAAAAGACTTGGATCTGGAATGCACAAGCATATCTGTCCAATTTCATAGCTTGAATCGGTAAATGGTGTGACAGGGACTGCAGCAGGAACATGACCATGGTCAGGTGAAGTTTTAGTTGGTAGATATTCAAATGAATGGGCACATGCATTGAGCTTGTTTAATTATTGCAGTGGAATAATGTTTTCTTTCAGTGTAGTAGTAGTATATAGTAGATTGTACAGAAAAGTGGAACTCCAAAATAGAAAAAGTCACTCAACAGAAGAAAACTACTCCTTGATGCCCTTACAAAAGTGTCAGCTCTAGTATTTTAGTAACAGACACATAAAAATACATAGGAAGCACATATTTTAGAGGAGTGATACATCCTGTATCAAGAGCTACATACAGATATATATGCACCAATAAGTGCATACATACTGATAAGGTCAGTACACTCACGTATTGTCTATTAATTGGCTTGTTACTTGTGTAATATACAGTATTTGGTGGACTTATTAAAGACAAATAAGTTGTTTACTTTGCAAGAAAATTTTCCCTTAGCCTAGAAAATCTTGTGAAGCTTTGTTGACTTCCAACTTCCAAGAATGCGAAGCAAAACTACTGTTTTGATTTTTTTTTAGTTTCCTTGCATATGTCTTTGCAAAGTGAATTTTCCCCACATTCATTAATCTACAGAAAAAATGTCCCTTCCAAAGTAAAAATTATATTGCAAAGAAAACATCCTATTTCATTTTAGAAAAACAACCCTAAATCCTTTTATTGTCATTGTGTATGCAGAAGTTGAAAAAAGGAGGTACCTCTTCTCTGAAATGTTTGTGTCCCATATACTGGAATGCTGGATTTGTTCTTTTTGTGAGCACAGTACACCTTATTTATTTTCTTAATGTATTTTTTTAATGATCCTGACATTTTGTGTAAGTGCCCCACAGTAAGTAAAGGAATATAGTATACACATTTATATTTCATATATAATATTTAAACTACTAACCAAGAAAATGAACTTAGAGAATGCATAAGTAAGACTTTGACCCCCTACAGTAGGGCTTCTGTCCCCGACACTCCACCAAAACCACCCTACTCAAACTCACCAACGACCTGCTAACCACCAAAGCCAATGGCCACTACTCAGTGCTCCTACTCCTCGACCTCTCCGCGGCATTCGACACGGTCGACCACCCCCTCCTCCTCAAAAAACTATACTCTCTTGGCCTCAGAGACTCCGCTCTTTCCTGGTTCTCTTCCTATCTATCACAGCGCTCCATCAGTGTTACCTAAAACACTGCCACCTCCCCCTCACTCCCCCTCTCTGTTGGGGTCCCTCAAGGCTCTGTCCTCGGGCCCCTTCTCTTCTCCATCTACACCTCCTCCCTTTGCCAACTGATACACTCCCACGGCTTCAACTACCATCTCTATGCCGATGACACACAAATCTATCTCTCTACCCCTTGCCTCACCCCTTCAGTCTCCGCCCAAATCACTAGCCTTCTGAACGACATATCAGACTGGATGTCACTCCACTTCCTCAAATTAAACCTTGCCAAAACCGAGCTCCTAGTTTTCCTCCCAGCCCGTGCCCCCCCCCCCCCACTGACTTCTCCATCACGACCAACAACGCCACCATCAGCCCCACCCCGAAAGCCAGAGTACTAGGTGTCATTCTAGACTCCAATCTGTCTTTCCAGCCCCAGGTCCAATCGCTGACAAATTCATGTAGACTCCACCTCCGCAACATCTCCAATATACGTCCATTCCTAACTCCAGAAACTACACAGCAACTCATTCACTCCCTTATTATGTCACGACTTGACTACTGTAACTCCCTCCTCACCGGCCTATCTCAACACAGGCTATCCTCGCTTCAGTCTATCTTGAATTCTGCGGCCAGACTCATCCACCTTACTAACCGCTCCGTATCCACCAACCCCCTCAGCCATTCCCTCCACTGGCTTCTGATTGCCCAACGCATAAAATTCAAATTACTAACATTGACATACAAAGCTGTTCATAACACTGTCCCTAACTACATCACTGACCTGATATCCATCTACCACCCAACACGCACTCTCCGCTCCTCACAAGACCTCCTACTCTCTAGTTCCCTGATCTCCTCCTCCCATGCCCGTCTCCAGGACTTCTCCAGGGCTTCCCCCATCCTCTGGAACTCACTACCCCAATCCATCAGACTATCACCTACCCTCCTCACCTTTAGGCGCACCCTGAAAACCCATCTCTTCAGGGAAGCCTACCACGCCCTCACCTAATTGCCAATCTCCTCCACTCTTCCTACCACTCCATCCCCCACAGCTATTTCCTCCTGTACCACTATCCCCTCCCTCCTAGATTGTAAGCTCCAAGGAGCTGTATTGTATTGTTACTGTGCTGTCTTGTGTACTGTCTCCCTTTATAATGTATAGCGCTGAGCAAACTGTTAGCGCTATATAAATACTGTATAATAATAATAATAATTTTTTTTAAATCCAAAACAAGTATAATTATAGTTGATAATTATGTTAACGTTAAACTAAAAATCTGCCTAAATTTTGTGATTTATTGTTGATCCTCAGATAAAGTATTAATTAGTGGAGGCCAATAAAGATTATCTATAGCTAGATTTACAGAGTAGGTTTATTATTCATGTTTGTGTCCAAACTATGCATTTATTGGCAGGAACTGGCTATTATAAATTCATTTGCAGGCCCTACATGCGGATGTATTGATTTTCCATTCAGATAGGAGCAACATTTATATCTTCCTATGTTTTAATATGCTTATTCTATGTAAACGATGCATCTTTAACGCTATAACATTTTCTTTATGGACAGTTAAGCCCTGAATATAATATTTATTGTGTGAGTGTTCCAGTGCCAATAATTTTAAAAGATTAATGTACAGTTTGGTTTAATTATTCCACTGAGAGTAAATGCCTCCTTGTACAGTGTGCTTTTTTTTACATGATAATACAAAAATCTACTTTGTGTTATGGTAATGTTTATTTTAGTGGGGAAATAGAAGACTGATTTGTGCCAATACAAAATATGAGGCCTAAGGAAAATACTAAATGTGGACCCTAAATGTGACATTGATTGCAAAATATATATTGCTTGCCTCCTGCCCCAAATCATTATATAATGCCTGCATCTGGTGGTAATGGAATGTGAAATAAAAAACTATGGGTGTGTTTCTAACAGTGGCCTTTCCCCGTGGAAAACAATATACATGTAGGATGTGTTCACTTTCTAGGTTCTTAAGTCTTCCCTAACACAAAGCTGTCCAACAAATAATACATTTTTTCAGAGTCAGTCCCCCCATTTGTATTTTTAGTATGGGTTACCTGGGTCTTATCATGGTGACTGAGTTTAGCAGACACTTATCCTGTTAAACCAAATTTAAAGAACTAGGAACTTAAACAATATAACATCTAACTGAATGTTCTGTTTAAATTGAATAAATTAATTCCAGAGGAAACAAAACAAAATATGTACAACGTCTTACACTTTGTTTTCTTTAGAAACAGCTGTAGCCTAAGTTGAAGTCTTTCCTGTGCCACCATGCTGTAGAAAAGGACCTTTGTTCTTCATGTGGAATCATTTGTCTCTCTGCAGAGGTCTGACACAATCATTGCTGAGTCACACATATATACAGTAGCTCTGCAATCAGAAAAGAAAATATTCCCTGCTAATTGGAGAGCTATGGCCACAGCATATCTACAGACCCAAGACCTGCATCAGAGTTTGCACCATGCTCCATACTTGCATGTTTGTACACATGTGCATTGGTAAATGAGATATAAATCTGTAGCGATGAGAGATACAAAAATATGTGTTATACTGTAAATAAAGTAATTAATTATAAATACATATCTTGACTTTTGTAGATATAGTAGCCACTACCAACAGTTTTGATGGCCATAAGTCAGATGATGGTGGTGTGCACTGGACAGGTCTATAATGGACTGAAGAAAGCAAAATCATTATAATCAATTCCATAAGTAATACTCATCTAAGAGGGAAAGCAAGGAAATGTAGAATCTCATGTATCCTCCTTTGTTTTATCTTGACGCTCCTTGTCCAAATGTCATAGTTATTCCCATTCAAGCTGTCTCTTAATTATCAGAATCATCATCTTACTTACCACCATGCATCATAAGCAGAACATATAAGATCCAGGGCTTCTTGCCAAGACACAGGAGACAGGTTGTTGCCTTACTACTGAGAAAGAACCAGCCAGGTCAGATGGCTGCTTGAAGCTAATGGAATTGCTAGTAGTGATAAAATTACTGAAGTCAGAAATCTGAGGCGATTTTGTTTAATTAATTGGCCTTTTGGAAGTTTTCAAAAATAGTAGAGATTGTCCATACGAGTTACTGCCACCTATCTGGTCACTAGCAGCTAACTTTGCAAATACAAAGACACCCTATGGGGTGAGGAGACAAACCTCTGAGGCAGGCTTCATCTGTATTGCTGTCTCTTTAGGTAAACCAGAGTGCTCTAGAGATCTTTTATAATGAATGAAAGCCTAAGTGGAGCCATAACTTGCAGTCAGTTGTATGTGTCCCTTGCGCTAATGCAATCACCTTTTTTACCACCCCCCCTCCCATTCCTTTAGATTGTAAGCTCCACGAGCAGGGATCTCCTATTCCTTCTATACTGAAATGTATTGTAATTGTACTGTCTCCCTTTATATTGTAAAGTGCTGAGCAAACTGTTGGTGCTATATAAATCCTGTATATAATAATAATCTTGTCTTAGATGAAATCTTCCTCTGAGCCTTACTTCTGAGGAAGGGGGCTAGTTTTCCTGAAACATGTCAGCTGACTTTGTTATCCATTCACCTGATAGGATGGCATGGAAGACCAATGTACTTCGTGCTTGTGTGTTTACATGCTTTCAGCCTACTGTGCATGTGAGTATCATCTTAATTGGTTAAACAATAAAGTGCCTTAAGAGAATGCACTAGGTGTATGCGCCTTCTTCTGTTTTTTGTTTTAGCACTGGATTTACCTGATTCGAAGAGGGCTGCACTGCCTATCCTTTCAGTGTGGGTTGCCTGACTTTGGTCAATTTTGTGGTTTTAGATGAGGGTCATCACCATTTTTGAGCCCTTAAGTGTCAAGTTTTTGTCTACTCATCTTCCTCTGTCCAAGCCTGCCTCACCCCTGCCACCATAATCTTCCCATGCAGCATGGGTTAATAGACTATGCTCACCCTTTCTGTCTAGTTCCACCATTCATGAAAGCTGTACTGCTCTATGAATAGAGGACTGATGATTTATAGGTGTGCAACTTCCATACACAGACTGTAGTTCATTCATAGAATCTGTAGCAAAGGCTTCTATAAGTGGAGCAGCTGGGAGGAATGGTCAAGCTAACAGCCTGTGACAGCCCCTTAATTCTAATAATCCCACAGCACCAGAGGATTACGGACGCTTTGGAGGAGGGGCATTGATGCGGGATGATTTCACCTAACAAAAGTGGCATCATCACAAAAGATATATCCTACTGACTGCAAGTTATGTCCCTTGTGCTGATTTTTTTTTTTTTAATTTTGGCTACACTTAGCATATAAATATGTATTTGTAAAAGAAAGATTGAATACATATACTCAAAAAGCAGGTGCAAAACAAATTTTTAGACACATTAAAAATTTTTAATTTTTATACTTCCCTAAATCCCCTAAGACTTAATCATGATATTAAAGGCCTGCAAGGGGTAGCATTACAACACGAGGTCCAGGAATTGAGTTTTTATGCTACAGCATTTCTTTGCTCAAGTGAGAGTTCACTGTCAGCTAAAAAATGAAAAGTTGGCAGTTTGTATAATATACATTTTTTTTCAGAATAATTATTTTAATAATGTTTTGTTCATTTATAATAATCATTTCTGCAAATGAGTTAAGGAAATGTTCACCATAAAAGGAAATATTTCATAAATTGTTCCATAAATACATTTTTTGCCCTCGTGTAATGTAAAAAAAAGTAATTAATGCACTACTTACTTTCTCTATGCCCCAGCATTGTTCTCCCTCCTTGCTCAGTCCCCACATAGCTACCTCTTGATTGAATGATTCCCAGTGTCATTCAACCCATTCCTATGATCCCAACATGTCAGTAACACAACCAAGGGTGCAGTGTCTTCATGCAGCCAGAGCTCACACTTGACTTGTTGCATAGAGCTGAATAGAATGGTGCTCACAAGTCACAATGTGGGTGTTGTTCTATGTTGTTCTAATACTGACCACCTCCCTGAACCCTAAGGAAAAACATGAGGTCAGAACTCCCATGATCCCCTAAAATACTATTCAGGGCCTATTCAGATCTATGAATAGCAGTAATGCGCAGTAAAAGGTGAATTTTTAAATACACATTACCACAACACATTTACCGCAGTGCCTTGTGGTGCTATTCATTTTAAACTGTACCCCAACGCAAAATTACAATGCACCCTCAACACACCAGCATTGCATTCCACCATAACACACAATAATGCACATACTGTGTTTTATGGTATGCTGCTTTGAAATAAAATGGTGTCTGTCCAATATGTTGTGCTGTGAAGCTTGGTTAGCCCAATTAAACAACTAGGTTACCATAAAGTGTTACTAAACCCAGGACTCTGCATTCACTATATTCGGTCTCCCACAGAAGGAGTTTTCATTCTCCCCTGATTGTCCTATGAGGCTGCAAAACTCCTGATGCTCTGTCCCGACTGCTCTAATTGGCCCTGTGCTGATCACATGCACTCTCCCAAGAAAAAAAAGCTCTCTAGCAATACACACCAAACTGAGCATGTGCAGCTTGCCTCCAAGGCTCTGTTCTATCAGCAGATGGACTGGTGATTGTGGAAGAAGGGGAGGATCAGAGAAGATGGGATCAAATATCTTTTTTACACAATGCAGAGGATTAACCCCTTAGCAGGGGTGGACTGAAAACTCATGGGGCCCCCGGGCAACAGAGGATCATGGGGCCCCTGTGTCCTCGCCCACACTCAAACAACACCCAAAAAAGCCTATGAAAAGGTACCAAGGGCATCTCATGGGGCCCCCTACTGACCCCGGGCGCTCAGGCGGTGCCTGAGTTCCCAAATGGTCAGTCTGCCCCTGCCCCTTAGTTTCCACAGTAAGTCTAACAGGCAAGCTTTACTGCATATACAGACTGATTGTATTGTTTTGGGTTTAGTAACACTTTAATGCAAAGTATGTAACATACATTTGTTAATGCACCACAATGCCAAAAGGTATTAATGCTGTGTAATTAGTAAGTGGAGTTTATTAGACTGGAGTTGGGCTTTAACATGTCTGATTTCAACACACTGTGGGGTTTATTTACTAAAGCTGGTTCACTCAGAATCTCGTGCATAGAAACCGATCAACTTACAGGTTTTATTGCTAAAGCTTAATTGAGCAAGATGATGTTAGAAACTGATTGGCTGCTATGCACAGATGCACCAGATTCTAAGTGAACCAGCTTTAGTAACTTTCCCCCTGTATATACTGTATATCAAAGTAAACCTGTCAAAAACTTGGGCATTTAAAACAGAGCATATCATGAAAAATGTATAGCTACAGTGAGAAATGTAAGTGAACATTTTTGATTATTCACAATATATACCCAACAGAGGGTATGTGTATAGCTCCAATTTTCTTTTAAAAATAATGTTTGACCATCCTGCATACATAGCCTCCCCATCGGGCATCAGTCATGTTAACCTGTTTCTGTCAGCCGTACGCATATACACTATATTGCCAAAAGTATTGGGACGCCTGCCTTTACACGCACATGAACTTTTATTGCTTCCCAGTCTTAGTCCATAGGGTTCAATATTGACTTGGCCCACCCTTTGCAGTTATAACAGCTTCAACTCTTCTGAGAAGGCCGTCCACAAGATTTAAAAGTGTGTTTATGGGAATGTTTGACCATTCTTCCAGAAGCGCTTTTGTGAGGTCATGCACGGATGTCAGACGAAAAGGCCTGGTTCACAGTCTCTGCTCTAATTCATCCAAAAAGTGTTCTATCAGGTTAAAGTCAGGACTCTGTGCAGGTCAGTCAAGTTCCTCCACCCCAAACTCGCTCATCCATGTCTTTATGAACCTTGCTTTGTGCACTGGTGTGCAGTCATGTTGGAACAGGAAGTGGCCATCCCCAAACCCTTCCCACAAAGTTGGGAGCATAAAATTTTCCAAAATGTCTTGGTATGCTGATGCCTTAAGAGTTCCCTTCACTGGAACTAAGGGGCCAAGCCCAAAGCCTGAAAGACAACTCCACACCATAACCCCCCTCAACCAAACTTTATACTTGGCTCAATGCAGTCAGGCAAGTACCGTTCTCCTGGTAACCCCCAAACCCAGACATGTCCATCGGATTGCCAGACAGAGAAGTGTGATTTGTCACTCCCGAGAACACGTCTTCACTGCTCTAGAGTCCAGTAGCGGGATGCTTTATGCCACTGCATCCGACACTTTGCATGGCACTTGGTGATGTAAGGCTTAGATGCAGCTGCTCGGCCATGGAAACCCATTCCATGAAGTTCTCTACGCATTGTAGTTGTGCTAATCTGAAGGCCACATGAAGTTTGGAGGCCATTAGCTATTGTGTCTGCAGGCAGTTGGCGACTTCTGCGCACTGTGCGCTTCACCATGCTTCAGCTGACCCCGCTCTGTCATTTTATGTGGCTTACTAATTCGTGGCTGAGTTGCTGTTGTTTCCAGTTGTTTCCACTTTGTTATATTACCATTAACAATTGACCATGGAATATTTAGTAGCAAGGAAATTCCATGGATGGACTTATTGCACAGGTGACAACCTATCACGGTACCACCCTTGAATTCACCGAGCTCCTGAGAGCCACCCATTCTTTCACAAATGTTTGTAGAAGCAGTCTGCATGCCTAGATGCTTATTTTTTTACACCTGTGGTCATGAAGGTCATTGGAACCCCTGAATCCAATGATCTGGAGGGGTGTCCCAATACTTTTGGCAATATAGTGTATGTGGTCTCTCTGCGGGTGGGCTTTAACACCGAGAGGGCACATATATGGTATGTGTCCCAGATGTAAACATTTCTGTATTGAGAGCGCTGTGCTGAAAGCAAGCATGATGAAGGTCTGCTAGATTATTCACCATTGTTATGTTTATGTACCACTTTTGCTTTCATCACATTGTGTTCATTTAACTCACATCTGTATTCCTCATTTTTCAAAGGGGAACCCAGCTGAGCTAAATCTGTTTTGCACATTGTCATTTGCAGATGACGAAAATACATTCACCAAGATTTGTACTATAGCATTGTTTTTTGTATTACATAGAAATGATTCAACTTCCAGAAATTACTTTACACCTTGTATTATAGTATAATTAACTCAAGGTCTAATTTATCAAGGTACAATGATTACATTGTCATCTACAATGGCGCATGTCATCTCATCTTTAGGAAAGTATACTAAGCACAAAGAAACTATGCAGAAAAAAAATCTGATCTAACAGTATTGTTATGTAAATGAGAAACGACTCTTTGTTTTCATCAGGTGTATATATGAATTTTTGAAGCTCTTTAATGACTTAAACTTTACCTTTTATTCCTAAAAATTAAAAATAAATTGTTCATGCGTTCCATCTGCTCAGATATTTTATTTAGTTAAATACGTTATCCTAAAATGACCTCATGCCTTTATCATATTAATTGCTTAGATAATTCCAGATCTAGAATATTCTATGATAATGTTGTTATGAGGGGGCATGTGCCACTAAATTTTAACTGTCACTTTGGCCATTCAGGAAAAAATTACCAGATTCACCTGATAGTCTGCCTCTTCCATTGTAGATGCTTCCTTTTCCTGCATTCAAGCCCACCCTGTCAATCAGAACCTTGTAAATGACCTGGCACTTTCAATGTGGGGTTTCCTCTTCCTTCGTGATTTAGTATATATAATTATTTAGGGCTGACAATTTATGCAGCTCTTTAAATATAGGGGGAGATTTACTAAAACTGGAGCACTCAGAATCTAGTGAAGTTGTGCATGGTAGCCAATGAGCTTCAGCAGTCCAATTAAGCTTTGGCAATAAAGCCTGGACAGTAATTGATTTCTGTGCAAAGTTGCAACAGATTTTTCACTCTCCAATTTTAGCAAATAACCGCTAGCGTACATTCACATCAGTTCCTCCCCTCAAGGAGCTTACAATCTAAGGCTCCCCCTTACCTCCCATGCATACATATACATTCTAGGGCCAATGTAAAGAGGAGCCAATTAAATGGACACTTCTGGGAGTACGGTATCCTTGGCACCCTTGCAGTGTGTCCTGTAGTGACATTGTGGTCAGTAGGAGGAACCATCAAGTGCAGGAGGGAATGCCGTAGATTTAGCACTCATGGATGTATCACTTTTAGTGTAGTATCACCCCCTTAGGAGTTGCTGAAGCTTTGGGTCCCCCTATAGTCATGCACAGCCAGGCAACACAAATTTCCTTCCAACCCTACACTCCAGAGACAGTAAACAGTCCTTGAACTTGTTTTTTTTTTTAATTTTATTAGGGATTGGAACTTGGATGGGAATGAGGGATACATGGGATGCCCATGAAACTGTTTATCTGCGGACAACTCCCTGGAACTATTTACAAGTGCAGAGAAGGGTTCTCTCTTATTGGAGAGCTATCCAGACTCTCCTGGTATAGAAATCCTTGGACAAGGGGACCTAGAGTCTGACTGTTTAAAAGTAGAGTCCAACTGGGGCTAGTCAGGTTTCCCACCCAAATGTCCTCTCCCCTATTCCTGTCCAGGGGGTGTAGAAATACTCACTGTCCCTCTTCTGTAAGCTTCAGGTCGGTAGCTGCTTTCAGGCCTTCTGCTGGGCTAGCTCCTTCCTTAGCTCCACAGATGGTCCTCTCTCAGGGGGCCGGTGAGGTACAGCCTTCCTCCTTTCAATGCCTCTGTGGAGGCAGGCCCCTTCCCTGGGCCTCCTCCCAGGCTCCACTCTTCAGCTCTTGCACTTACTTCTTCCACCCAAACTCTTCCTTTCCTACTGAGCAGGCTCAGCTATGCTTAAAGGCTGTCCCAACCCCTTGCCAAGCCTCTTGATTGAGGATTGGTTGAGATCCTTTAGGGATACAGACAAGCTATTCCTCACTCCCATCTACTGAGTTCTAGAGACTTCTCTAAGTATCTAGATCAGGGGGAGGTTTCAAAGAGCTGATCTGTAGAGTCTCTTAGCCCTGACCCAAATTAGACCCTCTTACTATTGCACCAGGCTCATACTCAAAAGATAATAAACTAGTTCCCTAGCTTTCCTAGGAGGGTGCTACATTAGAAATAACTTCACCTGGCAATTCCTGTTCAATGGAGTGACATTTATTGGTATGGGCAACATGAGAGGCAAGCATATACTTTCTACTTGCTTCTGCTGCTCACATGATTGCACACATACTAGGGCAATTTAGACAGGAGCCAATTAACAGCGTATTTTTGGAATGTGGGAGGAAACCAGAGTACACCAATGAAAAAACAGGGAGCACCTGCAAATTGCATGTAGGTTGTGTCCTGTTCGGGAATCAAACTAAGGACCCTAGTGCTGCAAGACAAAATTGCTAACCACTGAGCTACAGTGCTTCCATTACAAGGCCTGGTGCCTGAGTGGCCAATTGCCAGGCTTGAGCACCATGACATGGGGCAGAAATATGGCCCCTGAAAGACTGATATTAAAGGATAAGTTCACCATTTTGAAGAAAAATTATAAATGCACAGGTTTTACAGGTAAAAAAAAGTTTATTTATTAATTTTTTTCTTAGAAGACTGTAAAGCATTGCACCCCTGATCAGCAGATTGCAGGTGCAATGTTGGGTTTCTGCAGACTAACAGTGTAGCTATCTGCCCATACCTCAGATATGGCAAGGTAGTTACTTCAGTCCAGGAAGTTCAATGGACTACGAGAGTGCTCACCAGCTTCCTCACAGTTCATTGAGAACTACAAGCCATCAGCCACAAAGGCTGGTGGTACTTGTAGGCATTTATTCACTGAACTTTGTGTGGGTGGAGCTCCGCATGGCCGTTTTCTTTTCATTTTGTTACAGCTGGTGCAGGGAGATCACAGGCCCACTGTCACAGGAAGGGGGGGATTCATGGGAAGAGCAGAAGCAGCTTGAACATGTTACACATTATACCCTAAATATGGGTGGAATATGTAACATGTTTTCAAAGGCAAACTTATCCTTTAAGCTCACACAGTTTTCTCCTAAGGGCTCTATGCAGCAACAAGGGAGCACAGGAATAGTAAGTATCAGTCAAGGTAGGCAATCAACAGAATCTTTTACTTTTGTCTGAATGGCCAAAGGCACAGGGTTACTTTAATGGGCTGTTTCACATAAAATTGATATTTCAATTATAAGCAGAGCCTAAAATCTTTTAAAGTTCTCAGCTCTGTTCTTTCCAACTTGCCACATCTATAAAACTGTGCTATATAAATGGTCTTTTTTTTAAAGCTGTGAAATGAAGGTGGAAAGGCTATACCTCTACTTTTACATTGCAACCCATAGACACAGTGGCTGTGGATGTAGTATTTGGGCATTGCTAAAGCATTTCACACAGTTCCTCCTGACTGATTGGGCATTTGGATGGTTTAATGTTGATAAATGTTACGTTATACACTTGGGGAGCAAAAAACATTTCCTGCATCATAAAATGCAGGGAGATTAAAACTGGGTGAGCCAGCGATGGAGAATGATCTGGATATCCTAGTGGATTGTAGATTTATTAACAGCATGCAATTCCAATTTGATTGTTTAAAGTAAACAAGATAATTTCTTCAGAGAAAGCAAGAAAGACATAAACCTACCCCTGTACAAAACATTGGTATCATATCTTCATCAAAATGCAGATTAGTTTTGTGCATCAGTTCTCAAAATGGATGTTGAGCCACTGCAGAAGTGTGACACAGTCCACACAGCATTTTTGTGGACTGAGTGGTGTCAGACATGCCAGGTTGTCGTATGTTAAATTACTCAAACTCTCCCAATATCCTCATCTCTACAACATATGCACAAATTATTCTGTAGTCCAAGAGAAGAACTGTGAGGGCTAGCTAGACTACATAAAATAACCCAGCATGTGTGGCATAGGACAGCGGACAATTCTGAAATTCTGAGAATAGCAAGTGATTTTGTATTGCGCTTATCAAACAAATATTAGACAATGCTTTCAAATGTGTATTTTACAAACCACAAAATATAAAAATATATGTACTAAAATCTTTATACATTCGCATAAAGAATACATTAGGCATTATTTCTCTAAATTCAATCCCATAAAGATGCTGAGTTAATATTTCATTATATAAATTTCCAAATGACTTTGATAAAGGTCTAGGCGTGGCAATATCTATTTCCAATGGTGTATGTAGAACACTCACAGATGATGCATTCCCTTTAAACATTTCTAGCACATTAAAGTGATATTAAAGGCAATTTAAAAAAAAAATTAATAAAAATGTCATACTTACTTGCTCTGTGCTGTGGTTTTGCACAGAGCAGCCCCGATCCTCCTTTGCCTTGGGTCCCCCACCTGTGCTCCTGGCCCCTCCCTCCTGCTGAGTGCCCCCCTACCAAGCAGCTTGATATGGGACATCCAAGCAGGCTTTCTCCAGAGCCGCTCCTCTGTGTGTCCATTCACTTACAGAGCGTGTCTCGGTCCTGGCCCTTGCTCTCTCCTCATTGGCTCACTGGCTGTGATTGACAGTATTGAGAGCCAATGATGAGTGAGAGTCCCGGGAGACCCGCTGCTCTTGTGCACATCGCTGGATCAAGAGAGGGGCTCAGGCAAGCTTTAGAAGGGCTAGGGGGCTGCTGCACACAGAAGGTTTTTTACCTTCATGCATAGAATGCATGAAGGTAAAAGACCTTTAGCCTTTACAGCCACTTTAACTCTTAATTTACCCCTGTTTAATGCATGCTTGCTCAGACTGCTGCCAAAATGTGGAGTAACCCATGTAATATAAAGTTGAGAATGTGCCTTTTCCCTGCCGCTATATGTTGTTGTTTATAATTGATACCATGGGCCAGAAATGCAGGTGGCAGCCTTTATTTTTGTGTGCTGCTTCCATTCAAGAACCACAGTGTTTCTGCAGTTAATGGAAATATAGTATATTGCAAATTCTGTTTCTGTCTAGATTAATGTGTTTCCCGAAAGTAACAAATCAAAGTTGAGTCCATGAGCTATAAATCTTCCACCTGGCTTTCAACAATAATTTGGTCTCAACACAACCAGCCATGCTGTGCACCAGCTGAGAATAGTAGATAATAGGAATGTAAAAATATATCCCATTCTAGAGACATAGCATGTCTATTTGGTATAATGCAAATTTCAACAATGAGTTGGCCTTAAAAATATGCTGCCTGTTATGATCTATATATTCATCTATTTCTGATTCCCTTGTTCTGGTTAGAGTCAGCCCAGACTTTCCCTTATTTCCTTATTGGGTCAAGCCTTTTCTGGTGTAGCCACCTGGGTCACTGCATGACATAATCCCCCAGCATGGTTCAAGTTCTCTGCAAGTTTAAGGACATAAATATACACTATATTGCCAAAAGTATTGGAAAGCCTGCCTTTACAAGCATATGAACTTTAATGGCATCCCAGTCTTAGTCCGTAGGGTTCAATATTGAGTTGGCCCACCCTTTGCAGCTATAACAGCTTCAACTCTTCTGGGAAAACTGTCCACAAGGTTTAGGAGTGTGTCTATGGGAATATTTGACCATTCTTCCAGAAGCACATTTGTGAGGTCAGGTTCCCAGTCTCCACTCTAATTCATCCCAAAGGTGTTCTATCGGGTTGAGGTCAGTGATCTGTTCAGGTCAGACAAGTTACTCCAGCCTAAACTTGCTCATCCATGTCTTTATGGACCTTGCTTTGTGCACTGGTGTGCAGTCATGTTGGAACAGGAAAGGGCCATCCCCAAACTGTTCCCACAAAGTTGGGAGCATGAAATTGTCCAAAATGTCTTGGTATGCTGATGCCTTAAGAGTTCCTTTCACTGAAACTAAGGGGCCAAGCCCAACCCCTGAAAAACAACCCCACACCATAATCCTCCCTCCACCAAACTTTACACTTGGCAGATGCAGTCAAGCAAGTACTGTTCTCAGAAATGTCCATCAGATTGCCAGACAGAAAAGCGTGATTTGTCACTCCAGAGAACACATTTCCACTGCTCTAGAGTCTAGTGGTGGTATGCTTTACACCACTGCATCCAATGCTTTGCATTGCACTTGGTGATGTAAGGCTTGGATGCAGCTTCTCGGTCATGGAAACCCATTCCATGAACCTCTCTATACACTGTTGTTGTGCTAATCTGAAGGTCACACAAAGTTTGGAGGTCTTTAGCTATTGACTCTGCAGACAGTTTGTGACTTCTGAGCACTGTGCGCTTCAGCATGCACTGACCCCACTCTGTCATTTTATATGACCTACCACTTTGTGGCTTACTTGATGTTGTTCCCAGTTCTTCCACTTTGTTATAATACCACTAACAGTTGACCGTGCAATATTTAGTAGCAAGGAAATTTCATGGATGGACTTATTGTACAGGTAGCAACCAGGTATCACGCTTGAACTCACTGAGCTACTGAGAGCTACCCATTCTTTCAGAAATGTTTGTAGAAGCAGTCTGCATGCCTAGGTGCTTGATTTTATACACCTGTGGCCATGGAGGTAATTGGAACACCTGAAGCCAATGATTCTGAGGGTGTTCCAATACTTTTGGAAATAGTGTATGTTAACCACTTCTTGACCATGCTTTAGTGGAAAGACAACTACAGTGTGGCTCTCCAGTTCTGTAAGGATGTCATGGATATACTCCCACATGCGCGTCTCCTGCACGCCCCCATGCTCTGTGATGTCTATATCCTTTGAACACAGATGATTATAGATTACAATAAAGGTCCACTCACAATGGCCATTTACCATGTAATCGGCTGTGTCCAATCACAGCTGGAACCATGGAAACAAACTTGCCAGTTATCGGCATTTGCTATCCTCACATGCTGTCTTTGCGTGAGGAAAGAAGAGCCGATAATTGGCCACTGTGACCGGGCACTGTGAGCACATTGTTTACACTGATAATTAGGGCACTGATCATCAGTGCCCTGATGATCAGGGAAGCCCCCATCAGTGCAGGTTATCAGTGTCCATTACGGCAGATTATCAGTGGCGCCTATCAGTGCTTACAAGTGCTGCCTTGCCAGTGCAGCCTCATCAGTTCCCACTCATCAGTGTCCATCAGTGCAGATTATCAGTGCCTCCTCATCTATGCCCACCAGTCCCACCTCATCAGTGCAGCCTCATAAATGCCCATCAGTGCAGCATAATCAGTGTCCATCAGTGCAGCCTCATCAGGGCCCAATCCATCAGAGCAGCCTCATCAACGCACATCAGTGAAGAAGAAAAATTACTTATATACAAAATATTATAACAGAAATTTAGAAAAACATTTTTTTTCAAAATGTTCAGTCTTTGTTTCTTTAGCAAAAAATAAAAACCCAGTCATTGTTAAATATCACCAAAAGAAATCTTGATCTGTCTTAATCTCCCTGGCTGTATTCCTGAGTGTAGCTCGGGGTAAACATTCAGTACCAAAAGCGGTAACCCCGAGCTACACTCAGGATTACCCTGCAGCGTTGCTCTGGGATCCCTCTTGCACTTACCTTGTCCTGCGCTCCCGCGATGTCCTCCCTGCAGCATCCCAAGCCATCTCCTCCAGCTGATGACGGCAGTCATCTTCTGGGTTCTGTTCCCTGTGGGACGTATGGGACGTACGGAGGACGGAACCGACGGGAAATTTAAAAATGTTAAAAAGTGACATTCACTAAATACACTAAAATCACATAGTATAACATTACTGTATCAAACCATTTTGCATACATTTTATCTGGATTTCTTTGTCCTGTGCCCTGCCTGCATTTTTACTGTTCTTTCTGCCTTGAAACTGAGAAACGTCCATGGCATCCAAAAAGCGTCCCTTTAGGTCAAAAGCGGTTTTAGACCAGCTAGAGAACAGCGATAGTAAATCAGAACCACTTGCAGAATTGAGTGATAATGATTTGTGGGGAAATTCATCATCAAACACTGAAAACGATTTTGTGACTAAGATCAGTGATATGCGAACTTGGCACTCTATCTCAAATTTCAGTGTTTTTAGTTTGATTATATTATTGAATTAAATTTATTATTATATTATTTGTTATGATTATTTATTATATTATAATTTATGATTTCATGTTTCAAATTTTATCATACCCGGGATATTTACTAGACTCTTGTTCGGACAGATTTCAGTGAGTTATTTCTAAAAATTACAGGCCTACAATAAAAAAACGACATATTTCCATGCAAAAAAAAGTACCACTTTGAGCACAGAAATATTGACATAATCAGACCGCTAGGGAGGTTAAAAAAATTATAAAAATTGCAGAGGGGTACAGCGTTGCATGATCACGTAATTGTCATTCAAAGTGTGAAAGAGCTGAAACTCAAAAATTGGCCTGGGTAGAAAGGGGTGAAATTGTCAGGTATTGAAGTGGTTAAGAAATGGACGGAAATGTTGTGTAAATTTACAATGCCAATTATATTGAGTGAAAACTTTCTTTCTTTTTTTTATGTCAGAAAAGATAATCTTGATCCTCTAACCTCCTACCATTCTGTTAGTCTTTTCTTCCTTGACTAGCACCCTCTGAAGACGTGCATTTGCACAAAGTGAATCAGAGTGGAGCTACTCGCTAATGTCACTCCGCCACCTCTGATGTTTGAATATGGTGGCCTTATATTGGCATTGTAGGCAACCCGTTTCCCCCTAGTGGTGCATAGTTGCGTTTGTGGCCAGAAGAATCTGGATAGACAGATGGATCTGGACGACCATAGAGGGATGCGGTGATTTATCATTCTGAATGCACTACTTGTTGCATTGGCAGCTATGAAACTGGTAAGTGTGGTACTATTCTCAAAACACAAGCAGTGGTGGTTTTCCCTCGATGGTCGAAGTCTTCACAATGACAATTGGGTTTTTCAATGGACTTTTTCTTCTCTACAGTTTTATTAATTTATTCTATTCACTTAAATTTCACGATTTGAATAGTTTGGTGCATATATTACTACACATGTTTTAAGTTGTATACTCACTGGTTTAATTATATTAATACACTGCATTTTGTTATATATTAATCTTTTCTTCCTACCTAAACATTTTTGGTTACCTTGGTCCTGATGTTTTTGGTAGGTTTGCAGAAAGGAATTTGATTGGACAAGCAAAGGATGGCTGTAGTATAGTCCATGTTATACCATTCTAGATAGCTGTGGATTGCTGCGTTCAGGTTTATCATAGCAAAAAATTAGGACAGTTTGCATTTGGCTTAAGAAATCCTTTGATAGTAAGCCCAGTTATTATGGAGCAAAACATAAAAGCAACTAACAATGTTGATTTCTATATTGGCCTGCTCTAGAATATCACATTTGTCAAATTCATAGACCTACATTTAAAGCTAAGTTCTAGGTTTATGTAAAATTTAACCTTGCAGTGGGGCTCCCTGCACCAGTAAAATGGTCATTTAGTCTAAGGGTAAGGAATAAGGAGAAACATCTACCTTATTCTTTGCTACCACAGACTTCCTCCTGTCTGACGATCAGTCCCCTGAAGCTGCTCCTGTTCACAAGGGCCTCATCCTGGGAAGGTCAAAGAGCACCAACTGCCAGGGTATCATAGAATAAGGTAAGTGTCATGCTTTTTCCTAGCCTCCTGGCCCCTGGACAAAAAAGCATTAAATCTTTAGCGTGTGGTGGTAGTGGGGGGCACTGCAAGGTTAAACTAGAGTTCCCCTTTAAGTTCGTATTAGGCATAGAGTTATTATTTGACTCTATCCAGTACAATGCTCATTTCTTTCATGTGTAATATTGAACACCCTCTGTGTTTCTATATTAGATGCAGAGAAAAGCTCTTGTTAGATAACATCTCCCATGATTCTAGCAAGCTTCAGTAAAATAAAGTGACAGCTATAGGGATGGGTCTAGCCCATTCTGGTCCTATGATAGTAAATAGACTTTAATCCCCCCCCCCCCAAGCTTATTCAATATTGCAAGAAACAGGTTAATGCATAGTTAATGACCGGTTCAATGCTTATTTAACGATCAGATTAGATCCCATTATGTTAACTGTTACATTAGTCCCCTATTAACTGGTGACCTTGGGTAATTCGCCTCCTATTAAGGCCAAAAATAAAATGATGTGACTACATCTGAGTTAAAATATATAGTCTGCAGCATAGTAATTAGCAAACATTGCGTTAATGGACACAATAGTGCAAGGTCAGCTGTGATATAATAAAAGGTACACACACTATTTATTTATCACTTGTTTGTTGGAAATTTGAAATGTGCAATAAAGAAGGTCATTTATATCCCACCACTACAAAAGAAAAGAAAGAGAGATCTATATATGTGAGTGCCTATCTGGGCTTATAGACAGTGACACAGGATGATTCATTGAGAGCTGGAAACAAGGAAATGACCTTCCTTCAAAGAGGTACTTGCCTGCTTTTTACCTGCACTGGAGGTTATAAAACACAAGCAGTATTGTCACTCATCAAAGAACAAAATCCCAAGCAGGACTAGGTTCATTTGTTGAAGCCATGGAGCTCTATAGGAATCCATATACCATGGCTTAAAGCAGAACATTACTCAGGAGAAATATGATCTTAGTAGATATACTGTATATTATGTAACATCATTGTTAGTGCACTTAGGATGTCATTTTTAATTGCGTAAACTGACTGCTAAGGGTTACTAAACATCCCCAAAGGTGTGCAGACTTAGGAGCCAATTTATAATGGAGAGATCAGCTACAGTGAGGAAAATAATTATTTGATCCCCTGCAGATTTTGTACGTTTGCCCACTTACAAAGATATGAAGGGTCTATAATTTTTATCATAGGTGTATTTTAAATGATAGAGACAGAATATCAACCAAAAATCCAGGAAAAGCACATAATACAAATGTTACAAATTGAGTTGCAGTTCAGTGAGTAAAATAAGTATTTGATCCCCTATCAACCAACAATGTTCTTGGCTCCCACAGACTGGCTATGTGCTCATGTGGTACACAGATTAGTTCTGTCAATTTAAGAAGGTGCTCCTAACGACAACTCGTTATGTGTGTAAAAGACACCTGTCCACAAAATCTCATTATTCCTCACCATCATGGGCAAGACTAAAGAGCTGTCAAATGACATCAGGGGCAAGATTGTAGACCTGCACAAGGCTGGAATGGGCTACAAGACCATCAGCAAGAAGCTTGGGTGAGAAAGAGACAACTGTTAGAGCGATTATTCGCAAATGGAAGAAATACAAAATAGCCATCAATCGCCCTCGGTCCGGAGCTTCATGTAAGATTGCCCCTCATGGGGTAAGGATAATCATGAGAAAAGTGAGGGATTAGCTCAGAACTACACAGGATGAGCTTGCAAATTATTTCAATGCAGTTGGGACCACAGTTATCAAACAAACCATTTGTAGCACAATACGCTGCCATGGATTGAAATCCTACAGTGCCCGCAAGGTCCCCCTCCTCAAGAAGGCACATGTACAGGCCCATCTGAAGTTTGCCAATGAACATCTAAATGATTCAGAGAAGGAATGGGAGAAAGTGCTGTGGTCAGATGAGACCAAAATTGAGCTCTTTGGCGTTAACTCGACTCGCTGTTCTTGGAGGAAGAAAAATTCTGACTATGACCCTAAAAACACCATCCCTACAGTCAAGCATGGAGGTGGATGCTTTTGGGGCTGTTTCTCTGCTAAAGGTACAGGCTGACTTTGCCGCATTGAGGGGCCAATGGACGGGGCCATGTATTGTAAAATCTTGGATGAGAACCTTCTTCCCTCAGCCAAAACACTGAAGATGGGTCGTGGATAGGTCTTCCAGCATGACAATGACCCAAAACATACTGCCAAAGCAACAAAGGAGTGGCTTCAAGTTGCCAAGCAACATACAAGGAACCTTAAGGATTTAGAAAAGATCTGTAAAGAAGAGATGTGTGCAAACCTGGTAACCAGCTACAAGAAATGTCTTACCTCTCTGCTTGCCAACAAAGGTTTGTACACCAAGTACCAAGTCATGTTTTGCTTGGGGATCAAATATTTATTTTACTCACTGAACCATAATTCAATTTATAACATTTGTATCGTGTTTTTTCAGGATATGTGGTTGATATTCTGTCTCTATTATTTAAAATACACCTATAATAAAAATTATAGACCTTTAATTTCTTTGTAAGTGGGCAAACTTACAAAGTCTGCAGGGGATCAAATAATTACTTTCCCCACTGTATATCCTCTACTCTCTACTAGACAATATTTACTCCACATCTCCCTCTGTATTTTACAGCTCATTTATAAAATGCAGGCTACTGTGGGGAGCCTGTAGTGTCCTTTGGAGTATTTAATGCATAATCCTGAAGATAACACTCTATGATAGGTGGAGAGATCTGTCACCTGACCTTGAAAGGGCATCTGGTCAGACTTTCCTCCTCCTGAATTATATATTATTCCATTTGTTAATTTAAGTGGAGCTTCACATGCTTTGTAGACCTGAAGCAAGTGAAATGCTATGTCAAGCACGTTGATGTGGTTTATAAATACTTTGGGTTTTTTTCAAATTTTTTTAAAGCAGCAACCTTGGCCTTGGTAAGGTCATATTGCTTCTTTGTTGTGTGCATGAGGAAAATGGCCACTATTGAATCAAGTCAGACTGTATGTGATGGTTATTTGATGTCCACCATTTAAGCAACAGGATGTCATCAGAAACAAGTCTTATATTTAATAAAAGTTACAGACTTTTTAGAACATTAGTTTTGAATTTTTCACTAGCTTAAAAAGTTTTAGGTAAAAGCACAAAAAAATCAAGATGCTTACTTATTGTATTTTTCTTTTCCATAAATTATTTTTTATTCACTTACAATGTTCCTTTGAAATTGTTAGTGAAATTGGCTAGTCAATACGTAACGCCCTCCAGGTTAGCCCTGGAGAGAACTTTCTGGAAGGGGGTGTAAGACCTGAAGGCAGCCACCAACTCACCAAGCTAACAGTGAGGACAGTGTAAGTACTCTTACACTCCCTGGGCTGGATAAGAGGAGAGGACAGTCAGAGGCAAGACCCAACTAGCTTCACATCTGGGACTATTTCTAAATTAACAGCTCTAGGACCCCCTTGCCCAGGGAATACCTTCAGTTCAGCTGGGTGAAGAGGAGTAATCATCCTGGGTCTGAGGAGGTACACTAGGAAAAGTCTTAGGAGCTCTTTAAGGAAAGAGACTGTTGCTATCCACATTTTTTTGTACATAGTTGCTGAGGAGTTTGTTCTCAAGCTCTACAGTTCCTTGGGCATTCCATATACCCCTAGACCACATCCAAGTTCTTAACCCCTTAATAAAATCACAAAAACAAGCTCAATGACTGTTCTTTGATTCCAATGTGCAAAGTGTGGAAAAAGCTTGTTGCCTGGCTGTGCAGAGCTTAGGGGGACCAAAATCAAATCCAGCAACCCCTAAGGGGTTAGTGCAACAAATATATAGACCTTTCTTCTTTCTTTATGAGTTTTTCAAAAACCTGAAAGAAAACATAAGTAAATTATTTCTGTGATAGTTATTCATGAATTCTGTGTTTTGCATGTAGTTCTTGTAGACTAGCATTTCCCAAACCATTGATTATGTGTTTCTCTCTTCTACATAGTCAATGACATACAGTATGAAATGCACTACGCCAATCAAATAAAACAACCTACAGCTACATCAACAACCTTTAACTTTGTTTTAAATAAATAGCTGGCCCTAAACAATTGCTGAATCACTTGTGAAATAAACATTTAAAAATCCTACCTCAGCCATTCCTGATTGCTCTGGATCTGCCCCTTACTTCTATCTTCAATGAAGAAAAAACATCCAAGAGGTGCTGGGACTTTGATGCAAGCTCAAACAAAGTAGAGAGAGAGGAATAAAAAAAAACATTCAGAGAACTCAGGTTAGGCTGCTTATATCAGAGAAGACTAGTGTCCAGTGGGTACCTAGCAGGTTACCAGAAAAAACATGCACCAATGGAAGCACCAGACTAAATGATAAATAATAAATAAGTCTAAACTAATTTATTGGTTTAAACTAAAAAAGATCCAACTTGTAGCCCTCCATCAGGGCTATGACAAAACACAATGTAATATAAATGTAAATGTGAATGTGATTGGTATAATCATGACAACATAAAAAGTCATGAGTAACATACATATACACATATGTGTACACATATACATGCATACATACAGTATATAAAAGTGGTAATGTGTGATAAGTTTGTTTTGGGAATTATTATTATCAGATGCTACATGGTCCATATATACCATTGTACCATTGTATATTGTCCATTTCTTTCCCCTAAACCACATTGGCTGTTTTTTATTACAAATCAGTAAATTAATTTATATTCCTTTATCATTTGGTCTGGTGCGCCTTCCATTGGTGCATGTTTTTTCATTGTAAGCTCTGTCTAACTGCAAGAATCATGAAGTCATCAGTTGTGGTTTGGGGGAGGGCAATCAGCTTTCTTCTCTCTTAAGAGTGGCTTCTTAAAGGAAGAACTATATAATTTCATTAAATTACATTCAGTAAGTTGAAAAACTAATGAACTTGGATAAAAAATATGTAATGCAATACAATGTAAAATAAAGGAAAAATACAAATGGTTAGTAGATAAAGAAGTAAAATCCTTTGTTCTGCTATTATAATACTAAATACACTGCTCAAAACAATTAAAAGAACACTTTTTAATCAGAGTATAGCATCAAGTCAATTAAACTCCTGGGGCAGTTATCTGGTCAGTTAAGTAGCAGAGGGGAATATTAATCAGTTTTAGCTGCTTTGTTGTTAATGAAATTAACAACAGGTGCACCAGATGGGCAACAATGAGACGACCCACAAAACAGGAATGGCTTTACAGGTAGAAGCCACTGACATTTTTTTCCCTACTCATATTTTCTGACTGTTTTTCACTAGTTTTTCATTTGGCTAGGGTCAGTGTTACTACTGGTAGCATGAGGCGATACCTGGACCCTACAGAGGTTGCACAGGCAGTCCAATTCCTCCAGGATGACACATCAATATTTGCCATTACAATAAGGTTTGCTGTGTCTCCCAGCACAGTCTCAAGAGCATGGCGTAGGTTCCAGGAGACAGGCAGTTACTCTAGGAGAGCTGGGCAGGGCCATAGAAGGTCCTTAACTGATCAGCAGGACCGGTATCTGCTCCTTTGTGCAAGGAGGAACAAGGTGAGCACTGCCAGAACCCTACAAAATGACCTCAAGTAGGCCACTAGTGTAAATGTCTCTGACCAAACAATCAGAAACAGACTTCATGAGGGTGGCCTGAGGGCCCGATGTCCTCTAATGGGCCCTGTGCTCACTGCCCAGCCCCATAGAGCTCAACTGGCATTTGCCATTGAACACCAGAATTGGCAGGTCCACTATTGGCTCCTTGTGCTTTTCACAGATGAGAGCAGGTTCACCCTGAGCACTTGTGACAGATGTGAAAGGGTCTAAAGAAGCCATGGAGAATGTTATGCTGCCTGTAACATCATTCAGCATGACTGTTTTGGTGATGAGTCAGTGATGGTCTGGGGAGGCATATCCATGGAGGGACGCACAGACCTCTACAGGCTAGACAATGGCACCCTGACTGTCATTAGGTATCGTGATGAAATCCTTGGATCTATTGTCAGACCCTATGCTGGTGTAGTGGGTTTTGGGTTCCTCCTGGTGCACAACAATGCCCGGCCTCATGTGGCAAGAGTATGCAGGCAGTTCCTGGAGGATGAAGGAATCATTAAATGGCCCACACGCTCATCTGACCTAAATCCAATAGAACACCTCTGGGATATCATGTTGCCGTCCATCTGATACCGCCAGGTTGCACCTCAGACTGGGAGTAAATACCCAGAACACCATCCGTTGTCTCATTAGGAGCATGCCCCAATGTTGTCAGGCATGCTTACAAGCATGTGGGGGCCATACAAAGTACCATTTAAAGGTGCTGCAATGAAATTTCAGCAAAATGGACTAGCCTTTCTGCATAATTTTTTCACTTTGATTTTTGGGGTGTCTTTGAATTCAGTCCTCTGTAGGTTGATAAACTGAATTTCCATCAAACAATGGGACATCCTTACATTCCTAACACATTACCCAGTTCATATTAGTATAAATGTCCAATATTATACTTTTCCCCATTGCGATCTGATGTGTTTTCAAAGTGTTCCTTTAATTTTTCTGAGCAGTGCATATATATATATATTGCAAGAAATTGCAAGAAACAACAGAAACCATCAACAACCTCCCAGTCCTCAAAGTGTGATTGTTCAAATAAAAGTTTTGCAATGTCCAAAGAAGCTTCACTTGTCCACATGTGCCAAAATATATATCAATCTTCCTTGCATAGCCCTTTTTCACCCTGTGCTCTTTGGATGTACTGTCAGCTCTTTAGTCCTGGTTCATACCTATGCGTTTTTAAGTGCATTTTGCAGAAATGTCCATTTAACATGGTTTCCTATGGGACACATTCACCTATGCATTTTTCAGCCACTGCATTTTTGGGAAGGGCCAGGGACTTTTTAAAATGCAACATGGCATGTTGCATTGACAATGGGCATGTGGCAGAAACACATGTAGTGCGTTTTTTATGCAGTTTTGATGCTTTTTTTTGCTAATAGGAGAGTATTGACTTTGATGCCACTTTGGTGTGACTTTGGATGGGTGGAACTTTGATGCAGCTTTTTTTTCTTTGCTAATAAGAACATATGACAGCTCTGTTCACTTTGACAGGACTTTAATGCAACTTTATTTTTTTTTTTATTCCATAAAGTGTATTAGGAAAGTACATAGCATAAAAATATACAATTGGTACAAAAAAAGGGGGGAAAATGCATTGTAAAACAATTAACAAAAGCCAATCATGAGAGATGGTCATGTAAACAGACATAGTCAATGATCGCATGTCATGCATAATATCAATGAAATTGGTGATAGGCAATTAGAAGAGGCGACAAACAGTCACATCAAGGGTGAAGGCATTTAATACCCAAAAACCATAATAAGGCATCGAAAAGCCACAAGACGAGTAAGTTCAGGCATTTATTCCTCTATGTGTCTAAAATCGTGTAAGGGCAAGGTGAGGGGGCAGAGGAAGTGCGTAAGGACTAAATACATCCCGAAGAGGAGAACGGGTGCTGTGAGCACTAAGTGAACCCTGAGATGAAAGGGGGAGCTGCGAAGGGGGTTGTGAGTAATGGTTACCCATGTGCGGGAGGAGGTCTTCGTGAATCGGGAGGCACATATATTGCAATTTATATATGGGTATGAGTGTGTGTCACCGATGGGCAGGGAAAAAAGTGGAAGGGCAGGAGGAGGAAAAAAAGTAAGATGTAACGGAACTGGACCCCAGACCACACTTGGGTATATTCCGTTATACCACAGCTTCCCTGTCCGAACACAAATCCACGGACCACACCCTTGAAATCCCTCAGGAAATAGCACCCGACTCTTCTTAAAACAGGAAGTCAACTCCTTTATTTTACACACACAAGAAGTTATATACACAGGGTGGGGAAACACAACCAGGAACAGTAAACACATCATCAGCCCACCCCATCAGTGGGCAGGGCTACCAGAAACAAATCATCACCCCTCCCCATCCAACCAAGACACAGAACAATGGGGCAGCACATGGCAAAAGGACAATAGACAGCCATGTGGCCGAGAACAAAGGACAACACACCAATATACAATAGACATTCACATACACACCCTGTACCCTAACAGGCACAGGGTCACTTAAACATAAAAATTTGGGAAGATGATACAGAGGTCCCCCCACCCCCAAAAGTCACTCCCGTCACATAAGACATGCAAAATGGAAAGGAAAAAAGGAAGGATAAAGGGTAAGATATAAAGGAGTCAGAAAATAAAGAGTAGGGATGAAGGGGTGATGGAGAACAAAAGAAAAGGGGGGGGTGAGGGAAGGGAGGGGGAGAGAGGATCAGAGGGGAGGGAGCTAGGGAGGGGGCAGTATAGGCAGGCATATTACCGGTGTGTAGGTTCCAAGGACGCGGCAACTAAAAGCAACCCCGAAAAGGGTAAAAAATGTGTGTCAAACAATCGGGTGCATTGCACTTGAAGGTATCACGCTCTGATCTGCATAAAGGGAAGAGGAGAATGTCAGGACATCCTAAGAAAAAAAAAGAGGTCGAGGGGGGGATATGGTTAAGAAGGCTTCGGCACAGTGCAAGTGGAAAGACCCATAAGGGAACGGAATTCAGGGGTCGTTTGAAAGTGAGTCCAGCAAGACCAGACATGGGAGAATTTGGTTGGATTATCTTGTGATGAAGCAATCAGCTCTTCCATCTCCGCAACTTTTCCCAAACGTGTGAGGCAGTCTCGTATTGAAGGAGGGTGGGTAATGGAACTTTCTACTCTTTTGCACTCAGGTAGCTTCAAAGTTGCATCCAAGTTGCACCCATGCTAAGTGGCATCAAAGTTGCATCAAAGTCACACCCATCCAAGATGCATCCAAGTTGCACCCATCCAAAGTCTCATCAAAGTTGCCCCATCCAAAGTTGCATCAAAGTCACTTCAAAGTCACACCCATCCAAAGTCACATCAAAGTGGCATTAAAATCAATTCTTGCCTATTGGGAAAAAAAGCGTAAAAACATGGTAAAAATTAATGTTAAAAAATGCAAAATGCATCGCAAAACGTGCCAAAAAATGCATCAATCGCAACACAGTCTAGCCTTAGATGGACCTCAATATTAATACTAATAGGAGGTCATAATCAGCATTTGCGTAATCCTCAAGTGAAATGGCAGGGTTGCCAGAGTGGAGAAGTGCCATATATGATGAGATCACCGCTCCACCACTCCATCTTGTCCAATCCAAGAACACAATGAACACATGAAATTTCCTTGCTACTAAATATTCCACAGTCAACTGTTAGTGGTATTATAACAAAGTGGAAGCAACTGGGAACAACAGCAACTCAGCCATGATGCGGTAAGGCCACGTAAAATGACAGCAGTGTCAGCACATGCTGAAGCGCATAGTGCACAGAAGTTGCCAACTCTCTGTACAGTCAATAGCTAAAGACCTCCAAACTTCATGTGGCTTTCAGATTAGCACAACAGTGTGTAGAGACCTTCATGGAATGTGTTTCCATGACCTAGCATCTGCATCCAAGTCTTACATCACCAAGTGCAATGCAAAGCATCAGATGCAGTGGTGTAAAGCATGCCGCCACTCTAGAGCAATGGAGATGTTCTCTTTGGAGTGACAAATCACACTTTTCTGTCTGGCAATCCGATAGATGTGTCTGAGAACTGTACTTGCTTGACTGCATTGTGCCAAGTGTAAAGTTTGGTGGAGGGGGGATTATGGTGTGGGGTTGTTTTTCAGGGGTTGGGCTTGGCCCCTTAGCTCCAGTGAAGGGAACTCTTAAGGCTTCAGCATACAAGACATTTTGGACAATTTCATACTCCCAACGTTGTGGGTACAGTTTGAGGATGGCCCCTTCCTGTTCCAACATGACTGCAATTCAGTGCACAAAGCAAGGTCCATAAAGACCTGGATGGGTGAGTTTGGGGTGGAGGACTGGCCTGATAGAGTCCTGACCTTAACCCAACAGAACACCTTTGGGATAAATTAGAGTGGAGACTATGAGCCAGACCTTCTCCTCTGACATCAGTGCCTGACCTCACAAATGCGCTTCTGGAAGAATGGTCAAACATTCCCATAGACACACTCCTAAACCTTTTGGACAGCCTTCCCAGAAGAGTTGAAGCTGTTATAGCTGCAAAGGGCGGGGCCAACTCAATTTTGAACCCTATGGACTAAGACTGGGATGCCATTAAAGTTCATGTGCATGTAAAGGCAGGCATCCCAATACTTTTAGCAATATAGTTTATAAATAAATACAGTGGGGATTGAAAGTTTGGGCACCCCAGCTAAAAATTTGTATTAATGTGCATAAAGAAGCCACGGAAAGATGGAAAAATCTCCAAAAGGCATCAAATTACAGATTGAACTGAAGGTTTTGTCATGGCCTTCACAATCTCCTGACCTCAACATAAGTGAAAATCTATGGATAGACCTTAAAAGAGCAGTGCGTGACAGACAGCCCAGAAATCTCAAAGAACTGGAAGACTTTTGTAAGGAAGAATGGGCAGAGATACCTCAAACAGGAATTGAAAGACTCTTGGCTGGCTACAAAAAGCGTTTACAAGCTGTGATACTTGCCAAAGGGGGCAGTACAAGATATTAACTCTGCAGGGTGCCCAAACTTTTGCAGACGCCATTTTTTTGTTTTCTGTTATTTTGAAAGTGTAAATGATGGAAATAAAATCTAACTTTTATTGACATATTATAAGAATGTCTAATCTGTAATTTGATGCCTTTTGGAGATTTTTCCATCTTTCCTTGGCTTCTTTATGCACATTAATACAAATTTTTAGCTGGGGTGCCCAAACGATCCCCACTGTATATATTCTTTTTTGTTATTAGTATTGTTATTATTACTATTTTGCACAAAGTTAATTGTGTTCTGCTAATGCCTAATACATAATGTTACTTTCAGTTCATCTATTTGTACAATCCAAAAATTAAAGAAAAATAAAGTTCAACTAGCAGGGTTTTAGCAACGTATTCTGCACATTGGTGGGGAACTTAGTGTTGTGAAATTACTGGGAAATGTAATAGTCCCATCATGCAGAGTATGAGAAGTCTTGCACAAATGCCAGCTTTTCCTTCTGTGTCTATCCAAGTGTACTTAGCATTTCTCAGCACGATTCATACAAATGTGCTCTGTGGTGAGCAAAGTTCTGAATACTCATTGACACTTGGGTGATCATTTGACATGCATATCCAATAAGTATCCAAGCTACATCTAACACACAAAATGTATGAAAATGCTGGCATCAGAGCCAAAGAGCAATTACCTCTTTTGTAGACATTAGTACATACTTTCTGTCTTGCAAACTGTTAAGCCCAGGAGTCATTGGATGGAGATAGGAGCTGAGAGCAATCTATGTAAATACAGAGCTAGGTATCATTTATGCCATGATACTCTGTTGAAATTATTTAACAGCATTTATTGAATGATTCAAGTTAGAACAGATGAAACCTTTTTAAAAATTATGAATATGTCCATAGACAAGAAATAAAAATAGTTTCTTTATTGAGATATATATATATATATATATATATATATATATATATATATATATATATATTTTACTGTTAACAGTGATCTGCACTTGTTTCAGAAATGAAAGTTATTGAAGAATATCTAAAGGTTCCTGTTTGGCAGTCCAAACATTTACTAAATCCAGTAACTATTTTATAATGTAAACAAAAAAACTTCCTTTGCCTTCCTGTACTAAGCCGAATCCTCTTCCATGTGTGCCTCATATGCTTCCCCTTCCAGGCACTGCAGCCACATTTCAGCAGTAGAGCTAATGCTGTTAATCCGGAGTGCAGTGGGCAGGACTAGGGGTGGCCAGCTGCTAACTGAACAGCTACAGGCTTGTGAATAGCCACACCAACTGCAATATTTTCCCATTACACTTTAACCGCTTCCGTGCCGCCTTATAGCAGAAATACTGCTACAGGACTGCATGGGTGTGCAAAATCATGTATCGTTCCGCAGTTCCGCTGCCATTCATGGACTAAGTTGTCAGTCACCGGGTCCCGGATGGTGTTTCTCCGCCAGCACCCAGCAATCTCCAACGGGGGAGAGCCCTATATGTAAACAATACAGATCTCCCCCCTGTCAGCTCCAGCACACTACTTTGTATGGTTCTGCATAGCAGAGCCATACAAAGCAGTGTGCTTACAGTGAAACACACACAGCACACAGTGAAACAGCACACAGGTAACCTTTGATTGCCCCGTATGTTAACTCCTTCCTGCCCAGTGCCATTAGTACAGTGTCAGTGCTTTTTATTAGCACTGATCACTGTATTGGTGTCACTGGGGATGTCAGTGTCACCAAGTCAGTTCTCCCCAGTATCAGAATGCCCACCGCAGTCCCGCTATAAGTCGCTGATTGCCACCATTACTAGTAAAAAAATAAAGAAAAAATTCCAGTATATATACCGCCATTTGTAAACAATATAGCTTTTATGTAAACCAATTATTTTACATGTATTGGGATTTTTTTGTAGCAAAGACATGTAGCAGAATACATTTTGGCCTAAATTTATGATGAAATTTGAATTTATAAATTTTTTTACTGGACATGTGTAGCCTCCCCGGCGGTATTCCCGAGTGTAGCTCGGGGTAAAGTTTCAGTACCACAAGTGGTAACCCCGAGCTACACTCGGGAATACCATGCGGCGCTGCTCTGGGATCTGTTCTTCTCTTACCTTGTCCTGCGCTCCCGCGATGTCCCTCCTGCAGTGTCCCCTGTAATGTCCTCCGGCCGATGCCGGTATCTGTCTTCTGGGTTCCGTCCACTGCGATGTCGGGACATACGGGGAGTGGTGGGCAATTTGAAAATTACAAAAGTGACATTCATTAACCTCCCTGGCGGTATTCCCGAGTGTAGCTCGGGGTAACATTTCAGTACCAAAAGCGGTAACCCCGAGCTACACTCGGGCTTACCCTGAGGCACTGCTCCGGCAAGTGTTCTTCACTTACCTTACCCTGCGCTCCCACGATGTGTCCCCTGCAGCGTCCCCGGCCATCTCCTCCGGCCGATGCCGGCATCCGGCTTCTGTGTCCTGTCCCTGTGACGTCGGGACGTACGGGCGCCGCAGCCGCCGGCGGCGGGAAATTTAAAAATTTTAAAAAATGTCATTTTTTTTTTTTTACATTTTACCTAGTAAAACATTGCTGTCTCAACCAATTTCACATACATATTGTCCCTAGTGCTTTGTCCTGCGCCCTGCCTGCATTTTGTCTGTTCTTTCTGCCTGGAAACTGAGAAATGTCCATGGCGTCCAAAAAGTGTCCCTTTAGGTCAAAAGCGGTTTAGATCAGCTAGAGAACAGCAATAGTAAATCAGAACCACTTGCAGAATTGAGTGATAATGATTCGTGGGGGAAATTCGTCATCAGACACTGAAAACGATTTTGCGACTGAGCTCAGCAATGTGCGAACTTGGCGCTCTATTTCACATTTCAGTGTTTTTGGTTTGATTATATTATTGAATTAAATTTTTTATTATTTTTATATTATTTTTATGATTATTTATTAAATTATAATTTATGATTTTGTGTTTCAAATTTTATCATACCCGGGATGTTTACTAGACTCTTGTTCGGACAGATTTCAGTGAGTTTTTCCTAAAAATTACAGCCTACAATAAAAAAAATACATATTTCCATGCAAAAAAATGGTACCGCTTTCAGCACCAAAAATCTGAAATAATCATACCGCCAGGGAGGTTAATTCACTAAAATAACATAGTAAAACATTACTTTATCAAACCATTTCACATACTATTGCAATGCTTTGTCCTGTGCCCTGCCTGCATTTTTACTGTTCTTTCTGCCTGGAAACTGAGAAATGTCCATGGCGTCCAAAAAGCGTCCCTTTTAGGTCAAAATTGGTTTTAGACCAGCTAGAGAACAGCGATAGTAAATCAGAACCACTTGCAGAATTGAGTGATAATGATTTGTGGGGAAATTCGTCATCAGACACTGAAAACGATTTTGAGACTTTGCTCAGTGATGTGCGAACTTGGCGCTCTATCTCAAATTTCAGTGTTTTTGGTTTGATTATATTATTGAATTAAATTTATTATTATTATATTATTATTTATTATAATTATTTATTAAATTAGAATTTATAATTTCGTGTTTCAAATTTTAACATACCCGGGATGTTTACTAGACTCTTGTTCGGACAGATTTCAGTGAGTTATTCCTAAAAATTACAGGCCTACAATAAAAAAAAATACATATTTCCATGCAAAAAAAATGTACCGCTTTGAGCACAGAAATATGGACATAATCAGACCGCTAGGGAGGTTAATAGCAGAAAGTCAAAAATATTGTTTTTTTTTTTCAAAATTGTCATTTGTTTATAGCGCATAAAATAAATAATGCACAGGCGATCAAATACCACCAAAAGAAAGCTCTATTTGTGGGAAAAAAGGATGTAAATTTAATTTGGGTGCAGCATTGCATGACCGCGCAATTGTCAGTTAATGTAACACAGTGTAGTATCGCAAAAAATGGCCTGGTCAGGAAGGGGGGGGGTAAATCCTCTGGAGGGCAAGTGGTTAATGTAAGTAGGCACGGCCCATATGAAAGTGGCAAAACTACTCAAAACTTGTGAGCAATGCAGCACCGTTGCCACCACATCACAAAAAAAAAACTGTATAAGGCTCATTCAGGGGCGGACTGACAACTCATGGGGACCCCGGGCAATAGGGAATCATAGGGCCCCTGTGTCCTCACCAACACTCAAACCACACCCAAAAAAGCTTATGAAAGGTACCAGGGACATTTCATGGGGCCTCCTCCTGACCCTGGGCCCTTGGGCAGTGCCCGAGTTCCCCAATGGTCAGTCCGCCCATGGGCTCAATACGTAGCTATTTGTGGGACTAAGCAGGGAGATGAAGAAAAAACAGTAAATTCAGATGTACTTAGAATTATCATATCATTTTAATAGGAGGCCATAGTTCTTCTTTAAGTCAATAATTGATAGGGTTCTTTCCTGCAGGCATGCTCTGCTCCGTTCAGCAGGGAATCCATGAACTGATCACCCGCTGAATCGGAGCAGAACAGGACGAATGTCCCTTTTGTGATCTCTGTGCCCATTCCGTTTTTATCCACCTTTTGACAGCAGGAGTTTGTGGACCTGTGCTGGATCTATAGGCTGCTGGATATCCAGAGGGCTGCACAATAGTTTAGCTTTTTGTTAATTTGCAAGGATTAATTGCCATTAATAAAAATATTACATTTAAAGCATTCTACCTGTAAATTGTTAAAGTTACAATACATGATAAAGTTAGATTTGAACACACAGAAAATTGCAACATTTGTACAAGTTTATTATCTCTAAAATATTAAAAATTAAACATTAGCAAATGACGTTGCACTTGCTTGTGTAAATGTTGGAAAAGCTTTTCATCCACAGCATCTGGTGTCATTATTTGGATTTGGGGATTAATGGGGAGAAATTATTTATTTATCATTTATTAAATTAGATTAATTTTTTTGTCTAATTTTTTCTCTTCATTGGGGGAGGGGTGTCTAGACTAGTTCAAGGAATCAGTAACAGGTCTCTAATAACAGTGGTCTATTGCTCACTGTTAATAGTAAGCAATAGAGTACTATTGCAGTGATCTGTTTCTGCAGGGGTAAGCAGAGCAGATCACCGTCTAAGCATATATGTTGGAGTGGTGCTCCAGTGCATATGAAGTTACAGGTAACATCAGAGCCATTCCTCTTTAACCACTTGCAGGCCGACTGCATTGTACTGTGGACGGTCAACCCTCACAGGCAAAGCAACATACCCGTACAGGACCTGCTAATCAGCTGTGAACAATCACAGCCCAGAGCTCTCTGTTGACAATCAACACAGAGCTCTGCACAGAGGGAAAAACCCCTCTGTTTCTCATCACTGCAAAGTAGGTATGAGAAACTAAGAGATCTATTAACAAAAGCTACACACTTTACACACATTGCACATAGTTAGGCACACATTTAACCCCTTGATTGCTCTAGATGTTAACTCCTTCGCAGCCAGTGTCATTAACACAGTGGCAGTGTATAGTATTATCACTAATCACTGTATAAGTGTCGCTGGTGATGTCAGTGTCAGTTAGTCAGTTCCACCCAGCATCAGTTTGTGTCAGTTTGCTCACCGCACAGTCCCATTATAAGTTGCTGATCACCCCCATTAGTAGTATAAAAAAACCACAGTATATATACCATAGTTTGTAGGTGCTTTAAAGGATAAGTTCACTTTTGGGAACATGTTACATGTTCCACACGTGTTTAGGGTGGAACATGTAACATGTTCCCATAGCCTCAGCCACCACCTGTCACCACCCCCCCCCCCGCTTCAGCCACCGCCTGTCACCCCCACCACCCTGCCTCTGGCAGATAGCACGGGGAGAAGTCCCCTCATACTATCTGTCAGGCACCGCCCGGCGGAATCTCTAGTGATCCACAGAACGGGATTCCCCAGGACGTGGAGTCTAAGTCCCAGTCTGCCTTTTCACCAGAGCCCCTGATGGTGGGGATGGACTTGATGCGAGACTGAAACCAGGTCACGACCCCTGAGTGCACCCAACTGTGGTAGAGGGGTCCCGCCGAGGGTACGTGCCGGGGGGGGTGAGCCTGCTGTGAAGAGGCTGACAAGTCCAGGTCCCGAGCGGGATGGATGGATGACAGTCAGGAATGAGCGTAGTCAGACTAGCCAGGTCGGTAACGGTGGAGGCAGGTAGGTACAAAACAGTAGAGAGAGAGCAGCCGGGTCACGAGCCAAGGTTCAGCAATGGGAGGTCCAATAGTAATATACAACAGGCAGGAGAGTAGTCAGGGACGAGCCGGGGGTCAGAGCAGGAGAAGGTCAACACAAATCAGGACAAGCAGGATCGGCAACAGGAACACACTTCAGAACACAGGTACAGGAACTAGACCTTTGCTGCAACCTAGTCACCATCTGGCCAATTTAAATAGTGCACCCTGCACCGTCATTGGTGCAATTGTCGACGCCGACGCCCAGGTCCTAGTGCCTGCACATTAGTGCACCTAGGCAATCTGTGTATGTGCAGACCTGTGCGCCGCTGCGAGACCCGCAGTCCCTGACACTATGGGGTTTATTTACTAAAGCTGGAGAGTCCAAAATCAGACTCCCTTCTGCATAGAAACCAATCAGCTTCTAACCTCAGCTTGTTCAATGAAGCTTTGGCAATGAAACCTGGAAGCTGATTGGTTTCTATGCAGAAGGGAGTCTGATTTTGCACTCTCCAGCTTTAGTAAATAAACCCCTATCTGTCAAATTTGAAGACAGTGCTCCACCCACACGACTGCATCATTCATTCATGGATTTACGAGAATGAATGAACTGCAAGTCTCGACAGCCTTTGTGGCTGTCGGCTTGTAGTTTTCAATGAACTACTACTGCACTGTGGAGCTCTGTGGTAGTTCATTGAAGCTTCCTGTTACAATATCTACTTGCTCATGCATCCCGTACAGCAAGCAGATATTCTGACAGGTCTGCAGGAGACCTGCATGTCATCATAGATCTACTGATCCCCTGTGCAATGCTTTCCAGACTCCTGTAGACAAAAATGATAAATGCACATTTTTTTTACCTGCAAAAATATGCGTATTTATTATTTTTGGCCAAAAGGTGAACTTATCCTTTAACTTTCATGCAAACCAATCAACATACACTTATCGGAATTTTGTTTTTATCAACGACATGTAGCAGATTACATTTTGCCCAAAATTTATGAAGAAATTAGATTTTTTTTCTTTTTTTTTGGACATGTTTTGTAGCAGAAAGTAAAATACATTGTTCTTTAAAAAATGTTTGATCTTTTTTATCTTGCAAAAAAATTAAAAAATCAAGTGGTGATCAAATACCACCAAAAGAAAGATCTATTTGTGTGAAAAAAATGAAATTATATAAATTTAGTTTGGGTACAGCATTGCACGGGGGTGGACTGACAACTCATGGGGCCCCCAGGCAATAGGGGATCATGGGGCCCCTGTGTTCTTGCCCAAACTCACAAAAGCCTATTAAAAAGGTACCAGGGGCATCTCATGGGGCCCCCTACTGACCCCGGGCCCTCGGGCAGTGCCCAAGTTTCCAAATGGTCAGTCCGCCCCTGGCATTGCATGAGCGTGCAATTACCAGGTAAAGAAACACAGCAAAAAATGGCCTGGTCATGAAGGGGGTAAAAGTAGTCAAGCTCAAGTGGTTAAACACAAAGCAAAAGAGAATCCCGTATCCAGATAGCAACCCCACAAGCTGATTGTTTCAGCTTCTGGGCTTTAGTGCCGGGCCATCACGAACAGCCAGCAGTTCCATCACTAAACCCCCCCCCCCCCAGAGCCACCATGATTTTTAGTTGAGGTCTGGAGGACAGTGGGCTACACCAGTGTTTCTCAACCTTTTTTCAGTCAAGGCAACCTTTAAAATTATGGACAGTCCTGGGGCACCCTATAAAATTATGCACAGTCTTGAGGCACCCCTAGACTGTCCATAATTTTAAAAGGGCACCCCATTCTAAAATGTGAAAAAGTATTCTAATAGTTTTATATAACGCAGCAACATCCACACATGTAGGACACCCAACGTTAGAGGTGATTTATTCTTCCAAAGCAAATACACTTTTGCACACTGGTACTGACTAGTATTCCAGTGTTTCTCCTCTCCCTCAGTTTTCTCCATCACTGAGCTGATGTGACCCCAGCACTGATGGAGAGGGGCAGGGAAGGGTCAAACTAGGATGCTGTGCAAGCAACCGACTTACTCCTTATCAACTGATGATGTTATTGGTTGTCAGGATCCCGGCGGCTAGAAGGCAGTAATGGTGCACAGTGAAAACCTGTGGTTTTTGTGTAACTAAATGGCAGGCTTGTTCCACCCGCTGGCTTGTATACAAGTTTTGGGCAATTTGTAGACATTTTGCCAAGGCACCCCTGAAGAAACCTCAAGGCACCCCAGGGTGCCTGGGCACCCTGGTTGAGAAAGGTTGGGCTACACCATCAGAACTGATGGGCCTTATGCAGTCTACAGGTTGAGACAAAAACTTTGTCTTAGGCTCTGGTGTCAGCACTTGCAAGGGGTTATATTTCATTAACAGCTAGCAAATCATTATTTAATGTGGCCATGGGTTGATACTGTTTTCTGTTGCAGCTTTATCATAGCTTTAACTTTAATTTTTGCAATAAATTCAATGCAGCCATTTTGGCGGAGCCTTTATTTTTTTTTTATTCTTTCTTTTTTTAATAGAGAATAGTACTCCATTATTTTGAAACAGAAAATATGGCCCAATGTTCTCAAAGGAAACAGTCAATGGACCATAGAAAGGAATCAATACGGCTCTGTTTGTTACACAATAACTTAATAACTCGAAATGTTTTCACATAATTGCTATGTGGACATACAATTGTCCGCTTGTATATTAGAAATATACATTCAACACAGTCTGCAGGAACCCAACATTTAATAATATATGTTAAGATAAAAGCCCCCATTACACTGATGACAGTGCACAGAACATGTTTACTTGCTTGCAGAATGGTATAATTTATACATTATAAAACCACAGGGGGGCAATTTAGAAAACTTGGACTAAGACTGTTTATTTCATTCTGCAAATACTTCACAATCTTTGGCTTGATCCTTGAGAATGAAAATGCTTCTATAAAACTAATGTACTAGAGCAGCAAATAATAACATTTCTGTAACAAGAAGACAGAGAAGCACGTTTTATTTTTGTTTATCTGTGTGCGCAATTTGTGATGGATGCTTACTTTTGCCAAAGTTCATGCGAATGTCAAAATTTGACGCTTGAATGCCCAAGAAATGCCCTCCAGCCACTGGCTTAGTATACATGGCCATGGTGTATATCTGACACTGCATTACACTTCCCAGTGCAAAATGGCATTAGGTCCACCCTAATCCATTGTCTTCAGCTGCTTCCCCAGCAATAAGGTGGGCTAAGCTTGCAAAACATTCTGCACCATGTACCCCGAGTGAATGTGTCCTTAAAGCAGGATTAAACCAAAGGGAAACATTTATTACATTGCAGCTTAACAATTCATAGATGTGATGGCTTCATTGGTTTTACTTTTTTTGTCTTTCTTCTATTTTCATCTGGTGATCTGGGCTGCAAGTCTGTTGTTTTTCAAAAGAACAAGCTCTCTTCCAAATGGATCGGTTTACAGGGATGGGACAAACCATTTACCACTGAAAGGGGTGCTTACAATGATCAGCTTTTATTTATTGATGTAAAACCTTGCTGAAAATGATTTGCTGTAACTAATTACTGTATATGGTGTTACTTGGAGTTTGGATTCAATTTGATAGTGTATCTAAATCTGCTAGTACATCTAACAGTGCCCGCAATCCAGACTGACAATGCTGCTGCCTGTTGTGCCGCCTGTGCTCCTCAGTCCAGAGTGGAGGCACTATAGTACATAAGGTGTTTTACTGGCTATATCACCAAGTAAATAAACAAAAATTATAAAACGAATGCAGCCACTACATCTAATGATTGGTAAGCTGCAATGTATCATTTTTTGGGGGTTTCATACTGCTTTCAAGGGGTATTAAAGACTAAACTAAGTTCAACTTTAAATAAAAAAAATAATAAATGCACAGCTCTTTGAAGGTGAAGAAAATGTGCATTTATTGCTTTTTAAAACAAGAGCCTGTAAAGTATTTCACCTGTGATCAGCAGATTGTGGATGCAATGTCAGGCTCCTATACACATTGCCTACAACTCTGTGCCTGAACCTCTGTATGGGCTATCAGTTTCAAAGCTGAAAGCAGTGTGAATGAACTATGGACATGCTGATCAGTGCTTTTGCAGTTCATTTAAGCTACGAGTCCATCTGCTGCGGTGGATGATGGGACTTGTAGTTTCTTCATTCACAGATTCCAGGGAAAGAAATAACACAGCTGTGTGGGAAGAGGGTGCAGGGAGAAAACCCCCTGCCTGCTGTCACACTGAAGGGGGATACTGAGCAGGAAAGGGTGGTAACTAGAACATGTAACACCCAGAATATGTGTGTGACATGTAACATGTTCTAAAAAGTGAAATTATCATTTAACCCCGAAAGCAAACATTTATAATATTGCGGCTTACCAATTCTTAGATGTGATGGTTGCATTGTTTTACCTTTTTAGGCTATTTTGCTTTACTTTCTCCTGGTGATGTTGACGGCAAGTCAGTTTTAACTGGACAATCTGTCCTGCAGACGTAGCAGTTAGAGGAATGAGGCCAACGATTTACCACTAAAAGGGGTGCTTACAGTGATTAGTGTTTATTAATTTATGTAAAACTCTTATCCCATAAGAAAAAAAAATGTGCTGTAACTGTTAAAAAAGTGTAAACTGGAGTTTGGCATCATATTGTTAGTGTAACTAAATCTGCTAGTACATCTAACACTGCCCTTCCCCCCAGATTGACAATGCTACTGTCCAAAGGTGTCCACAGATTACAAAAGATAGCAGGAAAACCCACCAAATATTCTTCAAATATATTATTAGTAAAAAGGTTCGGTCCAAGCATGTAGGTCCTTTACAAAATAATCTAGAGTGGGTGACTGGGGACAAAGAGAAGGCAAATTTATTAAATATATTCTTCAGCTCTGTGTATACAAAGGAGCATGGGGGAGCTCTTGTCCATAATGGTATGGTATTGACACAGCTCCAGATGATCCACATTGGCTCACAATTGATATGATCCAGAAATATTTAGACAGAATAAAGGTGAATAAAGCACCTGGACTGGATGGCGTATACCCACGGGTCCTTAAAGAATTGAGCTCTGTCATTTCAAAGCCATTATTTCTAATTTTTAGGGACTCTTTAATGACTGGCATAGTACCACTGGATTGGTGTAAGGCCAATGAGGTGCCAATATTTAAAAAGGGGGCAAAATCTTTACCAAGTAATTATAGACCTGTTAGTTTAACTTCTATAGTTGGGAAGATACTGGAGAGTTTAATAAAAGACCACATAGACGAGTTCTTGCTGGAAAAAAAATATTTTAAGCAACAGACATCATGGATTCATGAAAGACAGAAGTTGTCAAACAAATCTGATGTCTTTTTATGAGGAGGTGAGCAAGACCTTGGACAGAGGGGTGGCGGTGGATGTGGTATACTTGGATTTTTCAAAAGCGTTTGACACAGTTCCCCACACACAGGGCTAATGTGTAAGGTAAAGTCTACAGGCTTGGAAAAATCTTTATGTAAATGGATAGAAAACTGGCTAATAGATCGTATTCAGAGAGTAGTGGTTAATGATTCATACTCTGAATGGTCTAGGGTTGTCAGTGGTGTACCCCAAGGTTCAGTGTTGAGACCCTTACTTTTTAATATATTTATAAATGATATAGGGTCTGGGATTGAAAATCCCATTTCAGTCTTTGCAGATGACACCAAGCTGTGCAGTGGAATAACGTCCTTACAGGATGTCTTCAATTTACAAGCCGACCTCAATGCACTGTTTAATTCGGCAACTATGTGGCAAATGAGGTTTAATGTTGATAAATGTAAGGTTATGCACTTGGGGGCTAAGAATATGCATGCATCATACATACTAGGGGGGGTACAACTGGGGGAATCAATGGTGGAGAAGGATCTGGGGGTTCTGGTAGATCACAAGCTTAACCTCCCTGGCGGTATTCCCGAGTGTAGCTCGGGGTAAAATTTCAGTACAACAAGCGGTAACCCCGAGCTACACTTGGGCTTACCATGCGGCGTTGCTCAGGGATTCCCTGAAGTGCTTACCTTGTCCTTCACTCCCACGATGTGTCCCCTGCAGCGTCCCCGGCCATCTCCTCCGGCCGATGCCGGCATCCGGCTTCCGTGTTCCGGTCCCTGTGACGTCGGGACGTACGGGCGCCGGAACCCGTGGCAAATTTGAAAATTTTAAAAAATGTCATTTTTTATAAAACGATTATTACATAGCAAAACATTGCTGTTTCAAAGCATTTCACATACATTTTGTCCCTACTGCTTTGTCCTGTCCCCTGCCTGCATTTTGACTGTTCTTTCTGCCTGGAAACTTAGAAAAGTCCATGGCGTCCAAAAAGCGTCCCTTTAGGTCAAAATTGGTTTTAGACCAGCTAGAGAACAGCGATAGTAAATCAGAACCACTTGCAGAATTGAGTGATGATGATTCGTGGGGAAATTCGTCATCAGACACATCATCAGAAAACGATTCTGCGACTTTGCTCAGCGATGTGCGAACATGGCGCTATATTTCAAATTTCAGTGTTTTTGGTTTGATTATATTATTGAATTAAATTTATTATTATATTATTATTTTTTATGATTATTTATTAAATTATAATTTATGATTTCGTGTTTCAAGTTTTATCATATCCGGAATGTTTACTAGACTCTTGTTCGGACAGATTTCAGTGAGTTATTCTTAAAAATGACAGGCCTACAATAAAAAAACTACATATTTCCATGCAAAATAATGGTACCGCTTTCAGCACCAAAAATCTGAAATAATCATACCGCCAGGGAGGTTAATAATGGCATGCAGTGCCAAGCTGCGGTTTCTAAAGCAAGCAAAATCCTCTCTTGTATTAAAAGAAGTATAGACTCCAGAGAGAGAGATATATAAGTTTACTCCTGTACAAATCATTAGCAATACCTCATCTGAAATATGCAGCTCAATTTTGGACACCAATTCACAAAAAGAACATTGGGGAACTGGAGAAAGTACAGAGAAGAGAAGAGAAGAGAAGAGAAAGATTAGAGGAACTGAATTTATTCTCTCTTGAGAAGAGGAGATTAAGGGGGGTTATGATCAACATGTATAAATACATCAATGGTTCATATAGAAATTGGATCATGCTTTGCTGGGTTTTTTTGCCTTCCTCTGGATCACCTGTGGGTATAGAATTATAACTTTTTTTTTGGTTGAACTGGATGGACTTTTGTCTTATCCAGACTGTAGCTACCCCAAGACAGGTAATTTATAACTGACCAGATAACCAGGTGAGGCTGTGGGCAGCACAGTGGCTAAATGGTTAGCACTTCCATTGGCAGTACTAGGGTCATTGGTTCAATTCCAACCACAACACCACCTGCCCAGTATTTGCATATTCTGCCTGTGTGGGTTTCCTCCAGGTACTCCAGTTGGTAGGTTAATTGGATCCTGTCTAAACTGACCCTAGTATGTGTATGAATGTAAGTTAGGAACTTTAGATTGTACACCCCTTGAGGGTTAGGGACTGATGTGAATATACAATAAACACTGTGTAAATTGACAGTGCCTGAAATAAATTTGCAACTTTTATACTGTGGTCTTCTAATAAATGCAAGAATTTAAAGAGCATCTACAGTCATGCGGATCCTTCCTTATCCTACAGTTCCTATGTACCCTGACTATATGGAATTGATGCTATTAGGGCTTATGAGGGTACATTTCCAAAAATTAAATGTGTAATCTTGGATTGTATACATTCAAATCCCAAAGGAGGAGATTGGAATAAATCTTTATCACAGCTTGAACTTAAATGGACTTTTTCATTACATGCTACTTCACCTCCTGGCCTCAATGAAGCCATTAATTTCTAACTGTTTTTGGAAGGCTTTTCATCTGGAAGTATGGAACGGTAATATATTTGCGGATCACAATGTTTCCTTTTTTCCGTTTTTTTCTCCTCTATTTTATCTATTGTTTTCTTATTTGGTTTTCTAAGGTAGCAATGCTGAGTCAACAAGCAGAAGGAATTGACTTAGATCTTGTGTTTCTAAATATTCCATACATATTTTATTTGTAAATGTGATATATTTTTGCTCTGTTTTGTGCATTGTAATTAATTAGGCAATATGTATGCAATTTAGGAATTGAGCAAGGTATGCTGCCATTTCCTATACAGCACTTCTGTGGGGATTCGAAGCTGGGCTGTGGTCCAATGTTTTCAGCAGTATTTGACACTCCATGGAGGTTATTCCTCTTTATGAAAAGTGGCCCTTATATGGCTAGTGAGTGGAGTGGCCTCTTCTTTTTCCATTGCCGACACTTGCCGTTTGGCTTTGACCCCTCTAACTTACCAGCGCTCTTGTGCAGCCGTTTTGTGTGTTCCAGTGGTCCCTTGATGCGTAACATCATTCTGCACTGAGGGGCAGGGTCATGCCACACATCAAGGGATTGGGGGGCTGCTCTTGGAGCTTCCTAATCACCTGCATCAGTAGACACATTTATGTCTGTTTGACAATTGGCTGCAATTGATTCCTAACTCCCATATAACAGGAGGATTTTTTCAACTATTTGAAAAGATTTCTGTTGCGGGATACATCCTAGCCGTGTCTTCCTTGATCACATAATCACCCAGGTAAGCATTAATTGATTTTTGGGCAGGGATCGCCAACATGAATTATGCCTAATGGTCATGTGACAGAATCTTTGATAAGAGTAGGGGGTAAACATGTTTTTTTTTTTCAAAAAATGCTCCCTTTAATAGACTATCTGAGCTAATGTAATGAAGGATCTTTTTATTAACGTTTTTTTGTACAATGATTCTATGTTATAGACTTTTTTGGCTCTTATCCTTCCCCTAATTTGGATTTCCTGGCTATAACCCCAATATATACCTAGGATTTACCTGTGAAATCATACATCGTCCATTTTGTATTTATTTTTTATGACAATTTTGATTTCTTTCATCCTTTTAAAATGATGTGATGCTTATGTACACATTTTTGCATATACTGTCCAGGTGACCTCAGTACTAGCTGTAAGGGCTTGGTCTGGCCAATACCCTTGGTGGTGTGAGTTAAGGTATGGCGCAACCTTGAATTGATCGTATGACTGATGTGCAGTTTGTTTCAATATTCCAAGTGGGAGTGTTTATATATATATATATATATATATATATATATATATATATATATGTCGATCGGTATATATGCTTTGATTATATTGTGCATATTTAAACAAATGTATTTTTCAATCTGTAGATCACATCACCTCCATTACAGAGCTATCCCTGAGGAAGGAGTTAACTGACTCTGAAACACATTGGCTTTTATGCTAGAAAGTCTGTATTTCAAGTATTGTATGTAGTATATACATATATTACTGTTATATTTTTTAAAGAACTGAGTTTTTATATGTTGAAAAGAAATAAATATTGATGTGATATCTTAGCAAATGATGCATTTTTGCCAGTAAAATCCCATACAAATTGGGGGATATTTTCTTAGTAATGTACATATTCTGCCCTGTAATGGAGACGAACAGAGGCATACATGTTTGAAGTCCAGCCTGTGATGGGAACAATTGCAGCTACCTCATTTTAGGACTTACCATCCAAAATTGATTACATTTTTGTTTTTTGGGTTCAGACATGCTTTAATATTGAAGCAATTCTTAAAGAACATCTTAACATTTGCATAAAACAAACCCTATGGGTTCATTTACTCTTGCTTCTGATTAAACACACATTAAAATGCCTACCTCTTCAACATGCTTTTTTTATGTGTTTTTGATGCTTCAGTGATGCTTCGGTGGTGCCTTCATACTTCAATGATGCTTCGGTGATGCCCTGATGATGCTTCAGTGATGCTTCAGTGATGCTTCTTTGAAGTTTTAATGAAGCTTGGTAAATGCCCTGGGTGTGTGGTGATTTTCTATTTATTTTAAAGGGACCCAGTAGAACCCCAGCTCAGTAGTACCCTCTGTTCAGCAGATCCCCAGCCCACAGCTCAGTAGTACCCTCTGTTCAGTAGATCCACAGCTCATTGGTACCCTCGTTCAGTAGATCCCCAGCTCATTGGTACCCTCATTCAGCAGATCCCCAGCTTATTAGTACTCTTATTCAGTAGATCACCTGCTCAGCAGTACTCCCAGTTCTGCTGATGCCCCACTAAGTAGTAACCCCTAGCTCTGCTGATCCCTCGGGCAGTTGAAACCCCTAGCTCTGCAGATCCCGTGTTCAGTAGTAAACCCCAACTCTTCTGATCCTCTAGTTTACTGTCCCTCCCCTCTCTCCGGTCCCTGCTCACCTCCCGCTATATTGCTCTCACTCTGTGTAGCATGAGTGACATTGTTAGATTCTCCAGCTCTGGTCCCTGAACTCTGCTGATTTTCTGCCACTCAGTCCTCTCTCTGGTCCCCACTAACCTTCTGCTATAGCGTTCCCATGTTGCACACCATGTGTGCCGTCTGGTCTGATCTGTTCTGATCCGGACCCCACTCACCATCCTGCTGCTCCACGCTGCACACCAGACACTTCCAGGATATATACAAATGAACCGAAAGTGACTTTTGGTGATGTCTGAAATTCAGCTGCTGTCATACAATATCAGAAACATTCTAAAATTTCATGGAAAGCCTTTCCAGAAGAATGGAGGCTGTTATAGCCACAAAGCTGGGGACGGGATTAGTGGTAACATGCCTATGATAAAAATCTCATCTGATTATTATGTTCAGGTGTCCACAAACCTTTAACTATATAGTGTATAAGCTAGAAATATACAGTTTGTTACGTTACTTCTGAAAGCATAATCTGGTATCCAGTGAAGCAAGACAGAGTACACAGACGGAATAGCCTTTTATATAATACATATAAATATTGCATTTATTTCCAATATATTATTTTCCTCAGTAGTACACATATTTTGAAATGAAAAGTCCATCAGCGTAAATGTGTATATAGACAGTGCTGTCAAAAATGTGAATCAAGGTTACTAAAAAGTGTAAAAGTTAAAAAAAAGATACATAATTAAACAACACCAGAAAATACAACTAATGTCCAATGTATCAGTAAGTCCAATACAAATAATGGTTGCTTAAAACCCAAAATATAGGTGAACGGGTGCTGCTGCCATTAATAATAGATAAACAGGTAACCACTTCCAGGTGCTCCAGGTGACCCCACATGGATTTGCACTCACCACAGTGGATGGATCTTCTATAACTAGATTGGTCTCACTCCACTTTTTCGGTTGGACCCACTGCATGTCTTGCCACCAACTTGACCATTCATATGTACCAGGATGTGATTTCTTCTAATGTAATACACCCCCACTTAAAACACAATATCAGGGAAAAGGTTCATTGTGCAAATCAGCTGACCTTATTAAACCATATAAAACCTTACAATTACACTGCATTCATATGTATATGTGCCTACAGACCAGCACTGGGTACACACAGCGTGTATGGTTAAGATGGCTACCACATCTCCAAGGTTGGAGACTGGCTTGAGCTCCAGGGATGGTATAGTTACATAGTTAGTCTGGCTGAAAAAAGGCAAAAGTACATCCAGTTGAACTAGTAAAAAAAAAAGTTGTAATCCTATACCCACAGTTGATCCAGAGGAAGGCAAAAAAGCCCAGCAAAGCATGATCCAATTTGCTCCTGCAGGGAAAAAAATTATTTCCTGACCCCCGAGAGGCAATCGGATATTCCCTGGATCAACTTTACCTATAAATATTAGTATCCAGTTATATTGTGTGTATCTAGGAAATAATCCATGTATGTGACATTTCAGCTGGGGAACACTGCCTCCACTAGTTTGGTCTGTAATTGGACATCTTCAGGAAGTCCAGGGTGCCTCATTGTTTTACTGTTATTGTTAAAAGTCAATCAGTGGCTCTATTAGCTTTACATCTGGATGGAAAGGTTCGCTTTTCGGTTTCCCAGTGCTTCCTGGGATATCTTATACTGTACCTACAATACCTCCAAAATAAAGCAAAGATAAAGGTGAATAAAAGCCTCTCAAAAGCTGCAGGTGCTGGAAGTGAGCTTTGTCATAGAATTCTATGGAGGCTTCAGAGATGCTTTGAATGAAGCACCATGACAGTAACATAAGTATAATTTTTGAAGCAAAGCAAAAGCAACGTGTAAACAGGACTGTAAGCTTACCATTTTATTTAATGACATTGGCTTTGATTGGAATTCAGAGCACTTTAAAAAAGAGTGTACCAAGCTGGGGCGGACTGACAACTCATGGGGCCCCCGGGCAATAGGGGATCATGGGGCCCCTGTATCCTTGTCCAAACTCAAAAAATCCTATGAAAAAGGTACCAGGGGCATCTCATGGGGCCCCCTACTGACCCCGAGCCCTCGGGCAGTGCCCAAGTTTCCAAATGGTCAGTCCGCCCCTGGTCCCAAGTCACATTTTGAAGCACGCGTAAACTAGCCCTAAAAGCTATTCTACAAAAAAATCACATTTGTATGCATCATGATTCTTCTGATTGGCCCCAGTTCTGTCCAATCCTCTATCACTCAAGGTTCTGCTCTACAGTACAGATGATTAGAAGAAGTAAATGTCAAGCTGGATTTAGCTAATTACATGGGTTACATTTACAAATGCATAACTATTTTCAGTACTACACAGGGGTGGACTGACAACTCATGGGGCCCATGGGCAATAGGGGATCATGGGGCCCCTATCTCCTTGCCCACACTCAAAAAAAGCCTATAAAAAGGTACCTGGGGCATTTCATGGGGACCCCTACTTACCCCGGGCCCTCGGGCAGTGCCCGAGTGCTCGGATGGTCAGTCCGCCCCTGGTACTACACTAAATTGCCTTTTTTAATATCTGCCTAGAACATAGCTTTAATACCTGCTTGCTGACTGCACACTGTAGTTTTACAGCTACAATACGGGTCGGTTGGGCAGAATCATGTATATATAGATGATTGTTTCAGGGTAGGGGGCGTGCACGTTTGCGCTCACCTGCTGTCCCTGCTGTGCTGTCACTTGCTCCAGCACATGCTGATCAGAAAGTTCCGGCCAATGATCCATTGACAGGACCCTCCTATCAGCAGAGCGGATGAGACGAGAGAGATCTGTGTGGATAAACAACACAGATTTCTCTACTGACAGCAGATATGTGTAGATTTTTGTCTCCCTGCAAAGCAGGCAATAAAAACCGACACATTCCTTAGTAAAAGCACCACACATTAAACTCATGGACACTTGCTAGGCACACAATTAACCTTTTGATTGCCCCAGATGTTAACCCCTTCCTACCTAGTGTCATTAGTACAGTGACAGTGCATATTATTAGCACTGATCACTGTATTAGTGTCACTGGTGATGTCATTGGTAGTTGGTCAGTTCCCATTCAGTGTCAGTTAGTGTCAGATTGCCAACCGCACATCACAGTCCTGTTTTAAGTCACTGATCTCCACCATTACTAGCATATAAAAAAAATCCAGTTTATATAAGGCCATTTGAAGACACTATAACTTTTATGCAAACCAATTGGGATTTTTTTTTTACCAAAGACATGTGGCAGAACACATTTTAGCTTAAATTTATGAAGAAATTAATTTTTTTACATTTTTTTATTGCATATGATTTATAGCAGAAAGTAAAAAATGTTTTATTTTCAAATTTTTTTTGTTCATATAATAAAAAAAAAACAAAAAAAACAAACCCCAGGGGGTGAATTAATACCACAAAAAGAAAGCTCAATTTGTGTGATAAAAGTTATATATATTTTGTTGCATGAAGTGTTGCATGACAGCACAATTACCAGTAAAAGTACTGCAGTGTGGTATAGCAAAAATGGCCTGGTCATGAAGGGGGTAAAATCTTCCGGAGCTGAAGTGGATACTAAGGTTAATTTAGGACTTAAATGATGTATTAGTGCATGGTAAGGTCATGGGGAGTGGCAACACGTTTTTTTCATTTAATTTTGGCTGAAACCCCCACGTCCTGATTTACCAAGGAGTAGGTTCTCAGGGCTGAAAATCAACGTACTATCCTCATCCTCCTCAGTTCCATAAAAAGGAACATTATTTAGACTATTTTAGAAGATTAATGACTTTAAAATCATAGCTCACTTTTACCAAAAAACTGCCCATGCAGGTAACAGGCACATCTGTAGATACAAAAATAGTGCAGCTTTGAGCAAAATTGGATCATACCCTTGCTATACTGTAGGTGTAAACCAATTATGTGCTTCTCAAAGCCTGACTGAAAACCCCCCAGAGATGGTGTCATCCATTCCTGCCTTGTTGCTAGGATGTTGCTAAGGGACACCCAGCTTTTAATGTTAACCTCCGCCATCACAGTAGCAAGCTCCTTCTCTCATTCAAACATCCTCACATGCACTTTCTCTCTTGTGACGCAGTAGCTCTAAGCTTAGCATTTGAGAACTTGCAACTGTGAGGATTGGGGTGAACAGCAACAGATGGGAGTATCTTAACAACATCCTAGCAACAAGGCAGGATGAGATGATGCCATCCCTGGAATTTTTCAGTCAGGCCTCATGAGGTAGATAATTGACCTACATCTATAAAAAGGGTCAAAGCTGCACAGTTTTTTTTGTATCTACAGATTCCCCTTTCCTGCCTAGGCAGTTTTTAGTAAATGTGAACTATGCCCCATCTGTTTCCCATCTTTATTGTTATTTGCATAATATGCTACATTTATATTGTGTGTTTAATAATAAATAAATCCATTCACCTTTTATCTTGTTGTTGAATATAGTATCTACTAACAGCAGGTAGACTGAAAATATCAGTGAGTTTCCCAATGACAGTGCAGAGTCTAAAGGAAGATTTATATAAACTAGAAAAGCTACAATTTCTGGGGAAATTGTGTGAAGTGTTCTTGCTTCCACCAGTATTCTACAACTGGAGTGGGAAGAATAACTGGGTGGAGAGGCTTGTCACTCTGCTGCCTGCTCACACACCTGGGTTCCTATGGCAACTCACTCTACAGCAAGGGCAGAGAAGAGCGGTTAAAAACAAACTGCTCCAACTTGCTCACTTCACTGGCAGTTGCCATCTTCAAACGGTTGTAGTTTACAAACTATAAATCCTACACTGAAGAGCTTTATATTGTGAGAATCATAAGACCCAGACCTACATTTTGATGCATAGTATGTCTCTGAAATATTAAAAATGAAGACACAGTCGCAGTTTAGAAATTGCCCTTCAAATTTGAGGTGGCTAGAGCGGAGTTTCAATGAATGTCAATGGGCGGCATGAGTTGCAAACAAATGGTCATATTGTGAAAACTATCAGGACTATGGCTTAGCCGTGGACATTTTTAGTGGCAGCAGGGATAGCTGAACGTTTTGATATAAAATTTGTGTAGGTGTGCTTGAAAATGAGGGAGTGATGGCAGTTTAGAAATCATGTCCTGATTTTTCAGCTCACACTCTAGTTTTGAACAGTCCGCCATTCATTCCTATGGGACCAATTTCACCACAAAAACGCTGATATTTCGTGAACCCGAAACGTTCCACAAAGTAATAGCACACCAATCGGGAACAATCCGCACGTTTCGGTATATTACTGTCTATGTAGTGTAAAAACTGTGGGAGGAGTTAGGGTGGTAAATTTGGCTATAATAATAGGAATATATATGTGAGATAACAGTAAGTGGTCTTGCCATGCAAGAACACTTAACTAAGCTTTACTCACACATCGAAATAAAATGTTACCTGAAAGTAGGGGAGAAGGAAAGAAAATTATAGATGACTTTGCCATAGATCTGAGTCTCAGAGCACTCTATTAGTCTAAGCAATGTGATAGAATAGAAGAAGAAGGGAAGCTATTTCACAGTGATATGACAAGATATAATCAATCTCTATGGATGGCCTTTCTACTGTAAAAACCTTAAAATGCTTTTAGTAGAATGACCAACTTTTAGCACAGTAGCAATACTTTTTGCTTAAAAAAAACACTGCACAAATTACATAAAGTTTAACTAAAGGCAAACTTTTTTCAGTTTTGGATAGAGTGGAGTGGGATTAGAACACCTGTCAGATTGTATTGCTGTCTGTGTCTCAGTTGAGGAGATTCACACTCTATATTTGTCCTGTTTACCCTTATCAGCAAAAGTGCAAGTAAAATAAAATCCAAAACTTTGGGTTGACCCCTGTGATGAACTAAGAGCACAGAGAGAGAGAGAGCACACAGAGGCATATCATAAAGGACCCCTCATGTGGAGCATTTATGTAGGTATTCTGGCACATTGCACAAAAATAATAAGGAACAGCCAAGGAGACTCAGCAGAATCACAGGAGGTAAATAGGGGGCAACATCAAAGGAGTAAGTGCTGGGTCTCTCACAATGAGAGACATAGCATGTAGCCTGTAGTGGTAGGTTGGTGGTACTTCTTCCATGTTTTCCCTCCTCGTTGGCTGCCAAGTATGGATAACATAAGAGGCCCACCCTGTGGTAGGTTCTTCTGGGCTACACGGGGCATCTAGCACAGGGTCACTAGCCTTATACCTGGGGTACCTTTACTGTGCCACACTTATCAATGCCACAGGAAAAGGCAGAGACAGTTTACTGGGATAACTCAACCTTAAGGAGGACTCCCAGCCCAGAGATGGACCTACACTGTGTACACTTGAGCAATAAACTTGACTCCAGTTAACTGTCTCAGGTGCCAAATGAATGCACACCTTCACTGTCAGTTGTTGCATTAAGGTGGGACATGCTGAATTGATGCCTGTCCAGTGTATCTCTGCTACCTTACTGCTAAAAATGGAATGGAGCCCCTCCATGCACCTAGCATTGACTCCATGCATGCACTCACTTAACTCTTTCTGTGCATAGGCTGGGGACCTCTGCTTACTGCTCCCATTGCTATGGGAGATTGACCACCAGGAGAGATAATGCCAACAACTCCATCAGTGCAAGGGGATATCCCACCTTTCACAGATATATACTTCTTGACTGGTGGCTTCTTAGACCTCTGTTACCCTTGGTAACCAATTGCTGTCTTCATACCGCAATGTGCCCACAAACCCCGACTAGAAGCCACATGTGTGCTGGTTACTTGCATACTCCCCTTTTTAATAATTTCAGACAAGGCAACATAACATTTTTAAAGTTTTATTGGAAGCCTTAATCAAACAGTTCACAGAAAGCAAACAACCTTTCCTTAACTAAACCTAACTACAGCAGCTGCTCCAAAAGTCCAAAAGTGGCAGAGACCATTGTGGCAGTATCCAGAATGGTGTTTTTTTCAGGGAAGACTGCAGGTCCCAGCAATCCCCTTACATGAGAAAGGCTTTGGATGCGGATCTCCGGTGACATGGGCAAACCCATTTGGGAATCAGACTTTAGGAACCTTAAGCGTGTCCTGATGCAGACCCATGTCCATTTTTATAACACCCAAGGACCAATGCCCAGAAAGCGCGCAAAGACAGACCCGGGAACAGTGATGCAGGATGTTGAACCCAGGCCTCCCAGCTGTGGCGGCAGCTAACTAATTACATAGCTGCCAACCTGCCTACAAGCAGGGTAATAGGACAGCAATATGGCACAGCGGAGGGCAAGTCCCGAGTGGCAGTATGGTACCTGGACCAGTAAGTCCAGATTTACAAAGATTTTCCTCCAACTTCCTGTTTTGGCTATGAAACAGGAAAAGAAACAGAAATCTCTCCAATGGGATATAGATGAAAAAAAATCACTGACAGGGGTTGTAACCCTTGCCTTTAGTTCCACTTTAAAGCCCAAATCAGGACACAAAAAATAAAATAGGTTGGGCTCCTCCGTGGTGCAATGGTAAATGATCCTTGTGTCTAGGGGGTACAGGGGGTTGCATTACTTATGAGCTATGGCCAGCTCCTGCACTCTAATATTCCTCTCTGTGGTTCCAGTCTATGAGTGGTCCCTCTGCCTTATCGCTATTATTATTGCATGTATTGTACACATTGGGGGTGTGCATATGGCTAAGAGCAGCTTAGAGAGGAGACTGTGGTGGTCTGCCGGAGTATAGAAAAGGTAAAATATTCAGCCATTTCTGAAACTCCTTGAGCAAAAAATTTATCCCTTGCAATGTGGGGGACCAGCTACAAATTTTTTTTTCTTGTACCTGGAGTAGGGTTTTAAATATGCAGATTTCAAATGTGTGCATGCCATGACTCATGTAAAGCTAAAGTACATCTGCAGCCAACGTTTTTTGATATGGTAAAGAAGGGTTAAAACATTTATTAGATTTCACTGCTCTCTGGATAAGAAGTGATACAAAATTTCTAACAGATACAACAATAAAACAGGTTATCAGTCTATTCTAAAGACATGCAACATCCAGTTTTTTGTTTTTTTTAAAGCTCAATTCCCACTCGAAAAGCATTATTTATCAGGCATTAAAAAAACATGAGATCTGGGAAACACGGCGACAAGTACCATAAAATACAGCTTTTAATAGTATATATTAAAAAACGTACACACAGCCAGAAAACTATAAAATTATCTGGGGCCCTTAGCAAAGGACAGAAGATTGTGTTTTTTTTCTTTTTTAATCAAGAATAATACTTTATTAAGACTCATTATCTTCTTTTTCTGCATCCATTGTGGAGTTAAATCCCAATTAGGGCTTATGAGAGAATCCAACAATGTGTGATTCACATCTATGCATGTGTGGTTGTTTTCTGATGCGTTTTTGCAGGGCGTTTTTCACATGCTTTCAAGTGCATTTTTGATGCTGCATGTGTTTTTTTTTTTGTATGAGGAGACTGATTGTTAAAGGATAAGTTTACCTTTTGTAACATGTTACACGTTGCACCCATATTCAGGGTGTCACATGTAACAATTACATGTTGCCCCTATATTCAGGGTGTAACATGTAGCATGTTATGAACAGACCGGCCCTTGCACCGCCCCGATCCCCCGTTTTGACAGCTAGCGATGGATCTTCTTCACCCACTAGCTGTCACAATTTAAAAATAAAACAAGGCCATGCCGGCTGTCTCACTTATTTACAGTATTCTGGGAATGAGAAAACTACAAGTCCTGGCAGCCTTTGTGGCAGTTCATTGAGTCTTCCTGTCAGAATGTACCTGCTTGCCTGTACAATGTATGGCACATATATATAGTGACAGGTCTACAGGCACCAGTAATCTGCTGATCGCTGGTGCAAAGCTTTAGAGGCTCCAGAAATAAAAAATACTAAATACACATTTTGTTTTACCTGCAAAAAAGGTGAACTTATCCTTTAAACACAAAACCCTACCAAAACGCATGTATGTGCATTTTTCAGGTATTTTTGATGTGCGTCCATTGAAGTCTATGGAACCAAAAATGCATCATCCTGCGTGCAAAAAAGTTCCTGACCCTTTCCAAAAAATGCATTGCAGGAAAATGCATAGCTGTGAACGGGACTCATACGAAATAATGTTAAATGGATTGGAGTGTGTTTCTGCACTTTAATAAATGCACTAAAAAATGTAAAGATAAGAAACTAGCCTAAGTTGATGCAAATTTTTGCCATTCAAATTTAATTTATAAATAAATCAGAGCCAGACTCTCAAAATGGTAATCTCACAGTATAGGGTCTTTGTAAAAACCCAATATTAAACTTTGGATGTAATATCCCGACTTTGGATCTAGTATCCCAGGTGGATAGTATCCTAATAAGGGCAATCAAAGGTGAAGTGTCAGCATCTAAGGCTGGCCATACATGGATCAAAACTTGGCTGGTTCGGCAGAGACTGGCCGATTTTCGATCCATGTGTGGTCACTGCAGTTTAACAGAAGTTGATCTACTAAATGACTACTTTTCAATGGCGCAGTCAGATAAAAGCTGATCCATCAGCATCTGTGTATTCTGACAGTGAGGGAGTCTTCTCACTGTCAGAATACAACAGGACAGTGGAGGGGATTCCCCCTATCACTTCGAATTTGTGGATGGAGAAATCAATTTACTTTTTGCTGAACAAAAAAAAAAACAGTTTATGACCAGCTTTAGGGAATAGCTGTTGTCCTAAGTCACTGTATTCTTTACACTGCACAATCTGGAGCCACACTTTCATTGCATGGTGAGATAGGGATCACAGAACCAGGAGCGGACTTACCATTCAGGCACTCAGGCACTGCCTGAGGGCCCGGGGTCAGTAGGAGGCCCCATGAGATGCCCCTGGTACCTTTCATAGGTTTTTTTGGGTGTGGTTTGAGTGTGAGCGAGGACGCAGGGGCCCCATGATTTCTTATTGCTCGGGGGCCCCATGAGTTGTCAGTCTGCCCCTGCACAGAAGAATGAGGAGAAGACTTTATCTTTATCCCTTCTTCTCCTCAACCTAAATATCAATTTCTTTGCTTCCTCCTCAAAATCTTGATCTCTTGCACATATTCTGTGTACTCGAATTCGCAGTGGCCTGTTGGTACCCCTGCACCAAAGAAGCTGGGTGGCAACTCAATGCTTCTTAAATAATTTTATCTTTCTTTTCTTTCCTAAATAAACTGGTACATATACCTCCTTTTCTAAATTTACATATGAAAAGACCAAAAAAATGTAACTTTGGATAAAGTGGAGAAGGATTAGAACACCTCTCAGGTATGTATTGCTGCCTTTGATGCTTTTTGGAAGATTCACTCTCTCTATATATCATGTTTACCACCAAAATTGAAAGTGAAAGAGAGAAATTTAGGGTTGTCCAGAAAAGAATAATAGAGAAATCTTCCAATGGGCACACTAGTTCTGGTGACCCTGGTAACAACCAGGGAATCCCTCACTTTTAAGGAATTTCCTCTCACTTCCTATTTTGGCTATGACACAGGAAGTGAAGGGAAATCTCTGCAATGGGACGTAGATGGCAAAAAGAAAAAATCACCAGGGGTGTTAACTCTCCCTTACTCTATCCAATATTTTTTTTTTTCATTTTGCTTTTAGTTTTATGTTAAGTATAATCTGCCCTTTCTTGACCTCACATGTGTAGTTGGAAATAAACAGATATTTACCACTCTATTTAGGAAAGAAATTGTAACAAACACTATAATAGAAGCATTGAGTTACCACCCAGCAATTTTGGTTTGGAGGATACCGATAAGCCGCTCCCAGTTCAGGCATGCAGAAACTATATGAGAAAGCAGGATTTTGAAAAAGAAGCAAAAAAAAAAACAACTGAGACTAAGATTAGAGCTTGAACTTTCCAAATTTAAAAATGTAACCAGATAAACTACCAGTCAATTATAGGGATGCACCTTTACTTAAAGTGTTACTAAACCCAGGACCCTGCATTCACTATATCTGGTCTCAGTACACAGAACATAGAAGTGCAATTATTTTAGTAAATATAAACTGCTAAATACTCTTTCTCATCAGCAGTTAGAGAAGTCTTGTGACTTCTATCAGTGTCCAGCTGAGCACTGGTTAAAGCTTGTAGGAGGAGTTTTCATTTTTCTCTAGGAGGATGCAGAACCCCCGACCTCTGTCTGAACAGTGCTGATTGGCCCTGTGCTGATCACATGCACACTCCCAAGAAAAAATAAAAACCTCTCTAGCAATACACACCAAACTGAGCATGTGCAGACTGACTTCACACGATATGTCTAGGAGATAAGAGGGGGACACAGGAAGAAGGAGAGGCCTATAGAAGTAAGGATCAAACAGCATTTTTACACAATGCAGAGGATTAACCCCTTAGGTTCCACAGTGAGTATAACAAGCGTGCTTTACTGCATATACAGACTGATTTTACTGTTGTGGGTTTAGTAACTCTTTAAGTACTGGCTGGTCCATAGTGTCTTTAATAAAAATGGTGATAAATGTTGCAACAATTTAGACATGTATTACTGTATATTACAGATTCATTCAAATTGGAATAGTAGTTCAAACAAGTACAGATGCAAAGACCCAGAGGTCCTATAGAGTTCAGGTATCAGTAGTAAGTGATGCAGAGTTCAGGGATCAATAGTAAATGATGTAGATAAGGGGTCATTAGTAAGTGATGTAGAGTTCAGAGGTCACTAGTAAGTGATAAAGAGTTCAGGGGTCAATGGTAGATGACATAGATTTCAAGGGTCAGTAGTACAGTAAGTGATTCAGAGTTCGCTAGTAAGTAAGTCAGTAGTAAATGACATGGAGTTCAGGGGTCAGTAGTAAATGTTGCAGAATTTCGGGAGCAGTATAAAAAAAAAAAAAAGGAGACCCGTATAAATAACGGTCCCTACCTTGTCACTGGGTTTTACTGGTACCACGTCCCTTATGATAAAGACACTAAAAAATACAAACACCCTAACTAGAAAAACTACTGGGACTTTTAAGGTACCATACCAACAACAAAACATACCAGTGTTATAAAAGTCATACATTTATTGTACAAAATTAAAAAACATGATTGTAGTACAAAAATTGAGCATCAACAGGCTCTCTAAAACATATTTTGCTATATATACCAAAAGGAAATACCTGTTTTCATAGGTACAAAAGGGGAGAACCGCAGTCACTCACTTGGAGAAGGACCAGCTCATTAGTAGTTGTAAAAACATGTAGAATATGGGCAAAAAAAATGCCAATCCTAAATAAAGATAAAGCAAAAGGAAAAAAAATGAAGATAGAAGAAAAATCAAAAAATAAGAAAAAAAAGAGGAAAAAGAAAGAAAAGAAACAATAAACTTGTAAACCCAGTATAATATATATACTCATGCTTAAAATGTAGAGGGGAACAAGGGATCACATTCTAAACCGAGCTAGTTGGCTACATGCAGAATATTGGTCATTCTGCCAATAGTCTCCTGGGGCCCAAATAGCTCCAAACTAAACCCTTACTCCCCATTCTGGTCTAGAAAAAATCCATATCAGGGCCTCTAAATTATCTACATTATATTGCAAAAAGTATTGGGACACCTGCCTTTACACGCACATGAACTTTAATGGCATCCCAGTCTTAGTTCGTAGGATTCAATGTTGAGTTGGCCCACCCTTTACAGCTATAACAGCTTCAACTATTCTGGGAAGGCTAGAGAAATTGCAATATCCAACACAGAGTAATGACTGTGAAGATATAATAAAAGCTCCCAGGTGCCAAGTCCTAATAAAGCTAATGACATATACAACCAAAGAGGGAAGGCCTATATAAAGACGGTATATTTATATGTATTAATATTTTATGCATCTACGAGATTTGAAACTGCACAGAGTGTATTATCCCTTTGGGGGGTTTACACTCTATACAGATGTTTTTATGAACTGCTGCACAATTATGTATACTCAATAAAGTAACAATTTTAATGAACATTGCTGCAGTGCCTATAAAGTCCATTCTTTGGCCTTCCCTCTTTGGTTGTATATATCATTAACTTCTGGGAAGGCTGTCCACAATGTTTAGGAGTGTGTCTATGGGAATGTTTGACCGTTCTTCCAGAAGCTCATTTGTGAGGTCTGGCACAGATTGCGGACGAGAAGGTCTGGCTTGCAGTTTCCGCTCTAATTCATCTGAAAGGTGTTCTATCAGGTTGAGGTTAGAACTCTGTGCAGGCCAGTCAAATTCCTCCACCCCAAACTCACTCATCCATGTCTTTATGGACCTTGCTTTGTGCACTGGTGCACAGTCATGTTGGAACAGGAAGGTGCCATCCCTAAACTGTTCCCACAAAGTTGGGAGCATGAAAATTGTCTAAATGTCTTGGTATGCTGACGCCTTAAGAGTTCCTTTCACTGGAACTAAGGAGCCAAGCCCAACCCCTGCAAAATAACCCCACATCATAATCTCCCCTTAACGAAACTTTACACTTGGCACAATACAGTAAGGCAAGTACCGTTCTCCTGGCAACCGCCAAACCCAGACATGTCTGGATTGGATTGCGAGACACAGAAATGTGATTCATCACTTCAGAGAACACATCTCTACTGCTTTAACCCCCCTGGCGGTATTCCCAAGTGTAGCTCCGGGTAATGTTTCAGTACCACAAGCGGTAACCCCGAGCTACACTCGGGCTTACCTTGCGGCGCTGCTCCGCGATCCCTCAATCACTTACCTTGTCATCTGGGTTCCGTCCCCTGCGAGCGTCGGGACGTACGGGGGATGGAACGGCAGGAAATTTGAAAATGACAAAAAGTGACATTCACTAAAATCACTAAAATCACATAATAAAACATTACTGTATCAAACCATTTCACATACATTTTGTCCCGAGTGCTTTGTCCTGTGCCCTGCCTGCATTTTTACTGTTCTTTCTGCCTGGAAACTGAGAAAAGTCCATGGCGTCCAAAAAGCGTCCCTTTAGGTCAAAAGCGGTTTTAGACCAGCTAGAGAACAGCGATAGTAAATCAGAACCACTTGCAGAATTGAGTGATAATGATTCGTGGGGAAATTCGTCATCAGACACTGAAAACAATTTTGCGACTTTGCTCAGTGATGTGCGAACGTGGCGCTATATTTCAAATTTCAGTGTTTTTGGTTTGATTATATTATTGAATTAAATGTATTATTATTGTATTAATATTTTTTATGATTATTTAATAAATTATAATTTATGATTTTGTGTTTCAAGTTTTATCATACCCGGGATGTTTACTAGACTCTTGTTCGGACAGATTTCAGTGAGTTATTCCTAAAAATTACAGGCCTACAATAAAAAAAAAAACATATTTCCATGCAAAAAAATGTACCGATTTGAGCACAGAAATATGGACATAATCAGACCGCTAGGGAGGCTACAGTGCAGTGGCCGCGTGCTTTACACCACTGCATCCGACGCTTTGCATTGCACTTGGTGATGTAAGGCTGGGATGCAGCTGCTCGGCCATGGAAACCCGTTCCATGAAGCTCTCTACGCACTGTTGTTGTGCTAATCTGAAGGCCACACAAAGTTTGGAGGTCTTTAGCTATTGACTCTGCAGACAGTGACTTCTGCGCACTGTGCGCTTCAGCATGTGCTGACCCCACTCTGTCATTTTACTTGGCCTTCCACTTCATGGCAGAGTTGCTGTTGTTCCCAGTTACTTTCACTTTGTTATAATACCACTAACATTTGACTGTGGAATATAAACTAGCAAGGAAATTTCACGGATGGACTTATTGCACCTGTCCACAGTATATTTTGCCAGTAGTGCTGTGGAACATTCAGGTGCTCTTTTGCAAACTTCAAATGTGCTGCAATATTCTTTTTGGACAGCAATGGCTTCCTCCGTGGTGTCCTCCCATGTACTCCATTCTTGTTTAATGTTTTCCTTATTGTAGATGTGTCAACAAAAATGTTAGCATGTGCCAGAGATTTCTGTAGGTCTTTAGCTGACACTCTGGGATTCTTCTTTACTTCATGCAGCATTCTGCGCTGTGCTCTTGCAGTCATTTTTACAGGATGACCATGCCTAGGGAGAGTAGCAACAGTGCTAAACTTTCTTCATTTGTAGGCAGTCTGTCTTACCGTGGACACATGAACATCAAGGCTTTTGGAGATACTTTTGTAACCCTTTCCAGCTTCATGCAAGTCAACAATTCTTGATGGTAGGTCTTCTGAGAGCTCTTTTCTGCGAGGCATGGTTCACATCAGACAGAGCTTCTTGAAACCAGTAAACCCAAAACAGGTGTGTGTCTGGGCAGGACAGCTGTCAGCAACACATCCAATATCATCACACTGATTGGAGTCAAGGTTGGCTCACTCCTGGCTCCAGTTAGCTCTGGGAGAAGTCATCAAGCTAGGGCCTTACATACTTTTCCTCCCTGCACTGTGAATGTTTACATGTTATGTGCAATTAAACCATGGCAACATCTAATGTTTGTGTAGTATTATGTTCAGCAGACTGTGTTCTTCTATTGTTGTGACTTAGATGATGTTCAGAGCACATTTTATGCCCAATTTATGCAAAACTCCACGTAATCCCAAGGGGTTCACATACTTTTTCTTGCAACTGTATAATAATGCACAAAGGCACATTGCTTTCAAAAATGTCCCTGCTTTACAACCACTTTAAGCCGGCTCTTCACTGTGCACAGGGACAAAGGGGACTCTCGGCATACATCTCCCTTTCTCAGATGCTGCTTCATGGGTTCGAAGTCTGGCTCACACTGCACAGACATAGATAACATAGAAACTGCTGCACCGGATATCTTTAGTAAGCACTATGGTTGGGTGAGAGGTGCTGCAGCTCATGCTTTCTTACCCTAGGTTTTCCGCAGTGTTTGGCAGAAACGCCCTACAGTCCATTTAACACAATTTCCTATGGGACAGGTTCACATCTCCATGTTTTTGGAAAGGGTCAGGGACTTTTTTTAAATGCAAAAAGTAGCATTTTTGTTTCTATAGACTTCAATGCTAATGGTGCAGAAAAGCATGTAGTGCATTTATGCTGCGTTTTGCCGCATTTTTGATGTATTTTTGATGCATTTTAAATCTGCCGAGAAACAAGAAAACAAACCAGCAAAACACATAAAAAATGCAGCAAAAGCGCGTCAAAAACTCATGTGCAAAAAAAAAAAAAAAAAGCAAAACGCTCTGCAGACGCGGATCAGATGCAAACTGCATAGGTGTGAACCTAGCCTTAATGAGATGAAACTGGTTATATGGAAGTTGTTTGCAAAATGCACAGTGGTCATTTACCAAAATATGCCAGGTATACATCTTCATTCTTGGCAGCTGAAAATATCAGTGGGGGAGTGAAGGGAAGGCGATTTTGTACTGCTGGGGGTGCTACCATTAAACTGTTTATTTTACCTTGCCCTGCATGGACAAAACACAGATTCATTTTAATGACCTGCCTTTACAGATCCAGGACAGCAATTAGTTAATAACCGCAATAACCTCGGGGGTCACAGAAAACAAACTAAAATGATCCCTGTGGTCAATCAACATTTGTATAATGGTGAAATATGGAACAAATCATATAGAGATATTAGTCAATGTTGTTGCCTTCTACCATTATATAAGGTTTCAATTACCATTTCTTTTTCATATTTAGCTGTAAGCATATAGGCCTTCATGGCAAAACACTGTCAGACCCAATGTATCATAATTCCAATGCGGCTTTTTTTATAACTCTATATTCCCCTAAATCTAAACCCATTTGCAGCTCCTTCTTTACTGAAATATAAAGGATTGTGAATCATAGCTTAGAAGAAAATGGAAATATAATCCATCTTCCCTGTGACGCTGGTTTCAATTTACTTGAAACTGTACAGTATGAAAATCTAGACTCACAAGGTAAATGGTTTTCACACGTTTAACATCTACTTGTGTCTGACATAGAAAATCACTTCTGTGATGTGTGTATTAAGTAATGCTGTTGCCTCCAAATGAATACAGACAAAGGTGCTTTATAGAGAAAATGTATCTAAACAGATATTTCTCCCAGCAATATTCATATCTGTGTAAAAGCCATTTGTACCTTTTAAATATTTTTTGTTGATCTCCTTAACCCGTTTAAGCCAGTCAGAGCCGCAGCTTTAAATAGGCTGTGATATTCAAAGCCAATAGGTGTTGCTCCTGATCTTGCCACAGTGATTGGCTGCATGGTGCTGATGTCATAATGCCTACTAATATTGATTGCCAAATACAACTATGTCACACTTCTGGGGGTGCCAATGGAATTGATCCCCCAGGTTGGGTATTTAAAGCCCACTCACCCTGCTGCTGCATACATGCATATTGCTGTTATAAAGGGGTTAGAGAATAGAAGTTGTCCATGTAACAAAGTGAAAGTTACTAAATAAATTATATATGTGCTCACTTTGAACACCCAATCATGTGTGTGCTAGGAATGTATTGCAAAAAAGTGAAGGCAGAGCTACCCGCTGTAACATCACACTGTAGTACTATATTCACTGTAGCTGATTTTCCAAACACAGTCCCCACCCTTGGCTATGACTAACTGATGCATTTCACCTTGCTTGTGCTTAATTGTAGAGGAACCTAGGTAAGATGGCTTAGCTAGCTCCACTTTCATAAGATCTGAACTGTCGGTATTTTATTTTGAATTTGGTGCAGGCATTTCACCACAATGTAAAAGTGGCACAAGTTAGAACTACCTGAGTTTGGTGCCCAAGCCACTATCAGAACCAAAACTGATGCAGATGATGCAGATGTTCCTTGATGTGTAGGCAGGTGGAATCTGCTTTCTCTACTGTAGGTGTTTCTCTATGGTTTCCTGGTCTCCTGAGGCAAAGGTCCGGTTGTCTATGCTGCATTTAGGTGACCATTTTGGGTCAGCAGACCCTTTTTAAGTGCCTGCCCCAGAATTTGGAGCACTTATGCAGGTCGATAGTGCAGGGACAGAGCACCTGCTTTCCAAGGAAAGTGATTCACAGTAGGAAGAGGTTCTGGATGAGTAGAGACAAGTCAGGGACACACCATCCTGTATCAGAATCCTCCCCATTGGGCTCAGACTAGCCAGGCCACATTCCACCCTTGGAGACAGACACTGTCGGTGCATCTGAACTTGCTGCATTCTACAAGTTGCACAAAACTGTGAGTGTTTCCCAGCCCTTTTGCTGGGCTGTTTGTAAATTTGGGCTGTTCCTTCAATACAAATCTTGTTATTGGCAACTGGAGTGTATAACAGGAGTTTACAACTGAACTGTGTTTACTGCCGCAACACCTTTTAAAGAGTAGTTAATGCCACAAACGTGGCACAGCAGCTTTATGGAATTCCCCCCAGAGAGATGAGCTCTTTACTGTGCTGCTTCTCTTTTCACTGTCCAGCCGCAGGCTGGAGTGGGTCCAGGACGACCAGGACATCCAGTACCAGAAAAAGTATTGAGGGGAAAATCTATTGACTGAAAACTTCAGCAAAAGCTGGTTTAATTTAATCTTTTAAGGGTATGTTCATTTTTATTTTATTCTTTTTGATTAAACAGCTGATTTAAACTTTATGAACATGTGGCCCACTTAGATTGTTTTAAACTGATAGTCTATAAATTCAATACTTTCTTACTCATTGAAACATGCATGAAGACTGGAAAGTCAGAATGAAGTCAGCCAAGCAAGTTTCATTGTTGGGAGAGGTCAGCAATGGGAGTCTCCATATTTGCATAGTAAAAGTTTCTTTTAACATATACAACCTTAGCAGGCAATCCAAATTACAGGGATGCCCATTTACCTACTCATTTTTTTCCCTGTTTGTCATATCAGGTTAGACCAATATGCGTATTGTGTTTCTAGTTTCCATTATGTAGCTAAATGGACCATTTGGATGATTTAGTACAATTTCTGATGCACCCAACAAAAGGTTTATTATTCAAACTTGAGAGCTTCCATTGGGCAAACTTATAAGGTTTTGCATTTGAAACTGGGAATAGGTGATCGCTTAAGAGAAAAACAATAGACAATTGACAACATTGGTTGTTTGTTGGCTTCTCTGAAAATTAAGATGCTAAGACAAATTTCCGGTACTATGCTAATATTAGCAGCATATGAAATATATTGAAGTTTACCTTTCCTGAGATGGATGTGAATGCTAGCATTGCCTAGCCTTCCTTCTGAAACTGCTAGATCTACCCAGCTATTATGCTAACTTGCAGGCAGGTGTTGGGCTGCAGTACATTAGCCAATCTGAAGGTTGACACTGTGCCATTTCTTCAGGCTGGCAGGAGACCACTGAGATCTAAATTGTCCCCTGCTATGGGCTCCAGGAGGTTATCTTGGGGAGGAAGGTATCTTTTAATGGACACTGAAAACCCATGAGAATTGGGCAGCCATCTTAATACAAAAGTGCTGAAATAGCAGATTGTGCATCTTTTGGTGCACCTGCAGTGTAGAAGTTGGTTAGGGACAGAGCCCCACTGGTTAGGGAGGGAGTAGGAGCAGTGATATGGCGATGTATCTGATGAGAAGGGAGAGTAAGTTTTCTTTACAGGGTGTTTCTCCTGTTACATTCCTTTGTTTTGGGGGGTTTTTAGGCATGGTGTATCTGTGTGGTTGTATGATTTCCTTTTCCCAGTCTGTGTACCCAGGTAATTAGTGGCATTTAATGGAAACCACCATATCATTTATCATTGGACTTTTTTAATGCCACTCCATGAGCCTGGTGATGTATACAGGTGGTTTATTTAGTTTTTTGGGTTTATTTTATTTTGTTCTGTCCATCTGTTTGGCTAGTGGGAGGTCAAATTTCTATATTATATTATTTGTATTGGAAGTTATATATGGTCGGAGATGGATGATGCTGTTGCTTTTCACTAGTTTCTATTGGCTGGACTAGTAGGTAGGTGGGCAGGTATCAGGTTGTGATGAAGTTTGCTTGACACTAGGAGATCCACGGAGGAGTCTGTTGCATCCTTTCCAATTGTTAGTGGAAGGGTGTCATGCCGTTGATATCACTTCTGGTCACGTTTCCAGAAGTGGTGTCTTGTCATAGGGGAGCAGCCCCACCTTTGTTCCAGTATCGGCTTGATCAATGTGATGGGAGCTGTGGGGGGGAGTTAATTGGCTGGCTTTTATATTCAGCACATTGACATGTACTGGGGTGCCATTTTTCTTATACATGGCCAGAGGGGAGTTTGTTATCCTTAGTTTAAAGTGGCTAAGTTTGTGGCTTGTTTTTTATACAGGGATGATTTTATATTTTATATAACAGGTTTCAAGTGCGTCTAAGTTATAGGTGCTTTTATTAAATAGATGTATTGATTTCTTGGTCATTTGAGGTGTTTTAAAAAAGCACTTTGTTGGTTAGCCACATTTAGTATATTCATATCTTACTCTCTTTCTTTCTTTTTCGCATGAGTGGTTATGGGTAAATCTGGGGTCTTTAATTCCACAATACCTATTTGTATTTTAAGGGATCTGGAACAAGGATATGAATTGCTTATAGATTATTGTACGTTTCCTTCATTTATGGTTTTTGCAAGTAAGAGTTTGTGTATGTAATTATAATTAGAGATGAGCGAAGTATTCAAAAATTCGATTCGACTGATTCGGCGAATTCGTAGAAAAAATTTGATTCGAGTCGAATATATTCGCTGTGAATTTAACTTAAAAAAGGGTGTTTCTAGGCTTCAGAGAGACTTAATATTAGTGCTGAACACTGTACCTTTAATTTAAATGCCCTTGGAGTCTGCTGGGGAAGAGAAATAATACTGTCAGGCAGTATGACATGCAGATGAGTGCCGTCGATCTTAGAATCACCGCACACTTCACTCATTTGGCCAGTCACGGGGCCAAAACCAGAGTGTGGAGCCACAGTGTGGCGGTGGAGGCAGCAGCAATGGGAGGCCATGCAGCACCCTATGACAAAAATGGAAACCACCAGCAGTGTGAGGAGACCTGAAAGTGGCACATGGCAGAGTGTGGCGATAGAGACAGCAGCAATGGGAGGCCGTACAGGGACCCATGACACACTCTGGACCTGGCAGCAGCATGAGGAGGCGGTACAGGGGCCCATGGCAGATTACGGGCCTGGCAGCAGCATGAGGAGTCGGTAGGGGGGCCCATGGCAGATTACAGGCCTGGCAGCAGCAATGGGAGGCCGTACAGGGACCCATGACACAATCTGGACCTGGCAGCAGCATGGGGAGGTGGTACAGGGGCCCATGACAGATTACGGGCCTGGCAGCAGCATTTGGAGTCGGTACGGGGGCCCATGACACACTCTGGACCTGGCAGCAGCATGAGGAGGCGGTACAGGGGCGCATGACAGATTACAAGCCTGGCAGCAGCAACTTGGACAGGAGGACGTTCAGTTTCTGCACCGTCTGGTGCGTGCTCGCAAACTGTTGTCTCTTGGAAACGGATTCCAAGAAAGACTGCTGACGGAATCCGTGAAGAGGAGTAGCAGGAGAAGGAGCATCTGAACGAGCGGAATATGCCAACAAGCGACAACAGGGGCCCATGACAGATTACGGGCCTGGCAGCAGCATGAGGAGTCGGTACGGGGGCCCATGGCAGATTAGGGGCCTGGCAGCAGCTATGGGAGGCCCGTAATCTGCCAGCACCCTATGACAAAAAATGGAACCCACCAGCAGTGTGAGGAGACCTGAAAGTGGCACATGGCAGAGTGTGGCGATGGAGACAGCAGCAATGGGAGGCCGTACAGGGACCCATGACACACTCTGGACCTGGCAGCAGCATGAGGAGGCGGTATAGGGGCCCATGGCAGATTAGGGGCCTGGCAGCAGCTATGGGAGGCCCGTAATCTGCCAGCACCCTATGACAAAAAATGGAATACACCAGCAGTGTGAGGAGACCTGAAAGTGGCACATGGCAGAGTGTGGCGATGGAGACAGCAGCAATGGGAGGCCGTACAGGGACCCATGAGAGACTCTGGACTTGGCAGCAGCATGAGGAGGCGGTATAGGGGCCCATGGCAGATTAGGGGCCTGGCAGCAGCTATGGGAGGCCCGTAATCTGCCAGCACCCTATGACAAAAAATGGAACACACCAGCAGTGTGAGGAGACCTGAAAGTGGCACATGTTTGGGGCATGATTCATGGCGGATTTAGTCAGTTGTGTCAGGAACTGGTGGTTTGAAATCCAGACTAATCCACGCCTGATTCATTTTCACAAACGTCAGTCTCTCCACACTTTGGGTGGACAGTCGTGTCCTCCGCGGAGTTGCAATACCTCCTGCCGCACTAAACACGCGCTCCGATGCCACGCTACTGGCCGGGCATGACAGCCTTTCAAGGGCAAATTCAGCTAGTTGGGGCCAAAGGTCAAGTTTCGTTGCCCAGTAGTCAAGGGGATTGTCTACCTCGGTTGGCAGGGTGCTGTCCAAGTAGGCCTAAGCCTGTTGTTTGAGGTCCTGCTCCAGGTCCACCTGATGCTGCTGCTGCTGCTGCTGCTGCGGCTGGTTAGTAGTTTCCTCACTGCGCTGGTGAAGAAAGCTACTCATCATCGACTGCAGACTGAGGCAGCCGCTGCTGGTGGAGCTGCCACTGCTCCTACCACCCCACCCCTCCCCTGCTGCCATGGCAGCGGAACGCGAGCGCACAGGGCCCACAGTGTCTGAGGATGGACGTTGGCGCAGACAGGCAGAGACCAGCTGACTACATAGGTGGTTTTTATAGTACGTTATTTTGGCCTCCCTCTCAGCAGGTGTGAAAAAGGCCACCATTTTTGAACGGTAGCGAGGGTCCAACAAGGTGGACAGCCAAAAGTCATCCCTCTGTCTGATGGTTATTATTCGGCTGTCGCTACGCAAGCAAGCGAGCATGCTATGGGCCATTTGTGCCAAGGAATGCGAGGGACTCCCTGCCTCCATCTCCACAGCATACTGCCACGGTGCGTCTGGGTCCTCTGTCTCCTCCTCCTCCTCCTCTACCAGATGCTCCTGCTCCTCCACTCCTGTCCGCTGAGTGGAAAAACCACCCATTTCACTCAATAATTCCTGAGCACCAATGTCCTCCTCTACCTCCTCCTCTTCTTCCTGTCCTGCCCCCACAGGGGTCATGTGGCGTTGAGATCTGTGCGCCACGTCTACCGCACCCTGACCAGCCATTGTTAACAGCATTTGTTCCAGGACGTGCAACAGAGGAATGACGTCGTTCATCCCATAGTCCTGCCGACTCACGAATAGCGTGGCCTCCTCAAAGGGCCTGAGCAAGCGCAGGTGTCACGCATGAGCTGCCAATGGCTGACATCTAAGTTACACAGGGAATACCTTTATCCGCTTTTAACATCAGGAAATCTGTGATGGCCTTTTGCTGTTCGTAAAGGCGGTCTAACATATGTAGGGTTGAATTCCACCTTGTTGCAACGTCACAGCATGAGGAGTCGGTATAGGGGCCCATGGCAGATTAGGGGCCTGGCAGCAGCTATGGGAGGCCCGTAATCTGCCAGCACCCTATGTCAAAAAATTATACACACCAGCAGTGTGTGAGGAGACCTGAAAGTGGCACATGGCAGAGTGTGGCGATGGAGACAGCAGCAATGGGAGGCCGTACAGGGACCCATGACAGACTCTGGACCTGGCAGCAGCATGAGGAGGCGGTATATAGGGGCCTATGGCAGATTAGGGGCCTGGCAGCAGCTATAGGAGGCCCATAATCTGCCAGCACCCTATGTCAAAAAAATTCTACACACCAGCAGTGTGAGGAGACCTGAAAGTGGCACATGGCATGAGAGACTCTGGACCTGGCAGCAGCATGAGGAAGCGGTATATAGGGGCCTATGGCAGATTAGGGGCCTGGCAGCAGCTATAGGAGGCCCATAATCTGCCAGCACCCTATGTCAAAAAATTCAACACACCAGCAGTGTGAGGAGACCTGAAAGTGGCACATGGCAGAGTGTGGCGATGGAGACAGCAGCAATGGGAGGCCGTACAGGGACCCATGAGAGACTCTGGACCTGGCAGCAGCATGAGGAGGCGGTATATAGGGGCCTATGGCAGATTAGGGGCCTGGCAGCAGCTATGGGAGGCCCTTAATCTGCCAGCACCCTATGTCAAAAAATTCTACACACCAGCAGTGTGTGAGGAGACCTCAAAGTGGCACATGGCAGAGTGTGGCGATGGAGACAGCAGCAATGGGAGGCCGTACAGGGACCCATGAGAGACTCTGGACCTGGCAGCAGCATGAGGAAGCGGTATATAGGGGCCTATGGCAGATTAGGGGCCTGGCAGCAGCTATGGGAGGCCCTTAATCTGCCAGCACCCTATGTCAAAAAATGGAACCCACCAGCAGTGTGAGGAGACCTGAAAGTGGCACATGGCAGAGTGTGGCGATGGAGACAGCAGCAATGGGAGGCCGTACAGGGACCCATGACAGACTCTGGACCTGGCAGCAGCATGAGGAGGCGGTATATAGGGGCCTATGGCAGATTAGGGGCCTGGCAGCAGCTATGGGAGGCCCATAATCTGCCAGCACCCTATGTCAAAAAATTCAACACACCAGCAGTGTGAGGAGACCTGAAAGTGGCACATGGCAGAGTGTGGCGATGGAGACAGCAGCAATGGGAGGCCGTACAGGGACCCATGAGAGACTCTGGACCTGGCAGCAGCATGAGGAAGCGGTATATAGGGGCCTATGGCAGATTAGGGGCCTGGCAGCAGCTATGGGAGGCCCATAATCTGCCAGCACCCTATGTCAAAAAATTCTACACACCAGCAGTGTGTGAGGAGACCTGAAAGTGGCACATGGCAGAGTGTGGCGATGGAGACAGCAGCAATGGGAGGCCGTACAGGGACCCATGAGAGACTCTGGACCTGGCAGCAGCATGAGGAGGTGGTATATAGGGGCCTATGGCAGATTAGGGGCCTGGCAGCAGCTATGGGAGGCCCTTAATCTGCCAGCACCCTATGTCAAAAAATTCAACACACCAGCAGTGTGAGGAGACCTGAAAGTGGCACATGGCAGAGTGTGGCGATGGAGACAGCAGCAATGGGAGGCCGTACAGGGACCCATGAGAGACTCTGGACCTGGCAGCAGCATGAGGAAGCGGTATATAGGGGCCTATGGCAGATTAGGGGCCTGGCAGCAGCTATGGGAGGCCCATAATCTGCCAGCACCCTATGTCAAAAAATTCTACACACCAGCAGTGTGTGAGGAGACCTGAAAGTGGCACATGGCAGAGTGTGGCGATGGAGACAGCAGCAATGGGAGGCCGTACAGGGACCCATGAGAGACTCTGGACCTGGCAGCAGCATGAGGAAGCGGTATATAGGGGCCTATGGCAGATTAGGGGCCTGGCAGCAGCTATGGGAGGCCCATAATCTGCCAGCACCCTATGTCAAAAAATTCTACACACCAGCAGTGTGTGAGGAGACCTGAAAGTGGCACATGGCAGAGTGTGGCGATGGAGACAGCAGCAATGGGAGGCCGTACAGGGACCCATGAGAGACTCTGGACCTGGCAGCAGCATGAGGAAGCGGTATATAGGGGCCTATGGCAGATTAGGGGCCTGGCAGCAGCAATGGGAGGCCCATAATCTGCCAGCACCCTATGTCAAAAAATTCTACACACCAGCAGTGTGTGAGGAGACCTGAAAGTGGCACATGGCAGAGTGTGGCGATGGAGACAGCAGCAATGGGAGGCCGTACAGGGACCCATGAGAGACTCTGGACCTGGCAGCAGCATGAGGAGGCGGTATATAGGGGCCTATGGCAGATTAGGGGCCTGGCAGCAGCTATGGGAGGCCCATAATCTGCCAGCACCCTATGTCAAAAAATTCTACACACCAGCAGTGTGTGAGGAGACCTGAAAGTGGCACATGGCAGAGTGTGGCGATGGAGACAGCAGCAATGGGAGGCCGTACAGGGACCCATGAGAGACTCTGGACCTGGCAGCAGCATGAGGAAGCGGTATATAGGGGCCTATGGCAGATTAGGGGCCTGGCAGCAGCAATGGGAGGCCCATAATCTGCCAGCACCCTATGTCAAAAAATTCTACACACCAGCAGTGTGTGAGGAGACCTGAAAGTGGCACATGGCAGAGTGTGGCGATGGAGACAGCAGCAATGGGAGGCCGTACAGGGACCCATGAGAGACTCTGGACCTGGCAGCAGCATGAGGAGGCGGTATATAGGGGCCTATGGCAGATTAGGGGCCTGGCAGCAGCTATGGGAGGCCCATAATCTGCCAGCACCCTATGTCAAAAAATTCTACACACCAGCAGTGTGTGAGGAGACCTGAAAGTGGCACATGGCAGAGTGTGGCGATGGAGACAGCAGAAATGGGAGGCCGTACAGGGACCCATGAGAGACTCTGGACCTGGCAGCAGCATGAGGAGGCGGTATATAGGGGCCTATGGCAGATTAGGGGCCTGGCAGCAGCTATGGGAGGCCCTTAATCTGCCAGCACCCTATGTCAAAAAATTCAACACACCAGCAGTGTGAGGAGACCTGAAAGTAGCACATGGCAGAGTGTGGCGATGGAGACAGCAGCAATGGGAGGCCGTACAGGGACCCATGAGAGACTCTGGACCTGGCAGCAGCATGAGGAAGCGGTATATAGGGGCCTATGGCAGATTAGGGGCCTGGCAGCAGCTATGGGAGGCCCTTAATCTGCCAGCACCCTATGTCAAAAAATTCAACACACCAGCAGTGTGAGGAGACCTGAAAGTGGCACATGGCAGAGTGTGGCGATGGAGACAGCAGCAATGGGAGGCCGTACAGGGACCCATGACAGACTCTGGACCTGGCAGCAGCATGAGGAGGCGGTATATAGGGGCCTATGGCAGATTAGGGGCCTGGCAGCAGCTATGGGAGGCCCTTAATCTGCCAGCACCCTATGTCAAAAAATTCAACACACCAGCAGTGTGAGGAGACCTGAAAGTGGCACATGGCAGAGTGTGGCGATGGAGACAGCAGCAATGGGAGGCCGTACAGGGACTCATGAGAGACTCTGGACCTGGCAGCAGCATGAGGAAGCGGTATATAGGGGCCTATGGCAGATTAGGGGCCTGGCAGCAGCTATGGGAGGCCCATAATCTGCCAGCACCCTATGTCAAATAATTCTACACACCAGCAGTGTGTGAGGAGACCTGAAAGTGGCACATGGCAGAGTGTGGCGATGGAGACAGCAGCAATGGGAGGCCGTACAGGGACCCATGAGAGACTCTGGACCTGGCAGCAGCATGAGGAGGCGGTATATAGGGGCCTATGGCAGATTAGGGGCCTGGCAGCAGCTATGGGAGGCCCTTAATCTGCCAGCACCCTATGTCAAAAAATTCAACACACCAGCAGTGTGAGGAGACCTGAAAGTGGCACATGGCAGAGTGTGGCGATGGAGACAGCAGCAATGGGAGGCCGTACAGGGACCCATGAGAGACTCTGGACCTGGCAGCAGCATGAGGAAGCGGTATATAGGGGCCTATGGCAGATTAGGGGCCTGGCAGCAGCTATGGGAGGCCCATAATCTGCCAGCACCCTATGTCAAAAAATTCTACACACCAGCAGTGTGTGAGGAGACCTGAAAGTGGCACATGGCAGAGTGTGGCGATGGAGACAGCAGCAATGGGAGGCCGTACAGGGACCCATGAGAGACTCTGGACCTGGCAGCAGCATGAGGAAGCGGTATATAGGGGCCTATGGCAGATTAGGGGCCTGGCAGCAGCTATGGGAGGCCCATAATCTGCCAGCACCCTATGTCAAAAAATTCTACACACCAGCAGTGTGTGAGGAGACCTGAAAGTGGCACATGGCAGAGTGTGGCGATGGAGACAGCAGCAATGGGAGGCCGTACAGGGACCCATGAGAGACTCTGGACCTGGCAGCAGCATGAGGAAGCGGTATATAGGGGCCTATGGCAGATTAGGGGCCTGGCAGCAGCAATGGGAGGCCCATAATCTGCCAGCACCCTATGTCAAAAAATTCTACACACCAGCAGTGTGTGAGGAGACCTGAAAGTGGCACATGGCAGAGTGTGGCGATGGAGACAGCAGCAATGGGAGGCCGTACAGGGACCCATGAGAGACTCTGGACCTGGCAGCAGCATGAGGAGGCGGTATATAGGGGCCTATGGCAGATTAGGGGCCTGGCAGCAGCTATGGGAGGCCCATAATCTGCCAGCACCCTATGTCAAAAAATTCTACACACCAGCAGTGTGTGAGGAGACCTGAAAGTGGCACATGGCAGAGTGTGGCGATGGAGACAGCAGCAATGGGAGGCCGTACAGGGACCCATGAGAGACTCTGGACCTGGCAGCAGCATGAGGAAGCGGTATATAGGGGCCTATGGCAGATTAGGGGCCTGGCAGCAGCAATGGGAGGCCCATAATCTGCCAGCACCCTATGTCAAAAAATTCTACACACCAGCAGTGTGTGAGGAGACCTGAAAGTGGCACATGGCAGAGTGTGGCGATGGAGACAGCAGCAATGGGAGGCCGTACAGGGACCCATGAGAGACTCTGGACCTGGCAGCAGCATGAGGAGGCGGTATATAGGGGCCTATGGCAGATTAGGGGCCTGGCAGCAGCTATGGGAGGCCCATAATCTGCCAGCACCCTATGTCAAAAAATTCTACACACCAGCAGTGTGTGAGGAGACCTGAAAGTGGCACATGGCAGAGTGTGGCGATGGAGACAGCAGCAATGGGAGGCCGTACAGGGACCCATGAGAGACTCTGGACCTGGCAGCAGCATGAGGAGGCGGTATATAGGGGCCTATGGCAGATTAGGGGCCTGGCAGCAGCTATGGGAGGCCCTTAATCTGCCAGCACCCTATGTCAAAAAATTCAACACACCAGCAGTGTGAGGAGACCTGAAAGTGGCACATGGCAGAGTGTGGCGATGGAGACAGCAGCAATGGGAGGCCGTACAGGGACCCATGAGAGACTCTGGACCTGGCAGCAGCATGAGGAAGCGGTATATAGGGGCCTATGGCAGATTAGGGGCCTGGCAGCAGCTATGGGAGGCCCTTAATCTGCCAGCACCCTATGTCAAAAAATTCAACACACCAGCAGTGTGAGGAGACCTGAAAGTGGCACATGGCAGAGTGTGGCGATGGAGACAGCAGCAATGGGAGGCCGTACAGGGACCCATGACAGACTCTGGACCTGGCAGCAGCATGAGGAGGCGGTATATAGGGGCCTATGGCAGATTAGGGGCCTGGCAGCAGCTATGGGAGGCCCTTAATCTGCCAGCACCCTATGTCAAAAAATTCAACACACCAGCAGTGTGAGGAGACCTGAAAGTGGCACATGGCAGAGTGTGGCGATGGAGACAGCAGCAATGGGAGGCCGTACAGGGACCCATGACAGACTCTGGACCTGGCAGCAGCATGAGGAGGCGGTATATAGGGGCCTATGGCAGATTAGGGGCCTGGCAGCAGCTATGGGAGGCCCTTAATCTGCCAGCACCCTATGTCAAAAAATTCAACACACCAGCAGTGTGAGGAGACCTGAAAGTGGCACATGGCAGAGTGTGACGATGGAGACAGCAGCAATGGGAGGCCGTACAGGGACCCATGAGAGACTCTGGACCTGGCAGCAGCATGAGGAAGCGGTATATAGGGGCCTATGGCAGATTAGGGGCCTGGCAGCAGCTATGGGAGGCCCATAATCTGCCAGCACCCTATGTCAAAAAATTCTACACACCAGCAGTGTGTGAGGAGACCTGAAAGTGGCACATGGCAGAGTGTGGCGATGGAGACAGCAGCAATGGGAGGCCGTACAGGGACCCATGAGAGACTCTGGACCTGGCAGCAGCATGAGGAGGCGGTATATAGGGGCCTATGGCAGATTAGGGGCCTGGCAGCAGCTATGGGAGGCCCATAATCTGCCAGCACCCTATGTCAAAAAATTCTACACACCAGCAGTGTGTGAGGAGACCTGAAAGTGGCACATGGCAGAGTGTGGCGATGGAGACAGCAGCAATGGGAGGCCGTACAGGGACCCATGAGAGACTCTGGACCTGGCAGCAGCATGAGGAGGCGGTATATAGGGGCCTATGGCAGATTAGGGGCCTGGCAGCAGCTATGGGAGGCCCATAATCTGCCAGCACCCTATGTCAAAAAATTCTACACACCAGCAGTGTGTGAGGAGACCTGAAAGTGGCACATGGCAGAGTGTGGCGATGGAGACAGCAGCAATGGGAGGCCGTACAGGGACCCATGAGAGACTCTGGACCTGGCAGCAGCATGAGGAGGCGGTATATAGGGGCCTATGGCAGATTAGGGGCCTGGCAGCAGCTATGGGAGGCCCTTAATCTGCCAGCACCCTATGTCAAAAAATTCAACACACCAGCAGTGTGAGGAGACCTGAAAGTGGCACATGGCAGAGTGTGGCGATGGAGACAGCAGCAATGGGAGGCCGTACAGGGACCCATGAGAGACTCTGGACCTGGCAGCAGCATGAGGAAGCGGTATATAGGGGCCTATGGCAGATTAGGGGCCTGGCAGCAGCTATGGGAGGCCCTTAATCTGCCAGCACCCTATGTCAAAAAATTCAACACACCAGCAGTGTGAGGAGACCTGAAAGTGGCACATGGCAGAGTGTGGCGATGGAGACAGCAGCAATGGGAGGCCGTACAGGGACCCATGACAGACTCTGGACCTGGCAGCAGCATGAGGAGGCGGTATATAGGGGCCTATGGCAGATTAGGGGCCTGGCAGCAGCTATGGGAGGCCCTTAATCTGCCAGCACCCTATGTCAAAAAATTCTACACACCAGCAGTGTGTGAGGAGACCTGAAAGTGGCACATGGCAGAGTGTGGCGATGGAGACAGCAGCAATGGGAGGCCGTACAGGGACCCATGAGAGACTCTGGACCTGGCAGCAGCATGAGGAGGCGGTATATAGGGGCCTATGGCAGATTAGGGGCCTGGCAGCAGCTATGGGAGGCCCTTAATCTGCCAGCACCCTATGTCAAAAAATTCTACACACCAGCAGCGTGAGGAGACCTGAAAGTGGCACATGGCATGAGAGACTCTGGACCTGGCAGCAGTATGAGGAAGCGGTATATAGGGGCCTATGGCAGATTAGGGGCCTGGCAGCAGCTATGGGAGGCCCATAATCTGCCAGCACCCTATGTCAAAAAATTCTACACACCAGCAGTGTGTGAGGAGACCTGAAAGTGGCACATGGCATGAGAGACTCTGGACCTGGCAGCAGCATGAGGAAGCGGTATATAGGGGCCTATGGCAGATTAGGGGCCTGGCAGCAGCTATGGGAGGCCCATAATCTGCCAGCACCCTATGTCAAAAAAATCTACACACCAGCAGTGTGTGAGGAGACCTCAAAGTGGCACATGTTTGAGGCATGATTCATGGCGGATTTAGTCAGTTGTGTCAGGAACTGGTGGTTTGAAATCCAGACTAATCCACGCCTGATTCATTTTCACAAACGTGAGTCTCTCCACACTTTGGGTGGAGAGTCGTGTCCTCCGCGGAGTTACAATACCTCCTGCCGCACTAAACACGCGCTCCGATGCCACGCTACTGGCTGGGCATGACAGCCTTTCAAGGGCAAATTCAGCTAGTTGGGGCCAAAGGTCAAGTTTCGTTGCCCAGTAGTCAAGGGGATTGTCTACCTCGGTTGGCAGGGTGCTGTCCAAGTAGGCCCAAGCCTGTTGTTTGAGGTCCTGCTCCAGGTCCACCTGATGCTGCTGCTGCTGCTGCGGCTGGTTAGTAGTTTCCTCACTGCGCTGGTGAAGAAAGCTACTCATCATCGACTGCAGACTGAGGCAGCTGCTGCTGGTGGAGCTGCCACTGCTCCTACCACCCCACCCCTCCCCTGCTGCCATGGCAGCGGAACGCGAGCGCACAGGGCCCACAGTGTCTGAGGATGGACGTTGGCGCACAAAGGCAGAGACCAACTGACTACATAGGTGGTTTTTATAGTACGTTATTTTGGCCTCCCTCTCAGCAGGTGTGAAAAAGGCCACCATTTTTGAACGGTAGCGAGGGTCCAACAAGGTGGACAGCCAAAAGTCATCCCTCTGTCTGATGGTTATTATTCGGCTGTCGCTGCGCAAGCAACCGAGCATGCTATGGGCCATTTGTGCCAAGGAATGCGAGGGACTCCCTGCCTCCATCTCCACAGCATACTGCCACGGTGCGTCTGGGTCCTCTGTCTCCTCCTCCTCTACCAGATGCTCCTGCTCCTCCACTCCTGTCCGCTGAGTGGAAAAACCACCCATTTCACTCAATAATTCCTGAGCACAAATGTCCTCCTCTACCTCCTCCTCTTCTTCCTGTCCTGCCCCCACAGGGGTCATGTGGCGTTGAGATCTGTGCGCCACGTCTACCGCACCCTGACCAGCCATTGTTAACAGCATTTGTTCAAGGACGTGCAACAGAGGAATGACGTCGTTCATCCCATAGTCCTGCCGACTCACGAATAGCGTGGCCTCCTCAAAGGGCCTGAGCAAGCGGCAGGTGTCACGCATGAGCTGCCAATGGCTGACATCGAAGTTACACAGGGGAGTACCTTTATCCGCTTGTAACATCAGGAAATCGGTGATGGCCTTTCGCTGTTCGTAAAGGCGGTCTAACATGTGTAGTGTTGAATTCCACCTTGTTGCAACGTCGCAGATCAGGCGATGCTGTGGAATTCCGTTCTGCCGCTGCAGCTCAAGGAGGGTGTGCTTTGCGGTGTAGGAATGGCTGAAATGCATGCAAAGTTTACGTGACATTTTAAGGATGTCTTGCAGTGGGATGGTGGATTTTAAGAACCGCTTGACAACCAGATTGAACACGTGAGCCATGCATGGCGCATGGCACAACCTTCCTTGACGCAGAGCAGACACCATGTTCTTTCCGTTGTCGGTCAACATGGTTCCGATTTTGAGTTTGCGCGGAGACAGCCATCTGTCGATTTCTCTGTTCATTACACTGAGAAGTTCCTCCCCTGTGTGACTACGTTCGCCAAGGCATACCAGGTGCAGCACAGCGTGACACCGTTGCGCCCTGCACATGTGATATGCCGGTCGGGTAATGGGACTTGGCACAGGCGTGGCGGCTGAGGACACGGCGGAAGAAGAGGTGGTAGAGGCGGACATCTTTGCCGGACCAAGGACGTGCAAACGTGGAGGCAAAAGCGGCGTGACCTGTCCAAGTTGCTGGTGCGGCTGTGACGGCACCACGTTCACCCAGTGGGCCGTAAATGACATGTACTGTCCCTGACCGTAGTTACAGCTCCACACGTCGGCGCTGCCGTGCACTTTGGCAGAGACCGACATGCTCAAAGACTGGCCCACCATGTCTTCTACATGTGAATGCAGGGCTGGCACTGCCTTTTTGGCGAAGAAATGACGGCTTGGCACTCTCCACCGCGGCGCGGCACAAGCCATCATTTCTCTGAAAGGTACTGAGTCCACCACTTGGAAAGGGAGGGACTGCAGCACCAGCAACTTGGACAGGAGGACGTTCAGCTTTTGCACCGTCGGGTGCGTGCTCGCAAACTGTTGTCTCTTGGAAACGGATTCCAAGAAAGACTGCTGACGGAATCCGTGAAGAGGAGTAGCAGGAGAAGGAGCATCTGAACGAGCGGAAGATGCCAACGAGCGACAACTCCCCTCAGCAGAGGTGTTGGAGCCTTGACTGGCTGATGGAGGGCGATTGACGTCGGGTGACGGAGCAAGTAACGGAGCGGGTGATGGAGCGGGGGCTGGGGCGGGCAGAACCGCCGTATCTTTATCACGGTTTTCCCAGGCCACCAAATGGCGACGCTGCATATGCTGCCGCAACGCTGTAGTCCCAACATGGGCCCCCTGGCCACGCTTGACTTTCTGGCCACATAGTCGACATACGGCTACGTTTACTTCCTCGGGCGGCTTGACGAAAAATTGCCACACCGCCGAGTAGGAAACTTTGCCCCCGATACTCCTCACTGGCTGACTGCTGCTTCCTCCGTGCACACCGGCACCACTACTGGCCGTGGTGGTAGGCTGCAGTGGAGCTGGTGCTCTACTCCGTGGCCGTTTGGCTCCACTGACACTGCTGCGACCCTGCTGCTGTCTCCTGGGCAACCCACCGACTGTTTGCCAAGCTGCCACCCTCTTCTCCTGATGATGCGGAAGAAATTGCCTGATGACGACGAGGCTGCCAAGTGCGATCAACCTCCTCATCATCAAGTAGGGTCTCCGCCTCACTACTAGCCCCCTCGGCTGCGTCTGGGTCAGGAGACAGACCTGTCTCTAGACCGGCTACCGAGCCACTCTCCTCGCCACTACTTCTTCGCCTGGCTGCTGAAAAGGCGGATGTCTCCCCCCGTTCCTGACCGCCCTCTGTTAGCTCTTCCTCACTGTACAGTGGGGCTGAGCCCACAGCATGCGATACTTCGCTTGGTGAGGGAACACCAAAGGACAGGGGCAGGTAGAGGACACGTGATTTCAGTGGGCTTGGTCCCGGGCCATGCCAACTAACGGTTGTGTCTGACGTACCCACCGACCGTTGGCTGTAGGTGTCAGAGGTGACCTGGGAAGAGGAAGACGACCGAGCCAACCAATCGACGACGGCAGGGTTGTCGGTGGAGACACGACCGCTGGATGACACCGGGAGCACTGGCCTCTGGCTGCGAATAGTGCTGCCTCGACCCCTTCCTCTGCTGCCACGTCTGCTCGCTCCTAAAACATTGCCTCCTCTGCCACTCCTCTGCATGTTGTCTGACATACTCTTTAATTAAACGATTATGTGTCCCTGAGTAACAATTCTGTGTCCCTGAGTAACAATTCTGTGTCTGTGCGAGTAACAATTCTGTGGCCCTAAGTAACAGTTCTGTGGCCCTCAGTAACAATTCTGTGTCCCTGATTAACGTTTCTGTGGCCCCAAGTAACAGTTCTGTGGCCCTCAGTAACAATTCTGTGTCTGTGCGAGTAACAATTCTGTGTCTGTGCGAGAAACAATTCTGTGGCCCTAAGTAAAGTTTCTGTGGCCCTAAGTAACAATTCTCTGGCACTCAGTAACAATTCTGTCTGTCCCTGAGTAACAATTCTCTGGCACTCAGTAACAATTCTGTCTGTCCCTGAGTAAAAATTCTGTGGCCCTAAGTAAAGTTTCTGGGGCCCTGAGTAACAATTATCTGGCACTCCGTAACAATTCTGTCTGTCCCTGAGTAACAATTCTCTGGCACTCAGTAACAATTCTGTCTGTCCCTGAGTAAAAATTCTCTGGCCCTAAGTAAAGTTTCTGTGGCCCTGAGTAACAATTCTCTGGCACTCCGTAACAATTCTGTCTGTCCCTGAGTAACAATTCTCTGGCACTCAGTAACAATTCTGTCTGTCCCTGAGTAAAAATTCTGTGGCCCTAATTAAAGTTTCTGTGGCCCTAAGTAACAATTCTCTGGCACTCCGTAACAATTCTGTCTGTCCCTGAGTAACAATGCTCTGGCACTCAGTAACAATTCTGTCTGTCCCTGAGTAAAAATTCTCTGGCCCTAAGTAAAGTTTCTGTGGCCCTGAGTAACAATTCTCTGGCACTCCGTAACAATTCTGTCTGTCCCTGAGTAACAATTCTCTGGCACTCAGTAACAATTCTGTCTGTCCCTGAGTAAAAATTCTGTGGCCCTAATTAAAGTTTCTGTGGCCCTAAGTAACAATTCTCTGGCACTCAGTAACAATTCTGTCTGTCCCTGAGTAACAATTCTCTGGCACTCCGTAACAATTCTGTCTGTCCCTGAGTAACAATTCTCTGGCACTCAGTAACAATTCTGTCTGTCCCTGAGTAAAAATTCTGTGGCCCTAATTAAAGTTTCTGTGGCCCTAAGTAACAATTCTCTGGCACTCAGTAACAATTCTGTCTGTCCCTGAGTAACAATTCTCTGGCACTCCGTAACAATTCTGTCTGTCCCTGAGTAACAATTCTCTGGCACTCAGTAACAATTCTGTCTGTCCCTGAGTAAAAATTCTGTGGCCCTAAGTAAAGTTTCTGTGGCCCTGAGTAACAATTCTCTGGCACTCCGTAACAATTCTGTCTGTCCCTGAGTAACAATTCTCTGGCACTCCGTAACAATTCTGTCGGTCCCTGAGTAAAAATTCTGTGGCCCTAATTAAAGTTTCTGTGGCCCTAAGTAACAATTCTCTGGCACTCAGTAACAATTCTGTCTGTCCCTGAGTAACAATTCTCTGGCACTCAGTAACAATTCTGTCTGTCCCTGAGTAAAAATTCTGTGGCCCTAATTCAAGTTTCTGTGGCCCTAAGTAACAATTCTCTGGCACTCAGTAACAATTCTGTCTGTCCCTGAGTAACAATTCTCTGGCACTCCGTAACAATTCTGTCTGTCCCTGAGTAACAATTCTCTGGCACTCAGTAACAATTCTGTCTGTCCCTGAGTAAAAATTCTGTGGCCCTAATTAAAGTTTCTGTGGCCCTAAGTAACAATTCTCTGGCACTCAGTAACAATTCTGTCTGTCCCTGAGTAACAATTCTCTGGCACTCGGTAACAATTCTGTCTGTCCCTGAGTAACAATTCTCTGGCACTCAGTAACAATTCTGTCTGTCCCTGAGTAAAAATTCTGTGGCCCTAATTAAAGTTTCTGTGGCCCTAAGTAACAATTCTCTGGCACTCAGTAACAATTCTGTCTGTCCCTGAGTAACAATTCTCTGGCACTCCGTAACAATTCTGTCTGTCCCTGAGTAACAATTCTCTGGCACTCAGTAACAATTCTGTCTGTCCCTGAGTAAAAATTCTGTGGCCCTAATTCAAGTTTCTGTGGCCCTAAGTAACAATTCTCTGGCACTCCGTAACAATTCTGTCTGTCCCTGAGTAACAATTCTCTGGCACTCAGTAACAATTCTGTCTGTCCCTGAGTAAAAATTCTGTGGCCCTTATTAAAGTTTCTGTGGCCCTAAGTAACAATTCTCTGGCACTCAGTAACAATTCTGTCTGTCCCTGAGTAACAATTCTCTGGCACTCCGTAACAATTCTGTCTGTCCCTGAGTAACAATTCTCTGGCACTCAGTAACAATTCTGCCTGTCCCTGAGTAAAAATTCTGTGGCCCTAATTCAAGTTTCTGTGGCCCTAAGTAACAATTCTCTGGCACTCAGTAACAATTCTGTCTGTCCCTGAGTAACAATTCTCTGGCACTCAGTAACAATTCTGTCTGTCCCTGAGTAAAAATTCTGTGGCCCTAATTAAAGTTTCTGTGGCCCTAAGTAACAATTCTCTGGCACTCAGTAACAATTCTGTCTGTCCCTGAGTAACAATTCTCTGGCACTCCGTAACAATTCTGTCTGTCCCTGAGTAACAATTCTCTGGCACTCAGTAACAATTCTGTCTGTCCCTGAGTAAAAATTCTGTGGCCCTAATTCAAGTTTCTGTGGCCCTAAGTAACAATTCTCTGGCACTCAGTAACAATTCTGTCTGTCCCTGAGTAACAATTCTCTGGCACTCAGTAACAATTCTGTCTGTCCCTGAGTAAAAATTCTGTGGCCCTAAGTAAAGTTTCTGGGGCCCTGAGTAACAATTATCTGGCACTCAGTAACAATTCTGTCTGTCCCTGAGTAACAATTCTCTGGCACTCAGTAACAATTCTGTCTGTCCCTGAGTAACAATTCTCTGGCACTCAGTAACAATTCTGTCTGTCCCTGAGTAAAAATTCTGTGGCCCTAAGTAAAGTTTCTGTGGCCCTGAGTAACAATTCTCTGGCACTCCGTAACAATTCTGTCTGTCCCTGAGTAACAATTCTCTGGCACTCAGTAACAATTCTGTCTGTCCCTGAGTAAAAATTCTGTGGCCCTAATTAAAGTTTCTGTGGCCCTAAGTAACAATTCTCTGGCACTCAGTAACAATTCTGTCTGTCCCTGAGTAACAATTCTCTGGCACTCAGTAACAATTCTGTCTGTCCCTGAGTAACAATTCTGTGGCCCTAATAACGTTTCTGTGGCCCTAAGTAACAATTCTCTGGCACTGAGTAACAATTCTGTCTGTCCCTGATTATGAATTCTGTGGCCCTAACTAGCGTTTCTTTGTCCCTAAGTAACAGTTCTGTGGCCCTCAGTAACAGTTCTGTGTCTGTGCGAGTAACAATTCTGTGTCTGTGCGAGTAACAATTCTGTGGCCCTAAGTAACAGTTCTGTGGCCTTCAGTAACAATTCTGTGTCTGTGCGAGTAACAATTCTGTGTCTGTGCGAGTAACAATTCTGTGGCCCTAAGTAAAGTTTCTGTGGCCCTAAGTAACAATTCTCTGGCACTCAGTAACAATTCTGTCTGTCCCTGAGTAACAATTCTCTGGCACTCAGTAACAATTCTGTCTGTCCCTGAGTAAAAATTCTGTGGCCCTAAGTAAAGTTTCTGTGGCCCTGAGTAACAATTCTCTGGCACTCAGTAACAATTCTGTCTGTCCCTGAGTAACAATTCTCTGGCACTGAGTAACAATTCTGTCTGTCCCTGAGTAAAAATTCTGTGGCCCTAATTAAAGTTTCTGTGGCCCTAAGTAACAATTCTCTGGCACTCAGTAACAATTCTGTCTGTCCCTGAGTAACAATTCTCTGGCACTCAGTAACAATTCTGTCTGTCCCTGAGTAACAATTCTCTGGCACTCAGTAACAATTCTGTCTGTCCCTGAGTAAAAATTCTGTGGCCCTAAGTAAAGTTTCTGGGGCCCTGAGTAACAATTATCTGGCACTCAGTAACAATTCTGTCTGTCCCTGAGTAACAATTCTCTGGCACTCAGTAACAATTCTGTCTGTCCCTGAGTAACAATTCTCTGGCACTCAGTAACAATTCTGTCTGTCCCTGAGTAAAAATTCTGTGGCCCTAAGTAAAGTTTCTGTGGCCCTGAGTAACAATTCTCTGGCACTCCGTAACAATTCTGTCTGTCCCTGAGTAACAATTCTCTGGCACTCAGTAACAATTCTGTCTGTCCCTGAGTAAAAATTCTGTGGCCCTAATTAAAGTTTCTGTGGCCCTAAGTAACAATTCTCTGGCACTCAGTAACAATTCTGTCTGTCCCTGAGTAACAATTCTCTGGCACTCAGTAACAATTCTGTCTGTCCCTGAGTAACAATTCTGTGGCCCTAATAACGTTTCTGTGGCCCTAAGTAACAATTCTCTGGCACTGAGTAACAATTCTGTCTGTCCCTGATTATGAATTCTGTGGCCCTAACTAGCGTTTCTTTGTCCCTAAGTAACAGTTCTGTGGCCCTCAGTAACAGTTCTGTGTCTGTGCGAGTAACAATTCTGTGTCTGTGCGAGTAACAATTCTGTGGCCCTAAGTAACAGTTCTGTGGCCTTCAGTAACAATTCTGTGTCTGTGCGAGTAACAATTCTGTGTCTGTGCGAGTAACAATTCTGTGGCCCTAAGTAAAGTTTCTGTGGCCCTAAGTAACAATTCTCTGGCACTCAGTAACAATTCTGTCTGTCCCTGAGTAACAATTCTCTGGCACTCAGTAACAATTCTGTCTGTCCCTGAGTAAAAATTCTGTGGCCCTAATTAAAGTTTCTGTGGCCCTAAGTAACAATTCTCTGGCACTCAGTAACAATTCTGTCTGTCCCTGAGTAACAATTCTCTTGCACTCAGTAACAATTCTGTCTGTCCCTGAGTAACAATTCTGTGGCCCTAATAACGTTTCTGTGGCCCTAAGTAACAATTCTCTGGCACTGAGTAACAATTCTGTCTGTCCCTGATTATGAATTCTGTGGCCCTAACTAGCGTTTCTTTGTCCCTAAGTAACAGTTCTGTGGCCCTCAGTAACAGTTCTGTGTCTGTGCGAGTAACAATTCTGTGTCTGTGCGAGTAACAATTCTGTGGCCCTAAGTAACAGTTCTGTGGCCTTCAGTAACAATTCTGTGTCTGTGCGAGTAACAATTCTGTGTCTGTGCGAGTAACAATTCTGTGGCCCTAAGTAAAGTTTCTGTGGCCCTAAGTAACAATTCTCTGGCACTCAGTAACAATTCTGTCTGTCCCTGAGTAACAATTCTCTGGCACTCAGTAACAATTCTGTCTGTCCCTGAGTAAAAATTCTGTGGCCCTAAGTAAAGTTTCTGTGGCCCTGAGTAACAATTCTCTGGCACTCAGTAACAATTCTGTCTGTCCCTGAGTAACAATTCTCTGGCACTGAGTAACAATTCTGTCTGTCCCTGAGTAAAAATTCTGTGGCCCTAATTAAAGTTTCTGTGGCCCTAAGTAACAATTCTCTGGCACTCAGTAACAATTCTGTCTGTCCCTGAGTAACAATTCTCTGGCACTCAGTAACAATTCTGTCTGTCCCTGAGTAACAATTCTGTGGCCCTAATAACGTTTCTGTGGCCCTAAGTAACAATTCTCTGGCACTGAGTAACAATTCTGTCTGTCCCTGATTATGAATTCTGTGGCCCTAACTAGCGTTTCTTTGTCCCTAAATAACGATTCTGTGGCCCTCATTAACAAGTCTGTGTCCCTGAGTAATGGTTCTCTGTCCCTAAGTAACTTTTCTCTGTCCCCAATTATCGTTTCTGTGGCCCTAACTCTGTCCCTGTCCCTAGTACAGAGCGGTCTGCCTCTGTTCAATAACTGCAGGCAAATGAAGAATTCCAAAATGGCCGCTATTTATAGCTCGACCATTACACAGTGCTGGCTGGCTGGCTGCTGATAGGCTGATGCGATCACATGTAGTTGAGGCATGCATTATGGGTCAGCGCGCCTTGTCTGCGCGCCTTCCCAGACATCCCCGCTCCGTCGCCGCACATGTCAGCCGCCATTTTCTGAAAAATTTCGATTCGCGCGTCCGAATTAGGCTATTTTTCGGATTCGGCACGAATCGAAATTTTTCAGATATTCGACTCGAATTCCACTTCGGATACTTCGATTCGCTCATCTCTAATTATAATAGGCTGTATTTTTTCTATTTATAAGTAATGATTTTATATCCATATGGTTTCTTGCTTAGGTTGTGCAGGATTTCCTTTATCCCCAGTCCCCTGGCCCATGAGTAGTTGGTCTTAACTTGGAATCCCATTTTTGGTGATTAGGCATATATGCTTGGTGAATTCAAATTTTTAAGGTGAGTTATATAGTGGTAAGGTTTATTTATGTATTTATTTTTTCCAGGTTTGTTGACCCTTTTGTCCCTCCACTGTGCAAACCAGTAAGAATATCATGCCCTCTTCTACACCCCCCTTTTTCTTTTCTTTTTTTCACTTTTTTTCCTTGTTTCATGTTTCTCTGATGTGTGGGATAGATTTCTTTTCTTTATCATATTTTTGTTCTTGGGATTATGTTATATGTTTGATTATGTCTGTTTGTTTTGCATTCACCTATTTGATTTGTCTCCTTAGAGTATACCATAATTAACATTAATTCAGATATTGGCATGGATCCTGAGGAAGCAATGTGGTTGTGAAACGCATCGATCATTTAAATGCCGCAAATTTATAATATGACTTATGGACTCTGATAGGCCTTTCTGCCTAATATAGAGATTATGTCTATTGTCAATGGCTTTTAATCTTTGTAATTAATCTGTTTAGGATTAATGAGTGGTTCTCAATATTCACTGACTTCTATATCTTCTGAGTGACTGAACAAAAAGAAGTATGTCAATCAAGAAAGTGAATTCAGAACTTATTAACATGTATACTTGCTCTAGCTCAGTGACTCTTAATATTGGACCTATATATCCATCATAATAGCCAGGCATCTAGCATTTTTTTAATAAGAATGGCAGGCTCTGTGTTTCCTTTATTGATTTATTTTTAATTAAAGTGTTTGCCTGGGAAAAAAAAACAAATTTGTAAATCCCTGTAATAAATTAACTCCAGGCTTCAAACACCCCCTTCTTTTCCAGCGCCCCACCTTGACAGTTTATGATAAATCTGTGTACATACTTTTTTACTGTTGTCTTCAGTGCATTGCAATGACATCACAGGTCCACATCACCCTCTTCTTCCTTTAGCAGTTGGTGGACCTAAATGGACCTACTCTTTGCAACTTTCTTCAGTGAGGCTAGCGAAGGGGTGGAACCTGGATGGATTGGTAAGTCTAAGGTGGACAGTGCCTGAAAGGAGGTGAGTATAGTAGCTGGAGTTGCTTTTTATCATAGCGTGGAACTTCACAAAAAAGGCCAAGTTCCACTTTTCTGCCCCCTCCCTCGCTTCTCTCCCATTTTTGGACACACTCAGACTACAAAAACAGCACATCATATATGAGGTAGAATGAATAGTGATAAAAAGGCACATGAGTAGTTTACACTGAAATAAAGATAATCACAAAAAAATAAAGATCAAGTACATGAAAGAGGTAGACAACATTGTAGGCAGATTAACAACATGACTGGCAAAGAATCAAAAACAAATCAATTAAGAGTACAGTAGAAAATGAATCTAACATTAGGTGTCTATGTGTCTTCCAACCATCCCATTTTCTGTTGAATAGATGCATCCTGTTCAATAATGTATACTGAATATGTTCTATGAGCATGACCATATCAACTCTCCGCAAAACAGATGTTAAAGGAACTACCAGCAATTTCCAATGTAGTGCAATAGCCCATAGAGTGGAAATGCAAATAGTATGAATTAATCTCAATAGGTTAGCTGGGATCCCCAAAATGGGTGCACCCAATAAACAAATTTGCAGCGTCAAGTCCACTGGAGAACCCACCAATGCTGAGGCCACCTCCGATATCCTACACCAGATCAAGGAGAGACCAGGGAAAACCCAAAACATATGCACCAGAGTTTCAGCAAGGCCACAACTCCTAAGCAGATAGCTGGTTTTGACAGGTACTTGCTTCCATGGAAATTCATCCCCTGCCCTTTTGCCAGCAGCCTACTGGGACATGTCCAGGTCCCAAAAAACTGCGGGACCATTTAGAATGGTCAGCGTGGCTTGCACATGGCAATGGGAAGCCATCTGTAAACATGCTGGCATTGGGGACCCAAAGACTGGTGAAGAACCAGCCCAGGTGAGGATGGTGCTGGATCCCTGGACAGGTAATTATTCTACAGTATTTGTAGCTGTTGAGTTTTAATTTTTTGGGTAAGACTAAAGCTTCTCTTTAAGAGCTGTTGAAGTATCCATTTTCAGGTAATTTGTCCAAGAAATCAAGTTTTATAAATATCTCTCAGGAATTTTCAGCTCTGTATATGCATGGTCAGAAATGACCAATGCAATATAACATTGGTGAGAGTAGTTTGGTCACATTTTACATATTACAAAGGAACAACATAATCAATAGACTGGCATGTCAACAGTCATTTCAAAATATGCAGAAAGAATGTTGCCCGGTGAAGAGAAAAAAACAAAATAAAATAAAAAGTGAATAAAGTATATTTTACACTGCATTTATTATTGAAAACCTACCTACAATATATGTTCAAACATTCTTTACCTTTTACAAGGTCATTGTTTTCAGTCACATACGAGTTTCACATTCTATATATAATTTGAGTAATAGGAAAAGTTTAACTTGCAAAACTTTGTAATTAATGTTCAGTACACCCACACATGATATTGTTGCTCTAGATACAACAGCAAAACAACTTATCCACAAGGATGCTGGGTAAATTAACCTGAGGACAAAAGCGTCAAACGGCCTTTGGCAGCTCAGGTGGAAGCACGAGAGATATCTTGTTCTAAAAATCTGACCCTTGTATTTGTCACAGTATTCTCCAGCTGTATTTTACACAACCATACCTCGGACATTTCTAGCAGACGTTGCCCTTTACCACCTCCTCCTGCTCTCCTGTCATCTTCACTTTCCATCCTTTTCACTCATTCCCTAGAAATTGTCTTAATATCTCAATAGTCAGCTTCTCAAGAAAAAATGCTTATTCAGATGTTTCTAAAATATACCACTGACAAATGTGCCCTGTTTTGTGTTTTGCAGTTCAAAATAGTTTCAGAGGTTCACTGATGCACAATTCATGTCATATGTTATCCAGGTTTTTTTTTTTTTTCATTTTTTTTGGGGGGGGGTTGCTGCCAGTGTTTCACATAGCCACTTGTGGTACCATACTTACATGTTGTTAAGGTGATAGTGCAAATTCCGAGGAATTGGAGGTTTCCTACGGTCAAAATGAAAGGTGCTTACCAATAGCTGTTCAGCCTATACAAAGCAATGACAGGCTGCTGGCAGCCGCAGCTGTGTGTGGATGTTTGGATATATTCAGACATCCGCTAATTACCTCCAGCTAGAGACAGATGTTTTTTTCATGTGACACATCAGTGATCTTCTATCCTTAACTGCAGGTAATTCATGGATGTCTGATTACATGCAAAGAGTCACAGACAGCTGCAGTGCTGTCAGCCTGTCATTGCTTTATATAGACTGCAACTATTCACAAGCACCTGTCATTCTGGATGCAGAAATTCTCAAAATTCACACTATAGCTCTAATTGCATATGCGAATACTGTAAGTCTATAGAACAGTTTTTATGCAAATTGTAGAACAATATTATGCCTTAAGCAGCCGATAGATTATGGGTTTGTCATGTACCTGATAGAATTCTGAATTGACGAGGTCAGCCTCTCTTGTATCTCCAACCCAGGCCCCACTGAAGGTGGAACAGATGGTGCTGAGGGACAGGAGAAAAACGAGTGCCTGTGGGTATTGATTGTAGAACTTGCGGCTGGTGGTGTAACCTCAGTGAATCGAGCAGGGCATCCAGTCAGGAACAGAGGAGATGCCGGAACGGCCAGCTGATGTTAAGGAGGCACTCTACTGGAACTGCAAGATCTGGGTACGTGGCTTGCCGGAACATCTGATATGCATGAGGCCAGAACACACCATGACAACCGGAGCTGATATGATGGATAGCCAGGACAAGCACTTGGCAGGACTGTTGAACCAAACTGGAGCTGGAAGAGTAGTCAGAATAATAGCCAGGGTCAGCAACGAGCAGGCGATGAGCCACCGAAATATCGGACAGGGACAAGGTCAGGAGGAAGATAGGATCAGAAACCGATGAGCAAAAGCATAAACAGAATCCAAGAGCAGGTCAATGGCAAGCCGGGTCAGTAACAGATACACACAGGATACAGCAGGACACAGGGAATTAGCTGAAGACCAGTCAGCACTGACAGAAAGTAAGAGTCTCCTTGAAATAGTCCGTCTGGCTCCAGAAACTATGGGCATGCTCCCGCGTGCATGCACCTGTGTGCGCTCATTCTTGCGCGCATGCGTGAGCCTATGCTCATTTCTATTAGCAATGCACCCATGCTCATTTCTGTGTGCAATATTGCACGCATGTGCATTTCTATGTGCCAGTCGCCGTACAGGAATTCCCTTACAGCGGTTTTCTTTCCTTCTATTATGAGTGGAAGGAAAGAAAGTCACTTGATTCCCCCATAAGCACAGTGGGGTTTATTTACTAAAGCTAGTTCACTCAAAATCTCATGCACTTCTGTATAGCTTATTGATAAAGCTTACTTGAACAAGCTGAAGTTAGAAGTTGATTAGCTACCATGCACAGGAGAACAAGATTCTGAGTGAATCAGTTTTAGTAAATAAACTCCATTCAGTATTCATGAGGGAACCTCCCTCAGCGCTATTGCATTTTTTCAGAGGGGAGCCTTCTTGGCTGGTAGAACACAATGGTTACTGCTAGCGGCTATAGCCACTGGCAGTAATTGCCTGCAAAAAATCTGACAGACATGTTGTTCCCAAGTCAATTGATGGAACAACTTGGGTACAACCAGCCTGCACATAGATGTATCAAATCTTGGACAGTCCCTGCTAATTTGGCCAAGGCTTGATCCATCTATGGCCAACTTTAATATGTGAGCAATCTCTTTTTTTTTGCATGTGAGCGATCTCCATCATTCTCCATTATCATCATTATTAGGTAACAGAGGATTGCACATGGGATCAAAATACTGGAAAACTAAATAAGCCACTAATGCTAAACTTTGCCTATTTAGTCATGCCTCCAAAGACTAAACCACATCTATTATTCACCACAGCAAGCTACACATGTTGCTCGAAGTTGGCCCCTAGGTCTTACTTTCTCAAGAGGGCTTTAATCAGATAGTTGGCAATTTCTTGTATCTCCATACAACATTACCACATCAGGAAATATCTTCTGTGCACCTACACAAACTCAGTTGTACTTAATTGTTGCAGAGCTGAACCTACCCCATACCATAATTTTTACGTGGGAGGAGGTAACGTGTTCCTCATAACCAGAAGCATGGGGTATTTTGCATGGAATGGCAAGGAATTGCTGTAAATGACACTATCAATGAGTTTGTGAGGGCTCTTTTGCAGGCACTAGGAAAAAGTGACAGTGGGGCTGATTTGCTAAAGTGAAATAGGCTGATCGCTTTGCAACGGAAGTTGCACTGTGTAAAGGAATTTGCCTTATAGCTTACGTTTTTCTGTTTTTCATCAGATGATGAAGACAGAAAAACTATAACATAGAAAATATAAAAACAGCAACTTTGCTTGAATATTATTGGATAATAACATTCAAGCAAAGTTGCTGTTTTTATATTTTCTTTACACATGGCTGGGTATTCTTGCAAAATGAAACTTCACACATTCATTAAGCCCTGGGGCAAATTCCCTTGCAAAGTGTAACTTCCCTTGCACAGTGAACAGTTTATTTGCCTTTATTAAATCAACCCCAGTGTCACTCTATGCTGGCCATACACATGGCAATTTGCTTTCCATTTAATTTTCTATCAAATTTGCAAAGCAATAGAAACATAAAATGGTGGTTTTGATTGACTTCCAGGAGATTGAATCTAAAATTACCCTGATCAATAGTTATTCCTGTTTTGATTGCATTTCAATTCACAATTAAAATTTTGCTCCTCTATAGCACATTTGATCATTATTAACCCAGTTTTGACAATTGAATAAATTCTAATGCGACATTAAACTGGTGGGCGTTAGATTGCTCTGTTTCTGGCAATTACTTTCAATCATATTTGCAATTCTCTGTGGATGGAATGAGATTGAAATTGATTGAAGATTGTCACATGAATGGCCAGCTTTCACAAATCTATGAGTGTGCCTCAGCTAGCACTCTTATTGGTTTTTTCAAGGGTGGTTGTTTGGCTTTGTGTTGAGCATCTTTATGTAGTCAAGGTACTTGTGGGCAACTGCCATAAGAATTTGTTGGAATCGTTTTTTTTTTTTTAGAATATTCAGGATTTTTTAGTGCCAATGTCCTGCACAAAACCCAAAATATTTCCCACATGGATTTCTACTAGATAGAAGCTGATGTAGACCATTAATTTTCTGCCAAAAGGAAACACATTCATAGTATACCTATGACTTATTTATTACAGAATTTTTGTTTTGCCTGTAGTTCTTTCATTTTTAGCATTGTTGAAGTCCAAACCCTTGTCTAAGATAAGCTATGAACATAGACTGGTTTCTAGGGGTGTTATTGCCATAGAGGTACATTGTTTGAGTGTGTACATGAGCAACTCCCTAAACAACTACTCCATCTGAGCTTGCTGAACTGAAGTCAAACACACAATCACACAGTTCTCCTGTGGATGTTTTGAGCTGAGGGCTGTAAACTGCTGACTTCAGTAAGTAAATAGGGCGAATAACTCTTAGAGAACTTTTAAAGTACAACTATTCCAAATATCCAGCAAGAAGATATACTGATATATTGTTCTAACATCTACACTAAAGTCTATGTAAAGCCCAATTTTTTTTTTTTTTAGTTTCAATACTTTTTATTGAAAGATTTTATTACAAAACATATTATGAAAACATGAATATACGGTTCAAAGTCAAGAACAGCAGTATGTTTTAATACGAGATAGACTTCCCCACCGTTTGGCTGGGGGCATTACATATATAAGTCACATTGACCTGAGAGGTATGCTCGATTTAGTATGAACCGTTTGTGTGCGTGTAAGGAACAGGGGTAAAAAGATAGGGTGGGAAGGACGTGGGGGGGGGGGGGTGAGGGTGGTGAAAGCACCAGTCTTGGGCAAAAAGGTCTTAGTGTCGTATACTTAGGTTATCAGCATTTTACAGAACAATCTGGATTCTTCAGCCATCGAGACCACTGAAGTTTGAACAGGAGGTAGGAGGCATTGTTGAGGGCTGATCTTCTTTCCATTTCACATTGGAAGTTGAGATCTGTTATAAGAGGGATGGGATTTTGGAAGTATTCCATAGTTTAGCAAGGTTCGTTTTAGCCGCTGCTAGTATGTGGATAATAATGGTACGAGAGTCTTTAGGAAATTTGTCAATTCCAATGTGGAGGAGTGCAAGAACAGGGTTTGGTGTTATTAGGGTTTCGGTTAGTGTTGAGATCAGTTGAAAAATGCTGTTCCAATAAGATCTGAGAGATTTACATGACCATAATATATGGAAAGTTGATCCTATTTCTCCGCCTTGTCTCCAGCAAGCAGATGAGTGTTGAGGGTAATATAAAGAAAGTTTAACGGGTGTTAGATACCATTGGTGTAGAATTTTCATGTACGATTCCCAGTGGGAGCTACATCGTGAAGCTTTGTGAGTGATCCTAAAAGTTTTTTCCCATGTGAGTGGTGGAATTTGCTGTGAGAGCAGTTTCTCCCAGTAAATTAGGGAGGTAGTCTGTAGGGTAAAGTGTGAGCTAATCAAGTGTGTGTAGAAGGTTGAGATACCTTTTTTCGGGTATTGTATTTTGTGGAAGAATTGGTATGCAATGTTAGGAATTTTTAAAACATGTGGAACGTTTACTTTTTGTAAGGAATGAGCTATTCTCAGGTAGGTGAAATGTTCATTATCGGGGAGGTTAAATTTCTTCTGAAGAGTCGAAAAGGAGTCCAAATTGTGAGTAGTATAGAGGTCTCGTATAAGAGATATGCCTCGGTCTTCCCACTGAACAGGTTTAAAGAAGGGATAATGAGGTGTAGTGTGGTGATTGGGGTAGGTATATGTTTGGTGGTTGTTGAGTTAGACGTTAGGAGGTCATACCAAGCTTGTAGGGAGGCTTGAATGCATGGGTGTTTGAGTAGATTTTTGGTCTGAGGAGTTTGTTGTAAGAACAATATGGTACGTGGTGTTAGTGATTTTTCTTTAGTTGGGTGCCACCAGAAATAAAGTTGGTCTAGAAGGCTGGCGTTATAGTATGATTTTTTTTTGTTTACAAAAAATTTTATTGTACATAAGTAGACAGTAAAACAACAGCACAGTATGAAAGTGATATTGCCAACAAAAATATGGCACATTTGAACCGTACAATACATAAAAGTATATTAACATAAAAAAGAAGATAGAGGAAGAAAAAAAGTTATGAGTGCATGAGATACATAAATGATAAAACAGATTGAGTGATACAGCTATCAACAATATATGTCAGCCATTCTTTACCGGGGATGTTGTCAATCATGCAATAAATGTCTACAATCCTTCCATGACTCCCATTTTTTATCGTATAAGTGCATCTTATCCAGTAGTGTATAATGAATACGTTCCATAAGCATTACAGCGTCAATTCTGTGTAAAACAGAGTCCAAGGGTACAGCATTAGACCGCCAATGCAGGGCAATGGACCACAAAGTGGCAATACATAATGTATGTAGCAATCTCAGAGTGGCATCAGAGACCCCTGGGATATGAACCCCCAATAAACAGGTCTGTATAGACAACTGTATCGGGTTGCCCGATAGTGAGGTAGCCACCTCAGATATCTTACGCCAGATCAAAGATATGTTTGGGCAATCCCAAAACATATGGACCAAAGTACCTGTGCGGCCACAGCCCCGGAAACATAAAGGGGATGTTTGTGGGAACATTGTATGTAGTCTGGACGGAGTATAATACCATCTGGTTAAAACTTTAAGGGCCGTCTCATGAACCAAAAGAGATCTAGAGCTCTTGCATATATTATCCACCATGGAGTCCCAATCCTCATCTGAAAAAGTGATACCACAATCCTCCTCCCACCTCTGCCTGTACATAGGAGGAGCATGAAAAAGACAGATCAAAAATTGGTGATAAAGATCTGAAATAAGACCCCTACCTCTAGGAGAGTCACGGCTGACACGCTCAAAAAAAGAGATCGGAGAAGACGGGGTAAGGCCAAAGTGCGCATTAAAAAAGTGCCTAATCTGTCTATAACGAAGGTACTCACGAAGAGGAACATCAAATAGCACGCGCAGCATATCGAAGGTAATATAAGATCCTCCTCTTTGGAAATCAGACAATCTGATAAAGGATCGATCATACCACCAACAAAACATGTGAGGGGAAGAAAAGGCTACAACAAAAGTAGGATCACCAAAAAATGAAACACCTGGGGGAATATGAGAGACTAAACTCAGCTTAGTCTTGTATTTGGACCAAAGTGTCAGTGAGTGGGTCACTATAGAGTTATGAAAAGTAAGCGATCGGGGGGAGATTTTAGACCATAAAATTCCCGGTAAATAAAAAGGACGTATCGACTGAGACTCAAACTTAATCCATGGGATTTGAGAGTTAATAGTAGCCCATTGTGATAATTGCGCAAAACGAGCCGAGAGGTAATATAGCCAATAGTTGGGAAGACCAAGACCTCCCGTCCGTTGTGAGCGATATAAAATGGATGAGGCAAAACGTGGATGCTTATTTCCCCAAATAAAATTGTTAATAATCCAAAAACGTTTTTGAAACCGGAACTGGAAGTGCTCTAAAAAGATAAAGCAGTTTGGGCAAGATATTCATTTTAACCGCCGTGACTCTACCCAGAAAGGAGACATGATAACCATGCCAAATCTTCAGTAGAGTAGAGAGACGTGACACACATGGTGGATAATTAGCCACAAACACATCAGAGTATCTGGGAGCAAGATTAATCTCCAAATAGGATATCCTGTCCTTGACCCAGCGAAATGGAAAAGAACTACGGAGAGATGCACTTAGGGAGTCAGGAACATTAACAGGCATAATTACCGATTTGGTAAAATTAACAGTGAGGCCTGACACTTTAGCAAAATCATTCAATACGACACACAAATTGGGCAAAGAAGTCAACGGGTTAGTAATAAAAAGCATAACATCATCAGCATACATGCTCAGCTTAAAGTGTGAAACTAATAACGATTAGCCAGAAATATCCGAATGTGATTTGATCGCCAATGCCAAAGGTTCCAACACCAGCGCAAACAAAAGGGGCGAAAGAGGACAACCCTGACGGGTACCTCTACCCAATGTAAAAAAGTCAGAGTTACAGCCAGGAAGCCTTATTCTTGTTTTAGGAGAGTCGTATAGGGCATGTATGCCAGCCAAAAACCCATCACTGAAGCCCATTTTCTGTAGCAAAGAGAACAAGTAGGGCCAAAGGACACTGTCAAAGGCCTTGTTTATGTCTAAACTCATCAACAGAACCTCTTTGGAATGTAAATTGGCATCTTGGATAACGTTTAGAGTGAGACGAATGTTATCAGTAATAAATCTGTCGGGAATAAAACCCGACTGGTCTGGAGATACCAAAGAGGAGATAATAGGAGCCAACCTGTTCGCCAAAATGCGGCTAAATATCTTCAGATCGTTATTCATTACTGAGATTGGTCTATAGTTTTGCGGCAAACAGTGGTCTTTCTGTGGCTTGGGTATTAGAGACATGTTAGCTAACAACATCTCCTCGGGGAATTTACCCCCCTGTAAAACATCATTAAATAGTGTTATCAAGTATGGAGCCAATGTAGAGGCAAAATGTTTATAATAGCCAGCAGTAAATCCATCAGGACCCGGTGCAGTAGAGCGTTTCAGCGTTCCTATTGCACATGTTATTTCCTCTAAAGTACAGGGGGCATTAAGAGAGGCAATCTGAGAAGGTGTGAGAGCAGGAAGGGGTATAGAATCTAGCCATGAATCTGATAGAGAAACAGAATCCGACTGTGGAGAAGCCAGTAGTTTAGAATAAAAATTTTCAAAAATACCCAAAACTTCCTGAGGTAATGATGAGATAGCACCTGAATTAGTACGTAATTTATACACATGTGGGGGGCGCAAAGAATGGTTCAATTTCCTAGCAAACATGGTAGATGCTGAGTTGCTATGTAATAGGAACGAGGCCTTCGACCAGCGGAGGGCCTTTTCAGTTTTTTGGGAAAGTAGGGCATTCAGTTCCAAGCGTTTTTGGGACAACAGCTGTTTATTAAGTAGAGATGGATCAGCTACATGGCTTCTATAGTGTTCTCGGGTTAAAAGTAGTATCTGCTGCCAACGTTTTTTATTTCTGGCCGAAGCCATAGAGATAAGTCGGCCCCGCAGGACCGCCTTGTGGGCTACCCAGAGTGTGGCTGGGGAAATATCAGGGGTTGAATTAGATTGAAAGTATTCCTTAAGAGATGTAACCACCTCCTGCCGAGAGTCAGTATCAGTTAGCATAGAATCATTAAGTCTCCATGAAAAGGGAGTAGGTGCCAATCCCACAAACGTGATAGATAAGGCCATAATACTGTGATCCGACCAGGTGCTCAAATGAATACTAGCTATCCTAGAATTAGCTAGCAAAATAGGGGTACAAAAGATATAGTCTAGTCTAGCATAAGAGTCATGTGGGTGGGAATAAAATGTGTAATCCCTGGCTCCCGTGTTGTGCGCCCTCCAAGCATCCACCAACTGGAGGGCATCTAGTTTCTTAGTAAGGGATTTTGGGAAAGCTTGGGAAGTGTGCGAGGCGGAGCTACGGTCCAAAAGAGGATTTGCCACCAGATTAAAATCACCACCCACCAATAGATGGGGGGACAAAAATTTATCCAGAGCACCAAAAAATTTAGAAAAAAAGGTAGCCTGTGCCGAATTTGGTGCATAGACATTAGCAATTGTAAGTTCTCGACCTGAAAGGGTGCCCTTAAGAATAATAAACCTACTGTCTGGATCACGATACACTTGTTGAACCTCAAAAGGAAATGAGTTATGTAGAAAAATGGCCACTCCCCTACTCTTGGAGGAATGTAGGGTATAATACCCCTGCCTATAGGATCTATGAAAAAAGGTCGGGTGTTTTGCGGCTGCAAAATGTGTTTCCTGTAATAAGATGATTTTTGCTCCTAATCTTTTATATTGAAGAAAGGCTGTTTTGCGCTTATTTGGCGAATTGAAACCCTGGACATTATGTGAAATACATTGCATTACCATAATAAACAGAGCTTGCCACTATCATCATAAAAGTACACATTACAAGGATATCCCCTAAAGTTATTTGACTAGACATAGAAACCCGCAAGTCTGCATCAGACAGACATACAGGTGGCAGAACCAGCCTAGGGGACCTCCAGACCCCAACATAGGGGTCGTGACGTCCACAGACCGACATAATACCATCCACATGCACTAAAGTTTTAAGAAAAGAAAAAGCAAAACACAATGGAGAAGAAGCTTTAACATCTTCTATATTTGAAAGGGTAACTGAAGAACGTGGATCAGGCAGAAAAGTCGTCATACCTGATAAAACAAAAAGTTCAAACAGTTATAGTATGATTTTAAATGTGGGAGACCTGCTCCTCCTCTGGATGTTGGGCATATTAAAAGATTTGTAGTACATCTGGGTTTTTTTGAGCTCCAGAGGAATTTAGAAAGTATTGCTAGTAGTTTAATGAAAAAAGAATTAGGAATGGGAATGGGGAGTGTGCGGAATATGTATAGGATTTTGGGTAGTATGCACATTTTCAAGGCTGCGACCCTTCCCAATTTTGTTAGTGTTGATGTGCGTAGATTATTGAGTTCTTGTGGAATGGCTTTGAGTAATAGTTTGTTGTTTGAGGTGTATAGTTGATCTGTCGCATTGGTGAGTTTGATTCCTAGGTAAGGACTGCTGCGTTGTTTCCAAGAGTAGGGGAATTGTTTGATTATTACTTTTTGAGTTGTATTTGGTTTGTGGAGATTTAGGATAGAAGATTTGGGTTCATTTAGTTTGTAGTAGGATACCTCCGAGTATCTCTGAAGGTGTGAGCAGATTGTTTTGGAGAGATTTGTAAGGGTTAGTTATTAATTTGATGTCATCTGCAAATAAACAAATTTTATGTTCTGATATGAGGTGGGTGATTCCTGTAAATGTCGAAACATCCCTAAGTTTTGAAGCTAAGAGTTCAATAAGTAAGGTAAAGATAATAGGAGATAGGGGGCAACCTTGTCTAGTGCCGTTGGAAATGTGAAAGGGCTGAGAGAGTGTGCCGTCTGTTAATACTTTAGCTGATGGGTTAGAGTAGAGGAAGAGGATTGCTGAAAGTATCCAGTCTGTAATTCCGAATTTTTGGAGTTTTAATTTCATAAACTGCCAATGTATTCGGTCAAAAGCTTTTTCTGCATCTAAGGACAGAAATAGAGAAGGTTGTTTGGTGGTTTCTAATTTGTGGATGAGGGATATGAGTCTTCTGGTTGTGTCTGGTGCTTGACGACCAGGAATGAATCCCACTTGTTCTGGGTGAATTAGTGTAGTGTCAAGGTCCTACCTTTCCTCAGGGCTTTTGCTGCTCCATGTGCTGGCATCCATCTTAGGTGTCTGCAAAGCATTGTAGGATTCTTTATGCTTTCACCCCTCTGTGGCTCCTCCCCCAGGAGGTGGCGGCTTATTATCACATATAAGTCTGCTGTTGGTAGCTGTCCATTGCATTCAAGTTCTGTCTGTTGCACAGCAGGAAGCTCCTGTTTAGTTTCTCATTGCTCTCCTGGATACCGACTCGGCTTTGGCAAGACTCCTTCCTGGCTTCTGACCCCGGCTCTGGCGACCATCCATCCTGGCTTCTGACCCCGGCTCTGGCGATCATCCTTCCTGGCTTCTGACCCTGGCTCTGGCGACCATCTTTCCTGGCTACTGTTCTATCAAGTCATCCGCTGTTGCTGTTGGACTTGCATAGACTCTGTCTTGTTTTCGTATAATAAACCTACCTTTAATTGCACCTCCTTGTGTGTCTGGCTCCTTGCTCGCTGACACTACACGCATGCCATGAATCCTGATGGTGCAGGTACGCCCTCGCTCCCTATGTTGGTTGCCAGACTTGATCAGCAGAATCTCTTCTTGGATCAGTTCGCTCAGGCGTTGCAGACGCTGCTTGCACGCACAGCGCACCTTACTCCTGGTGCTATTAGGCCGGTTGTCACTTCTGTGGTCGTTTCCGCTGTTGCTCCGGTTGTTGCGCCTACCTCCGCATCTGCTGCCGCACCTGCGGTGCCCAGAGGTATGACTGGTTCAGCCCCCCTTCCACAGTGCTTTGGGGGTGAGCCAAGTCAGTGTCGGGGTTTCCTTAACCAAGTGGGCATATATTTTGAATTGATACCCCACGCTTTTCCTACTGAGAGGTCAAAGGTGGGCTTCCTAATCTCGCTGCTCTCGGACAAGGCCTTGGCCTGGGCAAATCCATTATGGGAGAACGATAATCCTGTGATTCACGAGTTTGCCGGTTTTGTTGCCTCCTTCCGTACGGTATTTGATGTGCCTGCTCGCTCCGCCTCTGCTGCTAAACTGCTCATGTCCATGCATCAGGGTTCACGAACCGTTGCCGAGTACGCCATAGAATTTCGTACCCTGGCGGCAGAGGTGGGTTGGAACAATGAGGCTCTGGTGGCTGCTTTCTCTCATGGTCTCTCAGATGCGTTGAAGGACGAGATTGCAGCCAAAGAACTGCCTGTGGAGCTCAAAGCACTCATTTCCTTCCTAATCCTGATTGACACCAGGCTTAGGGAGAGGCCTTCACTTAAGGAGCGTCTGCGGAGGCCTCCTAACCGATTGGCGCCTACGTTTTCTGTCCCACCCATTCCTCCCTCTCCTCCCACACCTCCTGGGGATGGCTTGTCTGGCGGTGAGCCTATGCAGCTGGAGTTTGCTTGCCTTTCCGAGGGGGAGTGGGCCTCTCGGCATCGGGAGGGTCGCTGCCTGTACTGTGGTCTCGGTGGGCATTTTCGACAGTCCTGGGAAACGCTCGCACCTAAGATCCTGTCGGGGGCAGATCTTGGGTGGAGTTTCCTCGTCCCCGGTTTCCCGTAAAGATAAACTGCTAATCACCGTTGTCCTCTCATGGGCGGAAGGCTCGGTCACGGCCCAGGCATTGGTAAACTCTGGTGCTGGCGGGTTGTTTATGGACAGTTCGTTTGCTGCCCAGTACTCCATTCCTCTTCAGGCTCGAGTTACTCCATTGTTCCTCTAGGCGATAGATGGCAGGCCCCTGCAACCGCCGCAGGTTACCCACGAGACCCTGCCGGTTGAAGTAGCTATTGGGGCTGTTCACAGGGAGTTGGCCTGTTTCCAGGTCATTTCTTCCCTGCAGTACTCCGTGGTTTTGGGATATCCCTAGCTTCAAAAGCACAATCCGACCTTTGATTGGCGGTCGGCCGAGATTCTCTCGTGGTCTCCACAGTGTGGGGCCAGTTGTATCTGTGGACCTGTTAAGGTGTTGTGTGCCTCCTCAGAATCTGTGTTGCCTACTGACTATGGGGAGTTCCTGGACGTGTTTGACAAGGTGCGCACTGGTGCTCTGCCTCCTCATTGTCCATACGATTGTGCCATAACCTTACAATCCTCCGCGTGGCAGGGTGTATCCTCTTTCGGTTGCGGAGAATCAGGCCATGGAAGAGTACGTTGCGGATGAGCTTTTCCGGGGGCACATTCGCAAGTCTACTTCTCCAGCAGGAGCTGGCTTTTTCCTCGTGAAAAATAAGGGCAGTGAATTGAGGCCTTGCATTGATTTTAGGGGTCTCAATCGAATCATGATTAAGAATGCTTATCCAATTCCGTTGATTACCGAGTTGTTCAACCGCCTCAAGGGAGCAACAGTCTTTACTAAACTCGACTTAGTAACTTGTTGAAGCAGTGCGTGGTGGTTTACTTGGACGACATCCTGGTTTACTCTGCGTCAATGGAGTCTCATATCCAGGATGTTAAGCGGGTGCTGCAACGGTTACGTGAGAACGAGCTTTTCTGTAAGCTCGAGAAGTGTGAATTTCACCGATCCCAGGTTGCCTTTTTGGGCTACATCATTTCCGCTGTGGGATTTTCCATGGACACTCAGAAGGTTTTGGCAGTTCTGCAGTGGCCTAGTCCCAGTGGGCTTCGGGCCATTCAGCACTTTTTGGGATTCACCAGCTATTATTGGAAGTTTATCAGGAATTTCTCCACGCTGGCCAAGCCTCTCTCAGATCTGACCAAGAAGGGCAGTAATCCCCACTGAGTGGTCATCCGAGGCCATCTTAGCTTTCAAAGCTCTGAAATCCGCCTTTGCTTCGGCTCCGATACTGTCTCAGCCCAATCCTGGGTTGCCTTTTGTCCTTGAGGTTGATGCACCTGAGACGGGAGTAGGCGCCCTCTTGTCTCAGCGTCGGTCGCCCGATGGACCCCTACTTCCCTGTGGGTTCTACTGCAGGAAGCTTCAGATTCTAGACGTGGTCTAGATTTAGCTGGGCTGCTGGTGGTGGGAGACAGGGGAGGAGATGACTCACCCGGGTCCCCAGGGTATAGTGGAGCTCTCAGCCTGACGTCCAGATGCTGGGATGTGTTGTCCCCCTCATGGATGCTGTTCTCCTTTAATATGCAGCCGGCGCCATCTTGTAATCCTGCTGTGACAGCAGGGAAAAAATTTGTTCATTTCCCTGGTGGTCCAGGGGTTTTGCGGAGGCGTGGCATTGGCATGGAGGGTTGTACACCCTTTATCTCCTGTTTGGACCGGGTTATGTCCCTCGGGTCTGAGGTGAGCCGTGAACTGTCTGGTGGGTGGACGGAGCGAGAGTCAGACCGTGTCCATCCAGGAGTCGGCCGTGCATGCGCCCGTTTCGTAAAGCCCAATTTTTGTAATGAGTAAGGAATGGCTATCCCATAAGATTTGTTTTTACTGTCCTTGTCTTTTTGTGGGATTTCCATTCACTTCCTGTCCCACAGACAAAGCAGAAAAATAGAAGAGATCTCCCAAAAGCGAGCAGATCTTCCCTCTTAGACATTTGTCATTAGACATTTAGACATTTGTGACAATTCAAAAGATTTTGTTTTTCTGTAATTGTCTGTGCCAGAAACAATGGTCACCAGGACAAAAACAGTGACTCTTCCCAGTGGAGACACAGACAGCAATAATATCATGAAAAATTGTTCTAAGCTTCCCACACTATATCCAAAACTAACAAGTTTTGCCTTTTTATAGCTAGCCCAGGTCAGCAGATGACACGGAAAAGGGCATCTGCAGTTTTACTGTTTGTTGTTGCCATTACTTGTGTTCACAGGAGACTTTTACACTGACACAGCTAGGAGTAGGAGATGGCTATTGTAGAACTGTGCAGTTGGTGTTAAGCATGCCCTCTACTGAATAGGGATACACACAGCATGGGACTGTCAGGATTGTGGGAGATTTAGTCTCACAGAGACTGAGCTGGCTTTATAGGCTGGAAAGAGGTAAGTACAAATCCCTCCAGGCACTGGGACACAGAGGAAAGAAAAGTTTTTCTGTTGTTTTTCTTGGGCTGAGGAGAAAAAGTGTGGAGGTGATTCAGAGAGGATGAATGCACATAAAGTTTCTATCAGACTGTTCACCACTGTACTTTAGAGGAAGACAAGCACAGCGACAGACATTCTGGGACATCAGAGAGCATTACAGATATTGATAGAGCCTGATCAAGGGGAAAAGATGCTGTGGACACGGACAAGAAGTTGAAAGGCTGCTGGCCAAGTCCACACTACACATTGACAAAGGAGGGCAGTCTTGTTCTCAAGTATCTCTGAGCCAGTGCCATTCTCAGTACTTAAAGGGTCCAAAGCCAGACCCATCATATGTGCTCAAAGAGCCATTATCTTGAGTGCTCCGACATAACTGTTGGGCCCCAATGAGATGGACAGCAGAAGAGAGTATATTATAGACTGTTGAACTGTTAGGGTGGTAAAGCCTTCTTTAGTTCAAATTACCCAATATAGTGTTCTGGATGAGTTAATATACACACCCATTGATTGTTATTTATGGTATATTTCTTTCTACAACTTTTTTGCAATATATATTTTTTGCATAGCTTACATGTTTGCTCTGTCATTACTGCTATTCTGTATATGTTTTGCTACTGGGGTGCTGCATATAGTAAACAAAATCAATAAATATTCCCTTCTCAACCAGATGTTTCAGAGTATGTGGTGCTATTTTTAAAATTGTTGGTACAGAAACAGGAGGAAAATAAATCCAGCAGCTCCTTCGGGTGTAAGCCCTACATATATACTGTAAAACTCAGCACTATCCAGAACATTTGTTTTTGGTTGGAGTGGAGAAGGGTTATTGTAAGCTCTAATGACCAGGGCCCTCTGTTTCCTCTTGTACCAAATTGTATTGTAACTGTTACAGTGGGGATCGAAAGTTTGGGCACCCTAAAAATTTGTATTAATGTGCATAAAGAAGCCAAGGAAAGATGGAAAAATCTCCAAAAGGCATCAAATTACAGATTAGACATTCTTATAATATGTCAACAAAAGTTAGATTTTATTTCCATCATTTACACTTTCAAAATATCAGAAAACAAAAAAATGGCGTCTGCAAAAGTTTGGGCACCCTGAAGAATTTATAACATGCACTGCCCCCTTTGCAAAGCTGAGACCTGCCAGTGTCATGGATTGTTCTCAATCATCGTCTGGGAAGACCAGGTGATGTCAATCTCAAAGGTTTTAAATGCCCAGACTCATGTGACCTTGCCCCAACAATCAGCACCATGGGTTCTTCTAAGCAGTTGTCTAGAAAACTGAAACTGAAAATAGTTGACGCTCACAAAGCTGGAGAAGGCTATAAGAAGATAGCAAAGCGTTTTCAGATGTCAATATCCTCTGTTCGGAATGTAATTAAGAAATGGCAGTCATCAGGAACAGTGGAAGTTAAAGCAAGATCTGGAAGACCAAGAAAAATATCAGACAGAACAGCTCGCAGGATTGTGAGAAAAACAATTCAAAACCACGTTTGACTGCACGATCCCTCCAGAAAGATCTGGCAGACACTGGAGTTGTGGTACACTATTCCACTATAAAGAGATACTTGTACAAATATGGTCTTCATGGAAGAGTCATCAGAAGAAAACCTCTTCTACGTCCTCACCACAAAAATCATCGTTTGAACTTTGCAAATGAACATATAGACAAGCCTGATGCATTTTGGAAACAAGTTCTGTGGACCGAAGAGGTTAAAATTGAACTTTTTGGTCGGAATGAGCAAAGGTACGTTTGGAGAAGAAGGGGCACAGAATTTAATGAAAAGAACCTCTGTCCAACTGTTAAGCATGGGGTTGGATCAATCATGCTTTGGGGTTGTGTTGCAGCCCGTGGCACAGGGAACATCTCACGAGTAGAAGGAAAAATGGATTCAATAAAATTTCAGCAAATTTTGGATGGTAACTTGATGCCATCTGTGAAAAAGCTGAAGTTAAAGAGAGGATGGCTTCTACAAATGGATAATGATCCTAAACACACCTCGAAATCCACGGGGGATTACATCAAGAGGCGTAAACTGAAGGTTTTGCCATGGCCTTCACAATCTCCTGACCTCAACATAATTGAAAATCTATGGATAGACCTTAAAAGAGCAGTGCGTGACAGACAGCCCAGAAATCTCAAAGAACTGGAAGACTTTTGTAAGGAAGAATGGACAAAGATACCTCAAACAAGAACTGAAAGACTCTTGGCTGGCTACAAAAAGCGTTTACAAGCTGTGATACTTGGCAAAGGGGGCAGTACAAGATAGTAACTCTGCAGGGTGCCCAAACTTTTGCAGATGCCATTTTTTTGTTTTCTGTTATTTTGAAAGCGTAAATGATGGAAATAAAATCTAACTTTTGTTGACATATTATAAGAATGTCTAATCTGTAATTTGATGCCTTTTGGAGATTTTTCCATCTTTCCTTGGCTTCTTTATGCACATTAATACAAATTTTTAGCTGGGGTGCCCAAACTTTCGATCCCCACTGTATGTCTACCTTCATTCCTTCATTTTGTAAAGCACTGTGCAAACTGTTGGAATTATATAAATCCTGTATAATAATAATATTACTTCCATCAGATTTTTATTGTTACCTACTGGGAAGAAAAGAAGATTCACCTTGATTCCTGTCCTGGTGTCCAAATAGGAAGTATTCTGGGTCCGAGATACAAACAAATATTGTTTTAATTTAATAGGGCCCATTTACACTTCATCTTTGCATTAAGATGTGTGTTACTGTAATGCAAGGTAATGCACATTACTTGCATTGTGGTGTTATTCATTTTGAATGAATGCACTATCTGGGTACTGATGGTAACAAGCTCCATGCCTATCTTCAGGAAAACCCAAATCAACAATGACTCTGATTAGGCAGCAGCTTCCCATCAGGCACAGCCATGTGGTTCTGGGTGGTCGTGGAGGAGGGGGGGGGGTACAGTTCCTCTCTGTTACCTGAGATCCAGCATGTACCACCCCTTCCTGAAAATCCCTCCAGCCAATAGCCGTCTGCGTGTGAGTTTGGCATCACATGCATTAGGGACACTTTCCAGTTCAACACTGTTCACCAATGCAGAAGGAAACAACAAACTTAAAAGAAGAAGAAACATTTTGCAAATGAATTTAGTATCCACAGACCAGATTACACATACATGTATATAATGACAAATTATGCATACAGAGGCTTTTAAAATATTAGTATAGAACGGTACGTATGTATGTAATAAAAAAGATAATTTGGTTTAAAATTCATCTTTGGGTTTTTATGTTTCTCCATACTTAGAAAACATGTATTGGAAAACAGCTCTGCTGTCCATGGTATTTTATGAGTTAAGATGGTGGTAGTAGTAATTCTGGGTAGCAGGCAGTTAAATACCCTGTTCCCCACCTGGGATGTAATTTAGCCCTTCTCTGGGATGAGTAACATGGTGTGTTTTAGAGAGGCAATACTTGTGGGCTGTGGTGGAACAGCCTGCGAATCTAAGCAGACTCATATTGCATCACAAATAGCCAGGAGCTAAATATTTAAATCTGAACCCTAAATCTAAATCAATATATATACAGTATATACTGATCATGGGTCATACCTCTTCTCCTCCTGTGATGGTGGTGGGTGGGCCTTACATCACTTCCCCATATGACATTTCTGAGCCAAAACCAAGCACCAAATACCAATTATCTTCCATGCCTGGGGTGCTAGGTGTTTTCTTAGATCCAAGCAGCTGAAAAGAGCTGTTGCTTTGCCCATGCTACAAGCTTTTTTTTTAAAACCTAATACTTTCATCAAGATTTGAATATTCAAGAAATGTTATTAAAATCAGCCTCTGTACAGCCAGTGCAGCCTTGTTGATTTCACCTTTAGGTCTTTTTCAGCACCAAGGTGTAAAGGAAAAAGATGTGGGCTTCAGGGCTTACCTTTCCATTTGACTGTGTGTGACTTAATATGCCACTGCCTCACTGAGACCTGACTGCTGCAAGTATTTCCCACTTCTGTACTTTAAAGACACAGGCCACTAGAAGAGTAAGGCCCCTTTCACACGGATGTTCCGATCCAGTCTGAATACCCATTTTTCAGGTGGACCTAATCAGAACCTCTATTGTCCTCTATGGAGCATGTGTCCGTTTACACCTGCCGACATTCAATCCGATCCACCAAAAAGAGACGGATTGCGATCCATTCCCTTTCTGTCCATCAGATTGGATGGGCTGGCAGTCGGATGGAAATGGACAGGCGGTCCGTTTCCATTCAACCACCAATAGAGGACAGCTGTCAGTGTCTTTGTCCACTCTACAGCAGTGGAGTAGACACGGACCTGTTATCCATTTGTTCAGCAGACAGATCCCACACTGAGCAAGTGGATCAGCTGACGGGTCTTCCCCGTGTGAGGGGGGCCTTTGTATATTCAATATATTAATTCATGTTTTATCAGTTATTATATTAGATGCAATTAAACCTGCTGAGAGTAAATATGTGAATATATATATATATATATATATATATATATATAGAGAGAGAGAGAGAGAGAGAGAGAGCGTTACCCCCACAAGGGCTTCTGATTTGTGTCCCAGGTTCTCTTTCCAGACTCCTCTGTAGAGTTCCCAGATACGATCCTCAGTAACACCCCTCTTTCTGGCTCCTCAGGAGCTTGTTTAAGAATAGGTTTCCCCAGCTGAGCACATCTGGGACCTCAATGAAAAGGCTAGATCCTCATCAGGATTGCCAGGATGGGCAGCAGCTCTGTGAACCTCTCCACAAAGGAAAAGAGCCCTGCTCTCTTGGGTTATAGACTATTTATTTACTCCCCAACCACCATGTGGACACACCTCCCCAGGGAGTGACTGGCGCTGTATAAATATTCATGCTGTCCATTTGACTCTCCCACCCACTATGTTCTGGAAATCTCCAGAAAATGGGGGGAAGCCTTCGAACTTGCAGCCTGCAAAACCCAGGAGAGCCAAGAACTGACTTTGCCTAACCAAAACCTAGCAGCCTAACTAGGAGGGTGCTCTCTCTCTCTCTCTCTCTCTCTCTATATATATATATATATATATACATATATATATATATTTATGTATGTTTATAGATATATAAATTCTGTAATTTGTTTATTATTAATGCAATGTGGTGTTGCATTCATTTTCTGTATTCATATTATTAATTTAGCCATTTTACCTACTCTATATATGATACTGCATTGCAGAGATAATATATAAATGCACTTTCTTTTTACTAAATAATTAAAATCTAAATAAGTCTATTTCTTAAGGAAAAACAAACAGTATACAATTATCCCACAGCTTCTCAACCAGCTTATGTCAGTGTTGCAATTAAAATAATACTCTAATCTGTACAAATACAAATTCACTCTCTCTAAAAGAGAGGCTTGAAGCTTTGGAGCCTTTGTCCTTTTGCTCATCCAAGACCCCGCTGAAGCCTGTGCCATTTAAGCAGCTGTTCAGCAAAGATGTAGAGTGGTCTAAAATTCAATAAAAAAAACTGCTTCACTAGACCACACTGAAATTTACTTCATTTCAATCATAGTTTTAGCATTTTTAACAGGGAAGGGATACTGCAAGCTTCCCAGAGGGCTCAATTAATGGCACTCCCAAAAGTGTAAATTTTGCTGTAGGAATACAGTACATACACTCACCGGCCTCTTTATTAGATACACCTGTTCAATTGCTTGGTAGCACAAATTGCTAATCAACCAATTACATGGCAGCAACTTGCTGAAGTTCAAACCAAGAATCAGAATGGGGAAGAAAGGGGATTTAAGTGACTTTGAACATGGCATGGGTATGGTGCCAAATGGGCTGGTCTGAGCATTTAAAAACTGCTGACCTACTGGGATTTTCATGCACAACCATCTCTAGGGTTTACAGAGAATGGTCCGAAAAAGAGAAAATATCCAGTGAGCGGCAGTTGTGTGGACGAAAATGCTTTGTTGATGTCAGAGGTCAGAGGAGAATGGGCACACTGGTTGCTGCAATATTTAGATGGTAGGATCAGAATTTGGCATAAACAACATGAAAGCATGGATCCATCCTGCCTTGTATAAATGGCTCAGGCTAGTGGTGGTGGTGTAATGGTGTGGGGGATATTTTCTTGGCACTAGTAAGCTGTACCTTATAAAGTGGCTGGTGAGTGTATATCCTTAATAATCAGGGGCTCATTGATGGCAGGCAAGGTTTCACTAAATACTCTTAATACATATTCTACACCTGCCTCTGGTCTAAGGGGTATCAGGCGATGACAGGGTCTCTATAAAGTTTAAGTATGTTATAAAATCTGTAATTGAATACCATTTTTGTTTTTTGTAGTGTTTTTTTTTTGTACATTTGTACTGTGATGGATGATCACTGTTGTAAGCAACAGTTTTAACTGTCAAGAATGGCTTTCATTCATGGCAGCTTGCTTACTATTGTGATGCTGTGATTGGCTACAGTGGTCCCAGTGAGCATGTGCTGAGCAATGTACCAGTACGTTTCTTAGCCTTTAGCTGCCAACTGCCTGCAGTAAATGTACTGTGGGCAGGCAACAAATGCTTAAAGAGCCTTATTAGGCGATTTGTTTTTTTTTTTTAAATCTGTTCCTTACTTATTAGGGTTATTTCACCAGAGGGTAATTATTCTAACCCCATGATCCTTTTGGACTCTGCTGACCAGAATTAAGTGGTGAGGGGCAAGGAGCCTGCATTTTAGTGGGGGATGGGCTTCTTGCAGGGAGGACTACTGTGCACTGCATATCCTAAGTGAACTAACGAGAGCAAATCCCTTCCTTTGTGTGAATACATTGTCAACATAGTACATTTTAAAAGATTGGTCTTCTAACACTAACTCTGCCACTAAGCACCTCCCGTATAATAATATCTATCCTGCAACTTAGAGTGACTCTCTATCAGTAAAAAAAAATACTCCTATAATGTTCAGAAAATGCAGGTGCCTCCAGGAATTAGCATTAATTGCTTCCCCCGTGACAAAATGCCAGATTGTTCAAAATGAGAAAAGCTAATGCCCCTGAAAGTAATGTTGAAGCTTGTTCTTTCTATTCTCCATCTCCTATTTTTTCTAGCTCATCATCACTGTGATGGGCTGTCTCTTTGGTTGAATGGAATAGGAAGAGGAAGGGGTGCCAAGCTGAGATTTTGATGGTTCGGAACTGGCTTGCAGGAAGTAATTAAAATTGGATTTGAGCTCTCTCAGTCAACACATTTTAATTTTTATGCTGCTAGCCTCATTAAATGGATAGGAAAGTACATGCTGTTTACTTGTTGAAAACTTTTTTTTACAATTTTTTAGGTGATTTTTGTCCTAGGCCTAAATTATGTCATACATCCCAAGAGTTTTCATGGGCATTTTTTTTCTTTCATCTGGAGGAGGGGAGGAGGGGCTTTCTCAGCTAAGCACACCCTCCTTTCTACATGCTGGAGCTAAGGGCAGATGGATTCTAGGAAGTAAATACTACATAAATCATCTGCTCTTACTCAATTGCTGTGACATTCAGATGCTAGGGTCATAATTTTGCATACACAATATGAAATCATGGATCCATCCTGCCTTGTATTAATGGTTCAGGGTGTGGGGGATATTTTCTTGGCACTAGTAAGGTGTACCTGGCTGACATCCGGGCATGCAGGAAGTAAGTTAAAGGGGAGTTGAACTCTCTCAGTCAACATTAACACATTTTAATTCTTTTGCTGCTAGCCTTAGTAAATAGATAGGAAGGTATATGCTGTTTACTTGTTTAAAAGTTTTGTTTTTAATTGTTTAGGTGCTCTCTGATTTTTGGCCTAGGCCTAAATTATGTCATACATCCCAAGAGTCTTCATGGGCATTTTTTATTTCATCTGGAGGAGGGGAGGAGGAGCTTTCTCAGCTAAGCACACCCTCCTTCTTACATGCTGGAGCTAAGGGCAGATGGATTCCAGGAAGTAAATGCTACATAAATCATCTGCCCTTACTCAAGATGGCCATGTTAGGGCGGTAATCTACAAAGATATTTCTCAACAACATAAAGCATGGAGACATAAATAGATTGGAGTGCTTGCTTTGAAAATTAAACATGAGTTAAATAACACTTTCAGTTTGTGGTGCTTACATACAATTGAGTTTCTCTTTAAGCTATTGCATGTGCTATATTTTCAAGCACATCCAGGTCCCTCCACTTTGTACCTGCTAGGATCTTTTTTTTTACTTACCTAAGGGACTTAACCACTCCTTCTCCAAAATGAGGGTTTTATGATTTTAATTGTTAAGGAAAGCATGCTAAGAAGCCAATTCTGTATCTGTTTTCTGTCCTCTGATAATATTAGCATGAAGCAGTTAAACGACAAGGAGGTAAAAGCCATATCTTATGTCCTTAGATGGATCAGATGCAGACACGATTCTCACCTTGCCTTGTGATGGTACTATATTGGTCACCTCCAGCAATCCTAAGGGATGTTCATCAAACCTGCAGCTAGTATTTCACCTAAGTCACAAAGTTCAATGATGCTACTTCCCAGATATTATAAACCACTGTCAGATGGGTAATAGAGCATACTAAGTGCAATCTTCCTTTTATGCAACGTTTTATTGTCAGGCAGCATTTCTGCCTCTGTATTTCTATCACTGTTCTCTCACTAAACTGCTCCATTTCTTCTTCTCATTACAGACTGCCTCTAGGTTTTTAAGGTGATAAATGGATATTTTGTTTCTCATTACAACATTAAGATTGTCACAAGAAGAGACGAGATAATATTTTACTGTGGTGGATTCTTTATTGTGGCACAATGACTTATCAACGTTTTTTTTAATTATGAAAGCGTCTATTCTCCATTATGAATTTACAATTGTTTTGTCTGTGGAATGGTCAAAGAGAGAATAGTGGTGGCACATAATAATTCTGCTTATCACTGGGTAAGAAAAAAAGGAAAAGGAAAAGAAAGGTTTAATGAAGGAAATGAAAAATTTGCTACAAGTTCACTTAAAGCCAAGTTGGATAAATGAGCTTTCATTGAAAGCAAACTCAGGAAACACATGAATTTAATTAGTGAACTGCCAAAGCCATAAAAGAAGAAAACCAAACCATATTTAATTTAGAGACTTACTCAACCAAAGTGTTAGTTTGTGCAAAAAGGATATTTTTATTGTGGGTGGAATGTGGTGGACCCAGTCAGACCATAGCTTCCTATGTATCATAGAAAATAATTCCCCACTCTGTTTCTATCTCAGAGTTCTGGGTGTTCCCATCTAGCTTTGCTTGTTCCAGCTCCTCCTGTTGTCTTCTCTTTGAAGCCTCGCTTTGTTCTGCATACACAAATATCATTTAGGCACCCTCACTCTGTATACTAATGAACTAATGCTTGTTTAGTCTAGGGAGATATAATAAAGAGGAATACTTGCCTTATTTCTTGCTCCCACAGACTTTTTCCCTGGCAATTTTGGCATTACCATAGAGACGCACATCTTCTCCAATTATGCAACATTGACAGGGTTCAGGGTCATACCAGAAGCTATAGCAGTGGAGAGGTTCACACCAACCAGCATGATAAGTACACAAGTAGCGTCACCCTGGCAATGCTGCGGGTCAATGGCCTTTTGACTTTATAACCATTTTAACTTCAGTCAGCTAAACCAGTCAGATGACACACTTCCTCGTAAAGGCAGTTACAGCTTCCACAAAGCATAAAGGTAATATTGGGCTTTCTTATTTAAAAGAGTTTAATAAATGTATGTATAAATTTTAAAACATATAAAACATCTATTTAAAAATTTAAATTGACTAAAAATCGGTGGAGATCATGATTTGAGCATGGACACAGTAACAAAAAGTGCCTGAACAAAAACCTTTATGGCATGTATTATTTTAATATAAATAAAACCTAAATATTATAAATAATGAAATTTATATTTGATTTTAGAGAGCGTCAGAAATGTATATATAAATTTGAAAAACATATAAAACATCTGATGAAAAATTTTAATTGGCTAAAAACCATCGGTGGAGATTGTGATTTGAGCATGGTCACTCATTAACACAAAGTGCCTGAACAAGAACCTTCATGGCCTGTATTATTTTAATATAAATAAAACCTAAAAACCTAAATTCTATAAATATTGAGAGTTCAATCAGAATTTAGATCAACGAACGAAAAACAATAAACAATTTTAATATTTAGATTTACATATACATTTCTTTAAACTCTGTTAGTATGATCCAGTTCTTGTCAACTCTAGAGATGATAATGTAGCACTCTCCTAGTTAGGTTGCTAGGTTGTTGGCCAAATTTAGTTATTTTTGGCTACTGTGTAATCAGTGGAGCAATTGTTGATTTATTTTGGCTGTCCTGTATTTCACAGGCTGCAGGTTTGATTGCTCTTCCCTGCCTTTTAGAAATTTCTAGAACATAGGAAGTAGAGCAAAGCAAATGGGCAGCATGAATATTTATGGTGCTGCAGCCAGTCCCTGGTGAGGTGGGCCCAGAAGGTGGCTGAGGAGCACATAAATAACCTGAGCTTTAGAACATCAGGGTCTTCCTGTTGACCAGATTCCAACTGTCTACCCCACACCCCCAAGCCATTCTACTGATGCAAGCTATTGTTTATCTACGTCCTGGCTGTGGCAGAGCTATGGGCCTACACCTGAAAATGTTTCTGATACCCTGAGCTTTCACCAAAAGGATCCAGTTCTCACAGCCTCACTAGAAGGCATTTGGATTAAGTTGAACGGGCACAGCTGCTCTCTTGGCTTCATGAGCACTGACTTTTTTTTACAAGATCCTGGTGACTGTGTGCTATTGAGATAGCTGGGCCAAGTACATTCCTGAGGGATCCTTACCTCTGGCCTCCCCTAGTCTCTCATGGGAGAACTGTTACTCTGAAGTTTTGTATAACATTTGTTTCTGAAGATTGTAAAGTAGTGACGTGTGCTTTTCTGCTATTGTTAGTGATCCTAGAGTATACTATACTGCCCTGCACCCTCTCAAAGTTTGTTCAGCAATAAATCACAAAAAAGACATCCCCTAGGCTGCTTCATGTCTTGTGTGTGTGTGCTGGCAGCCCCTGAACTAGTGGGGGAGAACTCTGGTTATTATCATTATCTTTGCTGCTGAAATGTGCAATGACTGTGCTTTGTTATATCATCATTAACCAGTGTCCCTTTCGGGGGTACCACTACAATTCCATTTGGGACCAATTGACAGCTCATTGGATCACAGGACCCTTTTCACAGGACCCTGAATTTCGTACACCTCCCTAAAGGTGTATTAGATAATGCTACAAGGTACCAGTGGGTGCTTTGGATTAAACATAATAGTGTGTCCCACTTTTAAGACACTTCTAACAAAATCAACGTCCTTCCTGGCTCTTGTTTAATGATTATATGTATATATTATATATATCTTACAGGTGTTCTTGTCATGCACATTCTATAAACTAAACAAATTACTTATGTAAAGTATATTCTAACAAGACTTGAATCTTCCACATGTCTAATTGGCACACAAACCCTCCATTAACATTGTGAAGTAATACATCCAGGTAATACTTGTTGGTAGCTTTTTTTGCATTTTGTTGCTGCCATAGGAAAGACTGAATGTGTAGAGTCATATGAATATGTATAGTCAATCATTTGAAGGGGTGCTCAAGAGTAGTTGCATATTTTGCAGATTTCGTAAATGAAAAAGTCTAGCTTAGAGTAAACTTAAAGTAAAGAGAAAGCATGTACCAAAGGGCTACTGGATATTGTCAAGTTACAGATGCAGTATTCCTGATGTGCACCCATATATCTCTCAGTGGGGTGCATTTACTAAGGGATGAGAGCATGCTTACTTAGTAAAGTGAATATTTACATAGGTTAGTAAATAGGGGCATGTGCAAGAAAAATTTAATTATCATAGATTTTTGCTTGCACATGACTAAATGAATGGAGCCACAACAGCTTCACCACTTTCGTTAAGTGAATTTTCTATTTAGCAAAATTCTTTTGCACTTAGCTTAACCGCTTGTAGACTGCCCCATGCAGATATACTGCTGCAGGGCAGATACTCTGTGCTGGAATACGTAACTGATATGTGATCTGGCTCTTCCGGGTAGGGAATGTGTATGCCCATTGCCCAAGCTGTGCTGTGATTTGTTAAAGCACAAGCAGATCAGTTGGTCCCGGGCATAAATTTATGGCTGGGACCCGCTGATCGGCTGAGCGGATGATAGGACAGAGCCCTGTGATTGTAAACAACACAGAGCTCTATCCTGACAGCAGTAACGTGCAGGTTTTTGTTTCTCTGCGAAGCAGTAAATAAAAACCGGCACATCCCCTAACAAAATCAACACACAGTAAAAACTCAACATTGGTATGCATGAAGTTAACCCTTTGATTTCCCCTAGATGTTAGCCCCTTTCCAGCCCACTGGCAATCAAAGGGTACATTTGTTAGTATAGTGTCAGTGTATATATTATCAGCAATCAATGAATAAATGTCACAGGCAATGTCAGGGGCAGTTAGTCAGTTCCCACAAAGTGTCAGTTAGTGTCAGATTGCCTTCTGTAGTATCACAGTCTGACTATAAGTCACGGATTGCCGCCATTACTAGTATACTGTATATAAAAATAACAAATAAAAATTACAGTATATATCCCAAAGTTTGTAGACACTATAACTTTCATGCAAACCAATCAATATACAATTACTGGGAATTTTTGCAAAGATATGTAGCAGAATACATTTTGACCAAACTTTATGAAGAAATGTGATGTTTTAAAATGTTATTATTGGATATGTTTTATAGCAGAAATTATTGTCTTTTTTTATTTTTGGTATTTTTTTATTTATATAAAAAAAAAAAAACCCAGTGTTGATCAAATACCACCAAAAAGAAAGTTTTATTTGGATGAAAAAAAATATATAAATGTTGTTTGTGTAAAGCATGACCTTGCAATTGCTAGTTAAAATAGTGCAGTGCCAAATTGCAAAAAATGGCCTTGTCATGAAGGGGTAAAATCTTTTGGAGCTTGAGTGGTTAATGAATGCGCTGAAGCTGTGCTGATTCTGTCATCCTATCATGTGTCAGCAAAAACCCCGGTTTTTCTTTCACAATAATTGAGTAGCTTTTGCAAGATGAATTTTCACTTAGCTTCACCTTTTTCATTAAGCTAGGTAAAAATGTATTGTACAAAGTGAACATGCTCTATTCCTTTAGCAAATAATCCTTATGAGCAGGGGTGGACTGACAACTCATGGGGCCCCTGGGCAATAGGGGATCATAGGGCCCCTGTGTCCTTGCCCAAACTCAAAAAAGCCTATGAAAAAGGTACCAGGGGCATCTCATGGGGCCCCCTACTGACCCCGGGAGCTCGGGCAGTGCCCGAATTTCCAAATGGTCAGTCCGCCCCTGCTTATGAGATCACTAAGGCATTCACAACATAACATCTGAAGAACTAGGTGACCACATAAACTCAGACTTGCAGAAAAGTAACTGTTTAAATTTTGTAGAAAAAACTAAGACAAAAAAGAAATAAAAATGTAATTCAGGGGTAAAGCCTTATTTATTACAGCATAACCAGGATGTTACACCACAGCCAGGAAAATAACGTTTCAAGAGGTAACAAAAAAGAAGAAAAAAAACATCCAAGAAGTGCTGAAACTTTGATATGAGTTCATACAAAGTAGTAAGAGGATAAAAACATATGGAGAGCTCACTGGCTCAGGTTAGGCTGCTCAAAACTGATAGGGCTACCTCCATTGGGTACCCAGCAGGTTACAAGATAAAAAACATGTGCCAATAAATTAATTTGGACTTTTTTTCATCTGGTCTAATGATCTTTCCATTGCTTGAGAGGCAACTGCCTTCTTTGAGCTCATGCACACAAATGTATTTGATTTACTCACAAATATGCTGAATCTTGCTGCCAGAATCTGGCAGAGAAATCCAGTGAAATATCATGGAATGTAAAAAACTCATGTTTACTAAACATGCAAAATAACAAGCAAATACTTTTGTCTCCAAATGTGGGATTTCAGGCATTTGTTTCTACATCTCTAAATGTAGCTCTAGAATATGGCTCTATACACAGTCATGTGCATGGACACAATAGGATGGACAGAATAAAGCCAAAAAAGATTGTACACTTTGAAAGTGCAGTTACAATCTACAAGTGCAGTTGCACTCATTTTCCCCAGAGCTTAGTAAATGTGGTAAAGCTCTACTGATTTCCATCATCCAATCATGTGCAAAAAAAAAGAACTTTTTCTATTTCTCAAAGTATTGAGTACATTGGGACTTCCTGTGTTTTGGATCTGAATTTTGACTAGTGCAAGGTATATGCCTTTTAAGAGATGTAAAAGTTAATTTACACAATAAAGTGTATGTTTTTTCCAACAAACTCCAGACACATATTCAATCTCTGCAATATGGGCACAATTATAAAGTTTCATCCCTTTAAAATAGCTGCAAGAAAAGTTACTACTACTGATACTATTTCAATCAGCACATTCTTAGATATGGTCCCTTATCATTCCTTTGAATAGGTTACATACTATTGTTGTTAGGCTGACTGCTCTGTAGTTCCCAGTAAATATCTTGGGCCCCTTTTGAATATCGGTATCATGTTTGCTTTTTACCACTAAGCTGGTACTATTCCAGTTAGCAAGCTGTCCATAAAAACTGAGAATGATAGTCTGGTTATAACATGGCTAGGTTCTTTGAGAACTCTCAGGCGTAAGTCATCCAGTCCTGGTGATCTATTCACCATAGAACTTCAGATGTCAAAAGTAGAAGCAGCTGAGCATGAGCCGTGAGGAGTGTAGTGACCTTCGCAGGGATATGAATGGCCATCAGAGTGAATGCAGCTGCATGGAGGAAGCTGTGAGAGGGAGTGGAATTGCCTGGCTGTCAGTAGTGGTGTATTTTGGTTTTGTGCTGCCCTAGGCAAGACTAATATTGGCCACCCCCCCGCATATAAATTTGTCCCACCCTTTCATCTGCGAACTTCACCCCTTCCTCTTTAGGCTCCACCTCTTCCTATTATAGATCCGCCCACTGACAATGATGGGGCACAATTCCTCCCACTCACACTAATGATGTGGCACTATTCCTCCCACTGACACTGATGTTGGGACACTATTCCTCCCACTGACACCAATGATAGTGCCCCATCATTAGTGTCAGTGTGTGAGGAATAGTGCCCCATCATTAGTGTCAGTGTGAGGCATAGTACTCCATCATTAGTGCCAGTGGGAGGAATCATGCCCCATCATTGGTGTCAGTGGGAGGAGTCATGCCCCATCATTGGTGTCAGGGGGAAAATAGTGCCCCATCATTGGTATCAGTGGGAGAAAGTGGCCCATCATTAGTGTCAGTGGGAGGAATAGTGCTCCATCATTGTTGTCAGTGGGAGGAATAGTGCCCCATCTTTGGTGTCAGTGGGAGGAATAGTTCCCCATAATTGGTGTCAGTGGGAGTCACAGTGCCCCATCATTGGTGTCAGTGGGAGGAATAGTGTCCCATCATTGATATCAGTGGGAGGAATAGTGCCCCATCTTTGGTGTCAGTGGGAGGAAGTGCCCCATCATTGGTGTCAGGGGGAGGAGTCGTGCCCCATCATTGGTTTCAGGGGGAGGGATAGTGCCCCATCATTGGTATCAGTAGGAGAAAGTGCCCCATCATTAGTGTCAGTGGGAGGAATAGTGCCCCATCATTGGTGTCAGTGGGAGGAATAGTGTCCCATATTTGATGTCAGAGGGAGGAAGTGCCCCATCATTGGTGTCAGTGGGAGGAATAGTGCCCCATCATTGGTGTCAGTGGGAGGAATAGTTCCCCATCATTGGTGTCAGTGGGAGGAATAGTGTCCCATCATTGATGTCAGTGGGAGGAATAGTGCCCCATCTTTGGTGTGAGTGGGAGGAAGTGCCTCATCATTGGTGTCAGTGGGGGGAATAGTGCCGCTTCATTGGTATCAGAGGAGGCATAGTGCCCCATCATCGGTATCAGAGGAGGCATAGTGCCCCCTCATTGGAGTCAGTGGGAAGAAAAGTGTCCCCTCATTGGTGTCAGTGACACCAATGAGGGGGCACTATTCCTCTCACACTGACACTAATGATGGGGCACTATTACTCCCACTGACACCAATTATACTTACATCGCTGTGCTAACTCCTGCTCGAGCCCGGGCTCCCTCCTTCAGGCACAGACACCCATCAGCTGTCTTCCTTCTCCAGCCACTCTCCTCTACTTCACCGGCTCCAGCTGCTCCCTCACTCGATCTTCAATCTTCGTGCTGCCGCTCAGCTCCTCCTCTCCAAGCTCCACCTTTTAGCCTGTGATTGGCTGCCTGTGTGCCTTTTCTGAGCTACAAATCTGGCGGCCAATCACCGACGAGGAGGTGGAGCTTGCAGAGGGAGGGACAGGCTGCCATAGGATGCCCAGTGATCCTAGGGGTGTGGCCAGATTCAAGGGGCGGCTTGTCATCCCTCCCAAATTGCGATCAAGATCCAGGAAGATGAAGACACCAAACGGACACCCTCTGCACCCCTCCTCCAGCAGCGCCTTGTTGGCCGGAACGACGTGGGACACGGAGTCGCGTACACAGGTAATACACAGTAGCCCCTATCCCTTTCCCACGGAAGTGTCCCTTCCTTGGGAAAGGGGGGTCGGAGCTGCAACCGTGCCGCCTCCCTGAAAAGTGCCGCCCTAGGCAAATACCTTGTTTGCCTCGCGGCAAATACGCCCCTGGCTGTCAGGGTGCAGATGTGACAGTTATGTGGTGTGAGGATGCCATGGGGGACTGTGAGAAGAGACTAGAGATGTGCACAAAGAAAAAAATAGTTTCATTTAATTTTGAGTTTGTTAAGTTGTTCATTTTGTTTTGTCATATTTGTTGTTAAAAATATTAGTTTTAAGAATTTGTTCTGTATATTCAGATTCATTTTGCATATTCATTTATTTTCAAATTGTAAAATAAATTTTAAAATAAATTCAAATTTGAAATGGAAACATATTGCAATAAATACAGCAAGGTAAAAAAATTTAATAAAATGATGGTTACTATGTAGGTTGCTTTACAGAATAGAATAGAAACAAATAGAACAGAATAGAATAAAAAGAAAAGAATAGAAAATAAAAGAATAGAATACAACAGAATAGAATAGATAGAACATATTATATTCTATTATTTTATTTTATTTTCTGTTCTATTCCTTTCTATTTTTTCTCTTCTCTTGTCTTCTTTTTTCATTTTTATTTTGTTATGAAAATAATTACACATATTTAGAAGAGACCCGGGAGCAGCCAGAGGTCTGTGTGTAAATCTGCAGTAGGAGAACAATTTGGGGAGTCGTGTGATAAACTTTTGGACGAGTACTGCAGACACTGTGAGTACTGAGAGCATTGTGAAGACTTAGGGCCCTGTGAACAAGGCCCTGTGAAAGCTGGAGGCCTCATTGTAGAAATATACAGTGATAAACCTAATTTTGGCAGCTCAAATGATTGGCTTGTGACTGTAGAGAGGTACTCCCTATATCATAGGGACAGGGTAGATAGAAGAGGGGTAGGGGTGTACCTGTATATCAGGAGCAATTTGAAAGTGAATATGAGGGATGACATTGCTAATGGGGCTAGCGATGAGGTGGAGTCTTTGTGGTTGGAAGTTCAAAGGGACAAAGGAAATGATAAATTAATTGTAGATGTATAGTATAGGCCTCCAAATGTTAACTCTAACAGTCGGAGATGGCGAGAAGGCAGTGCAATATTTTTATAATTATGGGGAATTCAACTATCATGATATTGACTGGGCTGCCAAAACTGTGCATTCAACTAAGGCCCATCATTTCTTGAATATAATACAGGACAATTTCATGAGTCAAATGGTGGAAGCCCCAACTAGAAATAATGCTCTGCTGGACCTACCAATTTAAAAAGAACACAGAGTTGATTGCAGATGTGTAAGTCAGGGAGAACTTAGAAAACAGTGAGCAGAGCAGAGCCATAAATGTTAGGAAAAGAAGATGTGAGAGTAGGACAAGAACATTAAAATTCAAAAGAGCCAAATTCATTAAGCTGCACTCCATACTATATGCAACTTGCGCTGTATTTTATTATCATGCTGTGTTGTCAGCCCTGTCCAGTTCTCTTTTGCCAGACTACACAACACCTCTTCCTCTACTCATCTCTATAGCATAAGAAAGTGTTCTGTAGTTCAGAAGGGAGAACTCTGGCATGGCTGACAATAATTGGTATTAAAGTGTTACTAAACCCAGGACCCTGCATTCACTATATCTGGTCTCCCACAGTACACACAACATGGAAATGCAATTATTTTAGTAAATACAAACTGCTAAATACCTTTTCTCATCAGCAGTTAGAGCAGTCTTGTGACTTCAGCAGAACACTGGTTAAAGCCTGTAAGAGTTTTCTTTATGCTCTAGGAGGATGTGAAACCCTTGACCATCTGTCTGGGCAGTGCTGATTGGGCCTGTGCTGATCACATGCACTCTCCCCAGAAAAAAAAACCCTCTCTAGCAATACACACTAAATTGAGCATTTGCATGTGGCTACGGATTCAGTCTATATTAGGTAGTCATTTCAACAAGAGGAGGGGCAGAGAAGACAGGATCCAACAGCCTTTTTACACAATGCAGAGGATTACCCCCTTAGGTTGCACAATGGGTAAACCAAGCATGCTTTACTGCATATACAGAATGATTTTACTGTTGTGGGTTTAGTAACAATTTAAGTGCAGAAGAGGCACTATGTTTTCAACTGAAGCAGGAAGTTGGGATCGTAATAGATTTTTTTACCTGTTAAACAGATATTTTTAATACTTGCAGTGTTTTAATGAGAAAAATGTAAAATGTACATGTATTGTAGATGTACTGAATATGTTTTTTAGTTTGTCCAGACATACACTTAAGTTTGTAATGAAAAACAGCAATGTTTTAGAGCTATCTTATTTAGGTTTAGAGCTTTACTGCTGATGTTCTGCTCCCATTAACTGCAGAGTGAAAGTGGTATGCAGTATGGAAGAAGCATTATGATGAACTTTGAAAGGCAGGAATATGACCCTGACAGGCGTTCTGTCTGGTATTGCAGTGCTTGGGAAGACAGCATACAGAACCAACTTTGGAGAAAAAAAGTAAATGTATTTATACACAGCAATCTTTGTGAAATATTTTTCAGGTTTGTAAACAGGTTATATTTATTAAGTAAAGCAAAGAGTCCAAATGGTTGCTCAACTTTTTGTAAATTAAATACAAAATGTAAATGGCATAATAAAAACAATGACTTTTTCATAGGTTCCAAAGTATGTTTTAGTGTTCTAAATAGCAAAATGGTTCAATAGCAAAAAGTACTTTTTATTATTTATCTTTAGTACTCATTTTTATACATTTACAATATAGAGCAGCAACCTATTGCACAGCTCATTATATAGACCTATAAAATCTAGGATTGTTAGAACAAAAATGCAGGCTCCATAGGGACAGTCAGTTAGCCAATATTATTTTTTAGCTGTGATATATTTTTGGGATATTTGAGGAAACCAGGGCACTTAAAATTATATGTATAGGCCAAAAAATCAAAACACCTTTGCAATATATGAAAATTTCCATATGTTTTATCCTTTTAGAAAAAGCAGAGAAAAATACATGTTGATCTGTCAAAAAAAAAAACAGTGAACTCCTAATTTCTCTTCTGCTACACTGAAATATGAAGCAGTGTTATCAGGCCTGTCTCCCAGTTCTCTTGCTTGAATTACAGAACACATTCCCCCATATGATATGAAGGCTGGGAAAGGGGAACATAGAAGAATAGGACTGGGCAACAGGAAGTCAGGAATACACTGGATTTCTGGCAGATCAAAGAGTTTCTTTTTCTTTTTTATGCAGCAGTTTTTAAAGTGACAAAATGCATGTATTTCAGAATGTTACTTGCACGTTCTGAGAAATACTCACAGTGTGAGAACATACACTACACATTCCATGCAGATATGGCTGACATGGAAGTTGATTAGTATCCAGGACTAACCCTTTATCCATCATTCTCTTGTTATTCCAAGCACCGATTGTCTTCCTCCACAATTATATTTCCGTGGGTACATACGATTTCTCATTTTTTAATCCTTCTTTCGATGTACTGTTCTGAAACTAAACTCAAGTTCTCCTCCAGCTGAGAACAGATTAATATAGTGTTTAGCAGATTTATTAAAATTAGTCGGCTCATTGTAGAAAAAAATTCACTGTTCGCATTCACCTATTTTAATTCTGACATGCCACCTCAATTTGTCAGCATGTCACAAAATAATGCCTTTTACTTTAATAAGCATACCAAAGGAATCATTTTTTTTCTGGATTAAAATTGACTTTAATGAGACAGGTCATGGAAGCAAAATTACAGAAAGAAAAGTGGAGCCTATGAAGATAATTGAAATTACCTTTCAGTCCTACCTGCTAATAATTAATCAACTGTTTTGAATGTGGAATTGTGTTCATAAAACCAACATTATACCAGATAATGTAATTGTACATTTTGTTCTGAATGCCAACGTGAGTTAGTTGTGCTGTCTCTGTAGATAAGTGGCATTTCCTCATGTATAACTAATGAATCATTTTCCTATTTTGTTACATCACAATAGTCTCTTTTTAAATTAAGGTGACCTATAGGCAAAAAAAACCCCTAATTTGTGTAGGTATTTGTACAGGTTTTAGGAGGTACTAACCCAATGGTCCTACTAGGTGTATATGAAAATCCTACTGGTTAAAAGAGTGATTTTTCAGATTTAATAAAGTTGTGGTATTTTCAGAGTTTTTAATATATTTGTTTTTAGTTTCTTTCAAGGAAAGAGAGACCTACATTGTATGTATGGTCTGCTTCCTTTAAAACTTGCCTTTTTTTTCTCCAGGCTGATCCTTAACCCACTGTCCTTCTTCTGTTTGCAGGTGTCTCTTTTAGTTAGCTGGCTGTTAAGAAGATACCCCTGCATGGACTCTCCAGACCAGAGCTATGTGCATCAATTCATACATGCAGTGCCCTACAAGTCAAGCCCCTGCTACTTTTTTACAAGATCCCGACAGATGCCTGCAGGAGACTATCTCTCCTCTACTCTCACCAGTTCTCTACAAGCCAGATGTTCAGAAGAACAGCATTATGGACCATGAAAAATCTTGTGATGGTGATAACAGACAGTAGGTGTGAGTTTGTGGATGGGAGGGGGACAGGAGTTGTGAATGTGCTGGGGCATTTTTACTTTAAAGCCCAGGATATTAGCAACCTTCCTCTTACCCCTCTTTAACTAAAGTCTGGTATGAAGAAAAAACATTTTTGGTTGGAGGTGACACTTCCAGCAGTTGGGCTCTCTCACATATGCTCCCGAGACAGGAGAACTCATGGGGCGGTGAGGGGACCAGTGACCCAGAAGATAACAAGAAGAGAAAAATGTTAGGTCCCCAGGGCAGAAAATTAGCTTGGCATATAGAGGAAACTTTTTGATCCATTACACTACGGTTTTCTTTGAATGAGGCATTTGGTTTCAAGACTAAGGTGTAAGTGAAATGATGCACATTGAACTATTTTACCTTCTTTTTTGTCTGGAGTTGGGTTTTAATGCTGTGAATGCATAAAAATAAAAAGATAAATAAATACTACTTTAATTGTTACTGATTAGTTTCACTTGTTACCTTTTTGCTTTTTCACTCAACTACTTACCAAACTATGCAGCAGTGCACCAACTCTCAAGAGTTTTGCTTGCAGGTACTAGAGCTAATCCTAGCAAAAATATATCTCAAGCCAACAAAGGCAAACTCTCACCTTCATTCTTTATCCTTCTGTTGGCATTTTGAATTTTAGGGAAGCACAATGTCTAAAAAATGTCTAAAAAATCAGAAAAGCCTGAAGTCACAAGAAGAGCCCCATGACTAACCACCAGGCTTTAGCAGCAGGATTGGGGGGGGGGGGGCTGTAGGTAATGTAATTCCATGGGCTATGACATTTCCAACCAGGTGTGTTCTGAGAGCTAAAGGTACCCCTGACATATAAAACTATTCAATCCACATTTGGACTAAACCAACTTTTCTAAACCTTGTGTATTGACTGCATTGGCCAATGCTTGATCATTACCATTGTTAGACCCATATAAACAATGCTTAGGCTGTGGAGGCATTTTCTGCTTTATTAGAGCGAAACTGAATGGCATTGATTGGCCCAAAGAAGTTCTCCCCAGTCCACAAATGCTTTCAAACACATCACAACATCTGACAAATGTTCAGCCTACCATATTACTGAACTTGGCTTTTGCTAGAAAAAACCTTCTTGAAAACACATTTCATTTGCTGTTTATATAAGTGTTTTATCTCCTTAAAGAAAATCTTAAGTGTTTGGTTTATACTTTTTTTATTTGTTGAATTCAATACTAATAACAAAATAAGATAAAACAAACTAAAATAGAATTATATATATATTCATATATATATATATATATATATATATATATATATATATATATACTGTATGTATGTATATATATATATATATATATATATATATATATATTATTTTTATATAAAATCTGTCCATCTCCAGTTGGGGTGGGGCCTCAGGCTCCTTCTACTACGTTTAACAAAAAGACAAAAATGGTAACCACCCTAATTTCATGACTAGCTTTTAAAGTAAGGTGTACATTGTTAGATAGTGTATTTTATTATTATTATCTTTTTAATGCTGGCTAGCAGTTAAATATACTAGTGCACAAAGCCCTTCCATGTGCACCTTACTTTAAAAACTAGTTAGGAATTGGGATAGTTGCCATTTTTGTTTACCTTACTGACTTGGCATAGGAAAACTTTTGATTCCTTCAGCTGTCATTGTGCTTTGCTGGCCTACTGGTGTGTCCCTCTACATTTACGGAGGAATGGGCTGTCTCCTGACACACCTGCCTTTAATTTAACTATTGCTATACAGTATATGCTCCCACATGGAGACTTTCAAGAATTAAAGTTAGGACCACTTTTTACAGAGGGTCCTTGAATAGGCAGCACGACTTCCACATATATTTGCAAATGCTGTGCAACTAAATGTGTTTTTTTTTTAATTATATATTTTATTTCATTTTTAAATACAAATAAAATAAAATAGAGCAACCTTGTACTCGTACAATTCATATATACACAAATTCCATTTTGCATTATCTTATCCCCTGCCCCACCCATCCTCCCACCATCCCCCCATCCAGTTACCCCTGTCCATATCCTATTTTCTAGTTTCTATTTCCTCCCAAGTTTTTCTGTCTATATCCATGTCCCTTCCTTCCTACCTCCACTCTCTCTTTCAAATACTCCATCAAACTCACTCTAAATTTTTTACCTTAAACTCCAACCAATTCTGGATATCTTTTAGATGTTTTAAAGTCAGACCTGCTACTCCACGTTTTCCTAAATTTTTCCACTTTATCCTCCTCCATATGATATAACGCCTCCATCCTATGTATATTTCAAACTCTGTTTATCCAATCATTTATTCTTGGGGGCTCTGGGACTTACCAAAACTTGGGAATCAGACCCTTAGCCGCATTGATTAAATGATATATTACCCTATTTTTATGCAGTTTCACTGAAAGCTCAAAATTGGAAAACAAACACACCCACGGGTCTTTCTGTATGGTGATCCCGATTATCTCCTGAATATGGTGGATTATTTCCTGCTAATACTCCTGTATTTTAGGATATCCCCACCATATATGTGCCATTGTTCCCTTATTCCCCCAACCTCTCCAACATAAAGATGAAACATATAATTGTTGTTTACGTGCCACACTCGTTGTAATATACCATCTCGCCAAACATTTGCAATTCATTTCAACTGTGCTCATATTCATCACCTCATGTGTTAATTTAAATTTTTTATTCTTCTGTTGCTCATTCAATTCGGTTCCAAGCTTCTTTTCCCATTTCTTCAAGAACAGGGGAGGATCAACTCCTTCCATATCCACAAGGATCTTATAAATCCTAGAGGTAGCTTGTTTTGGTACTATGTTTACATTCAACAATATTCAAATAGGTGCAGATCCTCCGACATCCTCAGTGGTTGTGGAAGTGTTGAAACAAAATGACCTAATTGACAATACCGCCACTTGTCTGATGTGAAAAATAAATCTTTTTTCTTCTTTAAATCTTGAAAAGTGTGCAATTTCCATTTATCCATTTATTATATATCCTTCAAACGGGCGTTTTTATCTTTAATCCATTTCTCTGAAATATTATCCTTCCCTGGGGGGAATTACTCCGTTTCTACCAAGGGAGTCAATACTGAAATATATTTCCATCCCTTTTGCTTATATATTATATCCGAAACTCTTAAAACTTTCCTTGTCAATGGACTAGTATTCACATCCAATATACGAAATGTATGTGATATACAAATAATCTTCTCTAGTCCCTTCTATGTTTACCCAACATTTCCCTTGGGAGTTATATGTCCAATCAACAATTCATGATAATATCACCAATAAATAATATTTCCTAAATTTAGACAGGCTTAATCCCCCATTCCCTTTTGCCCTACACAGTACCTCATGCCTAATTGTCGGTTTCCTAATTGCCCATATAAACCAAAGTATCATCTTCTTTATTGTCCCAAAGAAAGACCCTGGTGAATGAACTGGGAGCATATGAAACTTATTCAGGATTTTTGGTATTATCACCATCTTTAACAAATTTGTGCGACCTATCCAAGATGCTCCTCCTTTTAAATGTTTTCCCAACTCATCTCTTATTTCGTTTATTAATGGAATATAATTTCCGTGGTATAGGCCTTTTATTGAAGGAGTTAATTTTATTCCCAGGTATCCTATTTCCTTTACCCTCCATGTAAATGGTAAATCTTTTTGTAGACTCTGCTTCTCTGTCTTTAAGATGTTGATATTTAAAATCTCTGACTCTGAGGGGTTTATTTTCAGATTTGATAGCTCTCCGTACTGTTTTAGTAGTCTCATTAAATTAGGCAACGTTATTCTGGAATGTACAATATAGAATAACATATCGTCTGCATATGCTGCCACCTTATGCACCACTTCACCTATCATTATTCCTGTTATATCTATACACTTTCATATCGTCACCAACACGGGTTCCAGGGATATTACAAATAACAAAGGAGAGAGAGGGCATCCCTGTCTAGTACCGTTATACATTTTAAAAAACTGAGAGAGGGATCTGTTAACCTTAACTGCCACTTACAGGCCGTTATAAAGCCCTTTTATCCACTTTAACATCTTGGTCCCTGATCCTAAAACCTCTAACGTGTCAAACATAAATCCGCAGTCGACTCTGTCAAAAGCCTTTTCGGTGTCGATCAACAGGAATATTGCTGTTTCTCTCTTTTTGCTCTTTGTATGATGCAATGATCTCAAGCCATTGTCCCACCCTTCTCTTCCAGGGATGAATCCCACCTGATGCAGGTGTATCCACTCTGGCATTCACACCTTCAGTCTAGTTGCCAATACCTTAGTTTACAATTTTGTGTCAATATCTAATAAAGATATGGGCCTATACCTAGTGCACTGTGAGCTATCCTTCCTTTCTTTAAGTATGATAGTTATATGTGCTTGCAGTGATTCTACCCTCATTTCCAACCCCTCTCCTACTGCAATCATATATCCACACATTTTATGGACCAGGAGATCTCTAAATTTTTTAAGTAGCCCACAGTATATCCATCAGGACCTGGGCTCTTTCCTGCGACTGTACTCTTTAGGGCCAAAGTAATTTCCTCTGGGGTTATAGTTCTCTCTAGAGCCTCTAATTTTTCTTCTTATATTCTTGGCATCCCCACCTCATTTAAGTATTTCTGCCTTTTTTTCTTCTTTTCATAATCTATTTCTTTTTTATTTCTGGAGCTTACATCATACAGCCTGCTATATTAGTTTTGAAACATACTAGCAATGTCCATTTCCATCTTTAATTTTTTCTATAAAATTCTTAGATTTCTTTTCCTTTAGTCTCTTCATTTAATGTTTTCCTGGTCTATTCCCCCATTGATATCTTTCTTTTGATACCCTATTGAGTATCCTTCTCGATTCCTGTTTCATTAGATCTTTTAATTCTTCTCTTTTAAAAATTATCTTCTGATGTACAGGATATCTATACCTCTCTTCTTTTTATGTGACTGTTCTAATGTATGAAGCTCCTCCATCACCATCTTTATTTTTTTCCCCCGGTCTTTTTTTTTTTGTGCCCCTATCAAAATCAGTATTCCCCTGATATATACTTTGTGTGCCTCCCATATTGTGGCCTCCGAAATCTCCTCAGTCTCATTGAGCTCATAAAATTGCTCTATTTCCTGCCTTAGCCTTTTCTCTATTTCAGGATCTTGTATCAGCATCTTATTTAATCCCCACATAGTTGTTTTATCCCGTTCCCCTCCTGCCCGTAGTTTCATTGTGACAGGAGCATAATCAGAATTAGACGTAACCTCTATGTTGGAACTGACTAATGACTCCAGTTGTCTATGCTCAATCATTATATAATCCAGTCGTGAGTATGATCCATGTACTGGAGAGAAGGTGTAGTCTCTTTCTCTTGGATGTTCCACTCCAAGTGTCATTCAATTGTCATTGAAATAATATCTTCTTCAATAATTTTAATTTCCTGCCACCCTCTCTCTGTGTACCTGATGAAATATCCAACTGTGGATCCAGGCATATATTAAAATCTCCTGCCACAACCAGACTACCCCTTTTAAATTCAGAAAGTTTTCTTTACACACCCTCCAAAAATGTTACTGTGTTTTTGTTTGGACAGTAGATATTCACTAGTGTACATTCAAATCCTTGTAATTTTCCCCTTAGGAATAGAAACCGACCTTCTGGGTCCTCCAGTCTCCTCTCCAGGGTGAAATTAACATTTTTGAAAACCTGATTACTACTCCTTTGGCCCTTTTTATTGGAGAATCAGCATAGCACCACCTTGGATAATACTTCACATATAACTTAACATTTGTACTTCCCACCCTCCCTTCCCCCTACTTATCTTACCTCTAAAACCCCCATGGCCTACGTATTGCCCTGGAATATGTCGTGGCTTATTTCCACTAACGATTCCTATTTTGGGATGAGACTCAAAACATGCACGCCCACTTTGATAGAGAGAAAACAGGTGGCGCTCACACCTAGTGCATTATCCAAGGTTTATTGTAGGAATGAAATAATAAAAACATACTCACAGACGAAGCATGTATCTAAAAAGCATAGAAAAATGACAATGGCCACAACGGCGGGCAAGGTGTTCTCACTGTCAGTGCGGTCAAATTTGTGACGCGTTTCGGGGACGAATCCCTTTCCTCAGAGCTGATGACCAACCTCTGATGCTGATGTATGATGTGTGGACAGAAAGAGCCTCGCTGTTGATGCCCGAAACGCGTCAGCCATTTGACAGCACTGACAGTGAGAACACCTTGCCCGCCTTTGTGGCCATTGTCATTTTTCTATGCTTTTTAGATACATGCTTCGTCTGTGAGTATGTTTTTATTATTTCATTCCTACAATAAACCTTGGAAAATGCACTAGGTGTGTGCGCCACCTGTTTTCTCTCTATCCAGTGGCTGATTTCCCCGTCTGAGGAGGGCTGCACCCCTGGAACATTTCCTTTGGCTGTCGCTGTCCTGGTACCCTTGGCTTCCCTTTTGGCTGTGCATATCCTGAGGCGCTGGAGAGTACATATGATATACGCCCATTTTGATCCCTAGCTCGTAACATTGGTCAATTCAGAGTTTAACAGCATGTTTGGCCTCCAGGTACCCGCCAAATCAAAATTCCTCTACTCCGCCATCTCCCCCCCCCATTTTCTCAACCAGGGAGGGAGGGACCAAGAGCAAAGGAGCCATGGTGTAGCAGGAGAAGGACCGAGGGTGGTGGAGAGAAAGAGGGAGAAGAAAAATAAAGATTTTAAAAAAACCTCCAGGCTCCAGGAGAAACTTAGGAATTTTCCTCTTCTTCCATCCCCTGCCTCCCTCCCGGGACCCAAATGACAGTCTAGATTGATCTCCATTAGATTTGTCTAGTTCCTAGTTGTTTTTCCTGGGTTACATTCTCCGGACTTTCAACCTGAAGGGGCATATATTTTTTAATTGTACTAGCATTTGCATTCGGCTGGGGGGGTTTTGAACCCCCTCTTTTAGCTGATCTACTCTTCATACCTGTTCGGCTCTCCTGTTACCTTTCTATTAATACACAGGTATATTCGTACTTGTCCCAGAAAGGTTCTTATTTATACTGTTCTTCTGTATAATATTGTGACTCCTGCTGTGTGACTTTAGGGGCAAATGAAACATTCAGCAGTTCCACCCCTCTCTGAAAACACCCAATATATATCATTTCCATGCCCCCCCCACTACTCCAATATTCAGTATTTTACCACCAGACCTTCGGCACTATCAGAAACTTTAAATGTCCTGCTGTGAACCATGGCAACTCACCATCCCCGACCATGCTGCAGGTACAGAGACTTCCATCTCAGTGCACTCTCCTGTGCTCAGCAGGGTCATCCAGTTTCATGAAAATACAGTTATTTCTGTGGAGGGGGGCCTTTAAGTGAGACTCAGTGGGTGTTTTCAAAGTCCCAGGTCTCCCCGAGATGCTGTCCTTGGGGGTAGGGAGGAAACTCTCCTCCAGTGCTCGACCCCCTCCTCATCCACAGAGCCCCACCATTCTTCCGGGCTTCTGGGAGCTGTCACGTGGGTGCTCACCTGGTTGTTCAGTGCTCCCCTTATTTGCCGTCGCCTCCGGCTTCCAGGTCACTGGGATCTCTGGTTTCCACCTCCTTCCACCGCTGCTGCCTGCCCACCGGCCCACCAATAGATCCTCCAGTCCCCACCTCAGCTTTCATTTTGTCCAACTTTCATTAGGTTTGAATGTTTGACCATGAACTGAACAGGGGGGTGTTTGGTCTATGACTACTGCAGATAAAAACTAAGTCTCTTGCCCTGCCAGAGAGTTGTGCTGTGTGGCAGAGCTGTGTAAATCCCAGAAGTTGATGGACAGAAATACAAACCTTTGGTAATAAAACTGTTCTAAAATGTGTATTTCTGTTCACAGATAAGCCTTTTCATTATAGCTGTTAGCCTGGAGTTCAACTTTAAAGTAACAGTAATGGTCCTTTTTTTTGTTTAGAAAAACAAACATATTATATTTACCTGCTCTGTCTGTACAATTGTTTTGCAGAGGAGTTTCGATCCATCTCTTTTCGTGTCACCTGATGGTGCTCTGGGCTCCTCCCCCTGCTGGGTGAACCTATAGCAAAACTCTTGCTATAGGGGCACTTTTGCATGCTCCTCCTGAATCCTGAAAATAAAATTGCAAATCTCAAGTGCAATGAGATTCCAGGGGATATGTAGATAAGCACAGTATTGGCAGCTCCAACAACTCATCTGACCAGAAATGAGATATGAGCAGGGGCAGACTGACCATTTGGAAACTCGGGCACTGCCCGAGGGCCCGGGGTCAGTAGGGGGCCCCATGAGATGCCCCTGGTACCTTTTTCATAAGCTTTTTTGAGTTTTGGCAAGGACACAGGAGCCCCATGATCCCCTATTGCCTGGGGCTCCATGAGTTGTCAGTCCACCCCTGGATATGAGCACAAAACAACAAATGATGGAGAACTCACCAACCCAGGAACAGATATAATCAAAATTAATTGTTCACTTGTTGAATTAAAAAGCATGACATGTAGGAGTGCCCAGACTGATACATCACCAAGCCAGTGGAGAGGAGAAACGCATATTCCCAGAAGCTGGAGAGTGACACATGAACCACCAGAATCACTGGGATGGCGCATCCGTAAGTCCTGTGTTTAGTGGCAAGTCCCAGAAACATGTTATCATGATGGCCGGCTTCTCTCCTTTGATTTGACATGGTTTTAGTACTCTCCTAGGCTTCCAGCTTCCACTTAACAGCTGTTGTTTGAGTGGTTTTTCACCAGGTGTATGATGTAATGTCCAGTTCCGAGGCACATAACTTCCAAAGGCCATGCCATCTCAGCGATCCCGTTGGCCGCCATCTACACACTCGTCCCACTGTCCTGAGGTACCTGGGCTAAGCAACCTACTGTTGGGTCCAGGTTCATGTGTCATACTCCAGCTTCTGGGAATAGAATGCAGTAAGGTAAAAAAAAAAAAAACCCTTCTGCCTTTACTACTACTTTAATTTTTAATAATAAAATAAAGATTTATTAAACTGAAAAATAAATTCAACATTTTCTTTTTTTTTCTCAGAAGAAAATGGTTGGGTTTGCTCACCATCATTATAATATACCGTACATGCTGAAAGAATAAACCTTGTCCTTTGTACTGCAAAGAGGTAAATTAAAAAAAAGGAATCTGCACTGAATGAAAAAAATACATAACGACACAATCTTTATTTATAGAACACAAGGAAAATGACATGACCTCATTCTGAATAAAAGCTGGTCTCTTCTCTACAGTAATATCTTGTACTCATATTTAGATTGATGAGATTCCATTTCTGTGTAATCTTTTATTCCTTCTGGCCTAATAACATCTATTGAGCAGCTTTAAATGCATTTTCTATATGTACTAAACAAACCCAGTTAAATTGCATGTGGTTAATAATATCCCATTCTCCAGACTTGCACGAGCCTGTCAACGGAGGGCTGATTTCCCCATGTATATTGTCACTGAGGATATTAAGAAAATGTCATTTCCTCTTAGTGAAATAATCTCTTTACTGGAGCATTTATAAATAAATCTGGAGCAGATCAGAATATAAAAGATGTTCATTTCTGATTATTTGCCCATTTACAGCAAATGCAGTTATTGCAGGCTGTGGCTTTATCATCACTTGACAAAGTAAGCATGACAGGTTATTTTAGTCTCTGAATTATGCAGATAAGAAGCTGAAATGCCATTCGCCTTCCTTGACTTGCTACATCGAAGCTAATAGGAAGGAATGAAATTAAAATTGGACTTCCACACTGGCTCTTAAATGGGCAATAATGTTCTATGTCGTGGTGAGCCAACCTCGCTAAATTGTTAGTTGTGAGCTTCATTCCTGTGCTAAATACTGCAAAAAAAAGGCGACGGCAGAAAAAAATGCATTTTGTAAAAGCTTATTGAAAGATAACAAGGCTGCTGTGTGTGTGTAAGAGAAAGAGAGAATGACACTAAAAAGATACAAAGAGTTAGTGGGTATGTGTGTGCGTGCATGCTGACATGTATACATTACTGATATACAAGCAATAAAAAGCAAAAAGAAGGAACAAACAGGAAGGTTGTGATTAGAGGGATATGATGGCAGAAAAAAATTCAAAAAGAGAGTTGTGGACCTGTCCCTGTCCCTGTCATGGGGCAGAGGTCACATACCCCTCCAAACCAAGAAGAGCTGGGTATTGTGTACAGCTGAATAGATGGAAGGAGTGGTGGGAGGTGCTGGTCAGGGAGCTTTGCAAAGATATTGTCACTTTACCCTACAAGGGCAGGGTGATATTATTAAAGGACAACTGTATTTTTATTATAGCTGTCCTTTAAAGAGACATTGTCACTAGAGATGTGCACAATGGAAAAATGTGTTTCACTTCGGATTAATTTGTTAACCTCCCTAGCGGTCTGATTATGTCCATATTTCTGTACTCAAAGTGGTACATTTTTTTGCATAGAAATATGTATTTTTTTAATTGTAGGCCTGTAATTTTTAGGAATAACTCACTGAAATCTGTCCGAACAAGAGTCTAGTAAACATCCCGGGTATGTTACAATTTGAAACACAAAATCATAAATTATAATTTAATAAATAATCATAAAAAATAATAATATAATAATAATAAATTTAATTCAATAATATAATCAAACCAAAAACACTGAAAGTTGAAATAGTGCGCCAAGTTCGCACATTGCTGAGCAAAGTCGCAAAATCGTTTTTAGTGTCTGATGATGAATTTCCCCACGAATCATTATCAGTCAATTCTGCAAGTGGCTCTAATTTACTATCGCTGTTCTCTAGCTGGTCTAAAACCCTTTTGACCTAAAGAGATGCTTTTTGGACGCCATGGACATTTCTCAGTTTTCAGGCAGAAAGAACAGTAAAAATGCAGGCAGGGCACAGGACAAAGCACTCGGGACAAAATGTATGTGAAATGGTTTGATACAGTAATGTTTTACTATGTGATTTTAGTGAATTTAGTGAATGTCTACCGACGCTCACAGAGGACAGAACCTAGCAGGGGGACCACTCTCAATGGTAAGTGCGAAGTATGAAGACACTTCCAGCTTCCTACAGCTTAAATTTGGGCTCGTTTTATTGCAAGCCCCCCCTTAAAGTGGATTCCTATTACTCCGCACTTACCATTGAGAGTGGTCCCCCTGCTGGATGGATGTGTATCCCTGGAGCCTGGAGAGTGTTGACACACTGATTACCTGTCTTGCGGTGGTTTGCCAGATGATCCCCTGATTTTCACCTTCCCAGATCCAGATGACCAGGAGTGGTCTGATATACTCAAATACGCATTATATTGCACTGTCTGGTTAGTGCAATATATACTAATTTTTAACCACTGGAGTCACAGAATTCACTGAATTATTTAATTTGGACATGCAATCTACTTATTTATTTATCATTTATTATTTATGTCACCTTTGCACTTTAAACGTCATTATTAAGATGTTTTTTCACATTAATGACTTTTAGCACTCCACAGCGCATTTATTTACAGTGGGGATCGAAAGTTTGGGCACCCCAGCTAAAAATTTGTAATAATGTGCATAAAGAAGCCAAGGAAAGATGGAAAAATCTCCAAAAGGCATCAAATTACAGATTAGACATTCTTATAATATGTCAACTAAAGTTAGATTTTATTTCCATCATTTACACTTTCAAAATAACAGAAAACAAAAAAATGGCATCTGCAAAAGTTTGGGCACCCTGCAGAGTTAATATCTTGTACTGCCCCCTTTGGCAAGTATCACAGCTTGTAAACGCTTTTTGTAGCCAGCCAAGAGTCTTCCAATTCTTGTTTGAGGTATCTTTGCCCATTCTTCCTTACAAAAGTCTTCCAGTTCTTTGAGATTTCTGGGCTGTCTGTCACGCACTGCTCTTTTAAGGTCTATCCATAGATTTTCAATTATGTTGAGGTCAGGAGATTGTGAAGGCCATGGCAAAACCTTCAGTTTACGCCTCTTGATGTAATCCCCCGTGGATTTCGAGGTGTGTTTAGGTTCATTATCCATTTGTAGAAGCCATCCTCTCTTTAACTTCAGCTTTTTCACAGATGGCAACAAGTTACCATCCAAAATTTGCTGAAATTTTATTGAATCCATTTTTCCTTCTACTCGTGGGATGTTCCCTGTGCCACTGGCTGCAACACAACCCCAAAGCATGATTGATCCAACCCCATGCTTAACAGTTGGACAGAGGTTCTTTTCATTAAATTCTGTGCCCCTTCTTCTCCAAACGTACCTTTGCTCATTCTGGCCAAAAAGTTCAATTTTAACCTTATCGGTCCACAGAACTTGTTTCCAAAATGCATCAGGCTTGTCTATATGTTCATTTGCAAAGTTCAAATGATGATTTTTGTGGTGAGGACGTAGAAGAGGTTTTCTTCGGATGACTCTTCTATGAAGACCATATTTGTACAAGTATCTCTTTATAGTGGAATAGTGTACCACAACTCCAGTGTCTGCCAGATCTTTCTGGAAGGATCGTGCAGTCAAATGTGGGTTTTGAATTGTTTTTCTCACAATCCTGCGAGCTGTTCTGTCTGATATTTTTCTTGGTCTTCCAGATCTTGCTTTAACTTCCACTGTTCCTGATGACTGCCATTTCTTAATTACATTCCGAATAGAGGATATTGACATCTGAAAACGCTTTGCTTTCTTCTTATAGCCTTCTCCAGCTTTGTGAGCGTCAACTATTTTCAGTTTCAGTTTTCTAGACAACTACTTAGAAGAACCCATGGTGCTGATTGCTGGGGCAAGGTCAGATGAGTCTGGGCATTTAAAACCTTTGAGATTGACATCACCTGGTCTTCCCAGACGATGATTGAGAACAATCCATGACACTGGCAGGTCTCAGCTTTGCAAAGGGGGCAGTGCATGCTATAAATTCTGCAGGGTGCCCAAACATTTGCAGATGCCATTTTTTTGTTTTCTGTTATTTTAAAAGTGTAAATGATGGAAATAAAATCTAACTTTTGTTGACATATTATAAGAATGTCTAATCTGTAATTTGATGCCTTTTGGAGATTTTTCCATCTTTCCTTGGCTTCTTTATGCACATTAATACAAATTTTTAGCTGGGGTGCCCAAACTTTCGATCCCCACTGTATGTTTATCATATTATACATCTTTTTAGATTGATATTGCATTTATTTACGGGTTATACTTACATGTCTTCGCTTCTTAGAGATTCTCACTGGGAGCCTAAATGAGAGCCACACAATCTCAACTGCATGGCCTCCAGGCTTGACTTTTCTTGAGTAGAAGGATCTCCATTTACTGTTGTCTGTTATGCAACCCAATGGTGGGCTGCATCTTCCTTGGAATGCATGGATGTAGGATAGTAAAAGAGCCCAGTCCTAAGACTTCTGATTCTGTGCCATGTGGCCCCCAATGTGCTACATAGCAAAGATCTTAGATTAGCAAGAACAAGTAAGTATAAGACTTTGGTGGTATTGCTGGAAGGGGGTAATTTAAGGGATAATTGTACTAAAAGTACATTTATCCTTTAAGCCATAAGGACTCTTTTGGAGTACATTTAGAGCTGTGAGAGTGGATAGAAGTGCTGGGAGAGGGGAAAGTGACTTGGTAGGGGTAGTGCGAAGGCTCATAATGGTGATAGGTGTGCCAATGACTGGAAAACAGGTTTGACACTAGAATGGTAAGCCAATGGGAGCCAATGGATCAAAAGGCAGATTCTAAAGAAAGAAAGGGCTTTGAAGGCATAGTATAACAAAATTATTAGTGCGACTTATCTATGGACCAGCAAGGTAACTTGAACTTGACACAAAGCTTAAGTTTTATTTACTAAACTATCAAAAAGGAATGTAACATAAAATCTTTATTTAACAGTGAGTAACTTGGTGTTTCTTTATGACTCATGAGTGGTTTTATATGATTAAACCCCCTGCCACTGAAATTTCCAGTGCCATGCGCAGATACTTGACCATTGAATTTTGATAGATTATGCTGCAAACAGCGGCGCCGAAGTGACATTGTGTAATGTAGCTTGCAAAACAACAGGACACAAATCCATCTTGGCCAGCAGTTGCATTGATGCATGCAACATATACCTGTGAGTCTTATCAGCAATTGAGCCATAGTGACAAATTAGTTGCACTTCAAGACATGCACACCAATCACCAGACCAATAAGATATTGTGTTTAATTTGAACAAGAAATCTTCATTAGGAATCCTGTTATACCTTTTTACCGTTGACTTATCTCCCTTACTAACAAATAAACATAACATGCCAAAAATAGCAATAATTTTTCTAAAATAGCTCCTTTGGCAGTGAGCTGACTGGATAAGTATATTCATTGGTATTTTAGTGTAGCTCAATAAAGCTATTATTCTTTGTAATGAGAGTAGAGTAAATTGTATAGACGGAGACAGAGGTCCATTTTTTGCATTTCATTCTCCAGTCTTCTTTATCTTTCAGTTAATCTTCAATTCATCACTTGTGATGTATAAAGAAGCATTCAATATCATTCCAGCAGGCTTTCTCTTCTGTCCCATTGTTTTAAGAGATCAAGGAGTATTTAAAATTCAGCTCAGATATATAGAGTCATGTTTAGACAAATGTATTTTTCCATTGCCAGGAAGGACATGCACTGAGTACTACTTACAAGGTATATCATATCCATGAACAGGTATAAGAATAATAGAAGCTATCCTGGCTTTGTGTTTAACATTTGATAGGGGGCAGAGTGATTGCATGTATGAAAAACATTATTTCTATAACTGGTGTTCATAATACAAGCAATCTTTTTGGTGCACATTCAAACCCACATGAAGTCAGAGAATGGAAATGGCAAGAAGTTCATTAGTTTATAACTAGCTAGGAAGGTGCACATGGGAAGCAGTTCACTACAAGTGGGAACAGGAAAAAGTGCCTCTAAGTGTAGATTCACTTAAATTTATTGGTATAAAAAGTAGACTATACCTTTAAATGTTGTGCTCCTTAATACCACAATATCAAAATATTATATCCTTCCTATAATGTGACACCCCTTAAATTTTAAAGGGATCAATATTCATAAGTGACCAAGTTATATAAAAAATATATTATGCCATCAAACCAATTTAATATATATAATAATAGTCCCATCAATCAAATGTAGTCCAATATTTGTGCCAGAGTGATTATCAATCTTCAATTTGTGACTTTCAGTGAATCCTCCAATTTGTAAAGATGTATGCTCACCTCCTTTAATGCCTGTAATTAGGCTATACACACTTGTGGTTCACCCTCCTTGGAACCTGCCAGAATTAACTCTATATGGATAAGTTGTAAGATCCTTCCTTTTGGATCAGGGGCGGACTGACAACTCATGGGGCCCCAGGGCAATAGGGGATCATGGGGCCCCTGTGTCTTTGCCCAAACTCAAAAAAGCCTATGGAAAAGTACCAGGGGCATCCCATGGGATCCCCTACTGACCCCGGGCCCTCGGGCAGTGCCGAGTATCCAAATGGTCAGTCCGCCCCTGTTTTGGATTAATACAGATATCTTGTGTGGGCTGCTTATCCCTGCAGGGATTGATTCCTCCTTCAGCTGTGATATACCACCTATTGATCCTCTTTTTTTTACGTTCCTCTGCATGTAAAAAGAGAGTGGAGACATAGTGCTTTATCCTTAAAAAATGTATTCCCACTTAGCCAGGTAATACACTCACATTTAAAACATCTGAAATGCGCTCAAGTGATATAAAAGTCTTTGCCAGCCGCCGAGGCATGTACTTGCCATCTGCCTTTTACTCTATTTACTTCCGAGTGACGTCGTAGCCCCACCCCTACGCGTTACGCCATAGGTCACGTGGCTTCATCAGGGGGCCACGTGACCTATGGCGTAATGCGTAGGGGTGGGGCTATGACGTCACTCGGAAGGAAATAGAGTAAACGGCAGATGGCAAGTACATGCCTCGGCGGCTGGCAGAGGCTTTTATATCACTTGAGCGCATTTCAGATGTTTTAAATGTGAGTGTATTACCTGGCTAAGTGGGAATACATTTTTTAAGGATAAAGCACTATGTCTCCACTCTCTTTTTACATGCGGAGGAACGTACAAAGAGGATCAATGGGTGGTATATCACAGCTGAAGGAGGGATCAATCCCTGCAAGGATAAGCAGCCCACACAGGATATCTGTATTAATCCAAAAGGAAGGATCTTACAACTTATCCATATAGAGTTAATTCTGGCAGGTTCCAAGGAGGGTGAACCACAAGTGTGTATAGCCTAATTACAGGCATTAAAGGAGGTGAGTATACATCTTTACAAATTGGAGGATTCACTGAAAGTCACAAATTGAAGATTGATAATCACTCTGGCACAAATATTGACTACATTTGATTGATGGGACTATTATTATATATATTAAATTGGTTTGATGGCATAATATATTTTTTATATAACTTGGTCACTTATGAATATTGATCCCTTTAAAATTTAAGGGGTGTCACATTATAGGAAGGTATAATATTTTGATATTGTGGTATTAAGGAGCGCAACATTTAAAGGTATATTATTTTATGTGCACAGTTGAACTTATGTGTTTAATGTTGGCGATCCATCTGAAATAATTTTGTTTGGCTCGCAAGTCACACAAACATATATAAAAAGTAGACAACTCACATTTAGCAAAAGTTTAAACACCACTGGGAAGAAGTTCACCATCTGATGAGGAAGAACACCACAGAGATCAGTGTATATCTCTGCCTATGGGCAAGGCAGCTGATCGGCAGGCATCTGGTATCCAGAAGTGAGGGTTGGAACGCACCACGGACCGCAGCGCTAGCAACGCAGTTCTGAACATGCCTAATGTCTACAATCTTGACAACGGAGTGCGTATGACTATTACAGGCATTGCCCATGCTCGGAACGTTTGTGGCGTTCTCCCTCAGTAGTTGGTGAACGTCTTCCTGGTAATGTTTACTGATGAGCCTTTTAAGCTTTTGCTATATGTGAGTTGCCTACTTTTTATACCAATAAATTTAACAATGGCTCTACACTTAGAGGTGCTTTTTCCTGTTCCCTCTTGTTTTCATTATATCAGAGCCAGCTTCTGGTCAAAGAACAAGCCTGCCCTTAGTGGATAGATTCTTAAGAACTAATATTGTCCCATGCATTATATTATGGGAACGTTATGTGGAGTCCATTAATATTACATTTACAGACTTTGAACAATTCAGGAAGTGCCTATTCCTTTTTTGCCTATTTCTTGTACGTTCTTTTGTTAGTTCTGTAGCACTACCCTCTTAAGAGACTCTGAAGTTTTGGGTCCCCCTATAGTCCTGTACAGCCAGGAAATACGCATTTTTACATTATCTTGCATCCTGGAGACAGTAATCAATTCTTGAGCTTTGTTTAGAAGTTTTATTAGGAGATTTGAACTGGGATAAGGTTAGGGGTATATGGGATGCCCAATAGAACTGTGAAATTGAGGACAACTTCCTAGAACTATATACAGGTTTCTCTCTTCTTGGAGAGCTAGCTATTGTCTCTGGTTGTGCCATCCCAGACCCTTGATTCTCCTAATCCAGCTGTTCTGGTTGAATCCCAGGGCAGGGGATACAGTGTCTGCCACTACTGTGTAACAGTTCCAGGTAAGATAGCTAATCCAGTTTCCCACTAGAGTGCCTCTTCCCCTATCTGGCCCAGGAGGTGCAGGTTTACTTACTCAGTCCTTCTCCTGTGCTGCTGGTGGGTTGGTGGCTGCTACCAGGCCTTCTAGCTGGGCTGCTCCTTCCCTGCTGCACAGGTGATACTTGCTCTGGGGGCCAGGGAAGTCCTGAGCTTTCCTCCTTCCAAGCTTCACTGCCTTTTAGGTGAGCCCCTCTCCATCTGAGCCCCTTCCCAGGCTCCTGCTCTCCAGCTCACTTCCTCATCTTCCACCCGAACTCTCCTACCTCTGTTGAGCAGACTCAGTTACTCTTAAAGACTGTCCTGGGCTCTTTCCAGGCTTCCTGTTGGGGATTAGCCAAGATCCTCTAAGAGTACAGACCAGCCACTCCTCACCTCTGTCCACTGCTTCTAGATCTTTCTCCAAAGTTCCAGAGCAGGGGAAAGTCCCAGACAACTGGTCTGCAGAGCCCCTCAGCTCTGACCCCAAATCATACCCAGGCTGCTACTCAGTCCTCTTCGCTAACAATTGAACTAGAGCTCCCCCTAGCTAACTAGGAGGGTGCTACAGTTCACTACAAGTGCATTACACCTAAAGATTCCCCAGTATCAGCTCTTGTAGACAGCAAATGGACTAAATAAAATCTGCTTCTAAAAGTTTTTTTTTACAAACACAGAGGTCTCTGTTGAATACATTCACTTGAAGACCAGGACTATTCTGACATTATTCTTTTAATGTACTTTTTTTTCAAATAGATTTTTAAAAAATAAATATAATATAATGAATTTTAATGCACAAAAACACAATATAAAATATAAAAGATTATGTTATGCCAAGTAAATGGACACCTAACATGTTATGCTTTAAAATTGCACAAAATTGCAAAATGCTGGCAAACTATGGTACCTAAAAATTTTCATAGGAGATGTTTTAAAAGCCTTTACATGTTACCTGTTTAGAGATACACAGGAGATCTGATGCCAGAATTATTGTTTTTGCTCTGACGTTGACAGTGACATTGTGCATGTGTGGTGCAATCGCCATTTATGCGAGACCAACGTGTGAGTTCGCCTTTGTACACGAGCATGGTTGGACAGGGGCGTTTAAAAAATGAATAATACTTTTATTTATTTATTTATTTATTTACTTTTACACTGTGTCATTTTTTAAAATTTTTTTATTATTGATGATGATTGGGAGATCCTTTCATCCCTAAACATCCCTTGTGATAGCATTAAGCAATGATGCGTCATCTTTACTGAAGCATCTTGGGTCTATTAGACCCCAGGTGTCTCTGTCCTTAAAAGCATTGGATCAACCTGGATTGGTTTGATCCAATGCTTTCACAAGCTAAAAAATAGTTTGTAAACAAAGACCCAAAACCAGATGTGACAAAATACTTGTTGCTTCTGGTTTCTAATACCATATAGACAATATACCATGTAGACAATCAGGGAAAGAACTAGTCCCCGATAATCTGGCTTCAGTCCAGGGCTCTCTAGTGGGACAGGAGAGCCTAGAGAAGCACCGGAGGGTTGGGGGGTGGTCCCCTTCTACTGCTTGTAAAAGCAACCCAGCAGCTAATTAGCAATAAGGATTGCTTTTACATAAAACAGCTTCACAGGCTCTAAAAAAACAAAGATACTGGGATGATGCCTGAAGCCACTTTAAACCAGTACTGGTAATATAAATGTACATCAGCCAGTCTTAAAGTGGCTAAATAGATATGTATGAAACCGCACACCACTTGAAATGTATTTCACTTATGTAAATGTTATGTATTTATTGTGGTACTTTAATATCAGCACTGGTACAAAAAAAAAGAGAGAGGAAGAAAGAAAGAGACTCACCCACCCAATAAACTTCCTTTTTATTCAATATAATTTACGCGTTTTACAGGTTTGAAAGGTGAGTTTTAACTATTGGGCAAAATGGGTGGCCATAAAAAGACTAATCTTTTATCAAGAATAAAGGATGCCCTGAGATTTACCTGCATGTTAAACTGAATGTTGCTGACACCTGTCCCAATCTTTTTTGTCCATCTAAAGGCAATAAAAGTCCTCAAACACTTTCTGTGAAGGCAAGAGAACACTTGTTAAGGGGTTATAGAGGTTTCAACCAAATATGACAATCAGTTTACACCCTACATCTCACATACATAATTCAACTGTATACTGCAAAAGCACATATGGTAATACCCCTAATAAACCTTGAAATACATTTTCCAACCTGTAGGTATTCTTTAGATTTGATAATGAACACATCGGATTTAAACCAGCCACACATGGATTGAAATCCACCAGTTCAGCAGGGACCAGAGTCCCCATCCATGTATGGGATAGTTGGTTTTACACAAGTTAATCTATTGATTGACTTTTGTACAGCCAAAATTGGGTGGGGGGGTGAGGGCGATAGAAGGAACCACAAAACCTAGAAGAGAATCAGACATTCATGTGCTGGGTGCTGAAGATATGTTTCAACAAGCATCTTTCTACAAAGGGAGGAGTTCAGTGACACAGGCAGTATAATTAGTAATTATTTATTGCATTTTATTAGTTACAGAGAGAATTAGTGTGAAGGGTATAAGGGTAGGGCATCACTCTTTGATTTATATTAAAAAAAAACAGTGCTGATTAAATGCTAATATACCAATACATATTTGTAGGCATATTTGTAAAGGACAGCCTCTAGTGATGGATAGGAGTTGCAACTGTGGGAAATAAAATGACTGATCCACTGTCAACTTCTCTCTTAACAAAATATAACCTTATATAACCACTCTGACAACATAAGTTCTTTCGACTGAGTTTATACTTTATTACGTATCGGCCACAGCTTGATATATGTAAATGATGAACGATCAAAACACTAACATATAACCAGCTCCAGAATCTCTATGGCAGGGCTGAGTGGGTGTCCACAAACTCTCTTTCCTTATCAGGAGCCAATTCAGCCTCCAGTCATCCAGGCTAGGCTCAGGGGCTTACTTGGGCATCCTGCCAGAAATTCACCCAACTTTACCCGCCACCTGCCACCTCAGCCCACAAAAGGGAGAACTGCCAGCTGTGATATGAAAAGGTACAATGGAAACACCACAACCAAGGTAATGCCCACACAAGTGACCATGCTTAACACGTAACAAAGCATAAAAACATAAGAAAAGAAAAATCCCATGTCGTTGACATTCAGTAGTCAGAAAATTTACATATTCCTCAGTATGTTTTTTTTTTTTCAATGCCATTTTATTTACCTATTCATACACATTTTTGTTTTGAAGACAAAGTAAGGATAACAAAGCCAAATCAATATGGGTGGGAGGAAGGGACTCGTTCTCTCCTGAACATGTGCAGAGTGAAGGGACCCACAGATCACGAGGCACTCAGTTAAAGACAGACCCCTCCTTCTTACCCTCCTCACCAATAACTTCACACTTAGTTCACACCATCCTTTTTCCTCCACCCTTTGCCCCCACACCCTTTGGTCACCAATTGATATCCCAAAGGAACTGTCATCAGTCATGATACTTGCTGTGTTTATCACACAGGGCATTGCTGTCAATTTGCCATGCTTACTTTAACCACTTTCTGTCTGGCCCATGTAGATAAATGGCCGGACGGGAGCGCTGCCAAAGCGGGTTGATATTTCTAAACGTCACCCCGTATTCATTGCCTGTGCAATTGCCTGTGCCCTGGGAGCACATGGCAGCACGATCGGTGCCTGCTGTGTCCGGAGGACACAGCGGAACACTGGCAGCTGTACGGGACCTCTGTGTGAGGTCCCGATCATGTGATCACTGATTGGCCAATCGGTGATCACATGAATAGTAGTAAACAAGATGTCACTTCCTGACATTATTGCTTACTACTTGTGAAATCTGTGAATGATCACATAGGTCACATGGTACAAGGCTATTCACAACAGTCTTGTACCATGTGACAATCTGTGAACAATCACAGCTCTCACAGTATTTCTTAATGGCTGCAAGAATGCAGCCAGAGAGAAGGAGAAATTATGGCTTTTAAAGCCTTTATGGGCGTAAAAGCAATCATTTTAAAAAAATAAAAAACATCTTCATCACCCCCCACAGGTAGTACAATGTCACTATGGTGACACTACTGCTAGGGTGACAGTATGTTAAACAAAAAAAAAACATAAATAATAATATAAAAATAAAAATGTAAAAACATTTTTTGAAAAATTATAATTTTTGGTTATAAACTAATTTGGGTTATTATTATTTTACTAAAAAGATAGCTGAATACATTTTGGCCAAGATTTATGAATAAAGATTATTTATTTGCAAAAGAAAAAAAGAAAAACACTTTTTTAAAAAAATGTTGGACTTTTTCATTTATGTAGCAAAAAAATAAAAAAATTCCAGTGGTGAATAAATACCACCAAAACAAAGTTTTATCTGTCTCAAAAAAATTCATATGGGTACAGTGTTGCATGAACGCGTAATTGTCATCAAAGTGTGATAGCACTGAAAGCTGAAAAATGGCCTGGACAGGAAAGGGGTGAAAGTGTCCGGACTTGAAGTGTAAAAATAATAATAATAATAATCTGCAATAAATACTTGCTAATAAATGAAGCAGTATAGAACTTGCATACATCTAGTTTGCTGGCACTGTTTTTTACTTTACTACATCAGTTTTAACTTGACAAGTAAGTGCTGAATAATCTTTTAATAGGTTGCCAATTATATTACTATCCAAGGACCTTTTCCTAATTACTCTTAGAGCCTGCACAATCCAGCCATTTGGTTTCCTTCTGCCATTATCAGTAAGTAAAAAAAATATAGATTGACTGTTTGCAAGATCACATTTATAGTATTTGTGTATATCACTAGATGCTCCTATTAATTAGTTTGTCAAGATTTAGTTACTGTAAAATAATCAAAAGTAAACTCCAGTCAAACATGAGACTTTTGTGCTTAAGCAGAATTGGGGATGGAGGGGGTGGTTAGTGAGTCTAATTATCTTACTGGCATTAATCGTTTAAAACTGGCAGCCCTGCTAGCTAAATTCCTCCAGTTACATGACTGTGGTATTGCCTATAGCTCAGCTGCTATGACACCAGCCACCACTTCTAAAACCACCCCCCACACCTACCGTTAACATAATTAGAGATGAGCGAAGAAATGAAAAATTCGATTCGACTGATTCGGCGAATTCGTGGACAATATTCGATTCGAGTCGAATAAATTCGCTGTGAATTTAACTTAAAAAAGGGTGTTTCTAGGCTTCAGAGAGACTTAATATTAGTGCAGAACACTGTACCTTTAATTTAAATGCCCTTGGAGTCTGCTGGGGAAGAGAAATAATACTGTCAGTCAGTATGACATGCAGATGAGTGCCGTCGATCTTAGAATCACCGCACACTTCACTCATTTGGGCAGTCACGGGGCCAAAACCAGAGTGTGGAGCCACAGTGTGGCGGTGGAGGCAGCAGCAATGGGAGGCCATACAGCACCCTATGACAAAAATGGAAACCACCAGCAGTGTGAGGAGACCTGAAAGTGGCACATGGCAGAGTGTGGCGATAGAGACAGCAGCAATGGGAGGCCGTACAGGGACCCATGACACACTCTGGACCTGGCAGCAGCATGAGGAGGCGGTACAGGGGCCCATGACAGATTACGGGCCTGGCAGCAGCATGAGGAGTCGGTACAGGGGCCCATGGCAGATTACGGGCCTGGCAGCAGCAATGGGAGGCCGTACAGGGACCCATGACACACTCTGGACCTGGCAGCAGCATGGGGAGGCGGTACAGGGGCCCATGACAGATTACGGGCCTGGCAGCAGCATGAGGAGTCGGTACGGGGGCCCATGACACACTCTGGACCTGGCAGCAGCATGAGGAGGCGGTACAGGGGCGCATGACAGATTACGAGCCTGGCAGCAGCAACTTGGACAGGAGGACGTTCAGCTTCTGCACCGTCGGGTGCGTGCTCGCAAACTGTTGTCTCTTGGAAACGGATTCCAAGAAAGACTGCTGACGGAATCCGTGAAGAGGAGTAGCAGGAGAAGGAGCATCTGAACGAGCGGAATATGCCAACAAGCGACAACAGTGGCCCATGACAGATTACGGGCCTGGCAGCAGCATGAGGAGTCGGTACGGGGGCCCATGGCAGATTACGGGCCTGGCAGCAGCTATGGGAGGCCCGTAATCTGCCAGCACCCTATGACAAAAAATGGAACCCACCAGCAGTGTGAGGAGACCTGAAAGTGGCACATGGCAGAGTGTGGCGATGGAGACAGCAGCAATGGGAGGCCGTACAGGGACCCATGAGAGACTCTGGACCTGGCAGCAGCATGAGGAGGCGGTATAGGGGCCCATGGCAGATTAGGGGCCTGGCAGCAGCTATGGGAGGCCCGTAATCTGCCAGCACCCTATGACAAAAAATGGAACACACCAGCAGTGTGAGGAGACCTGAAAGTGGCACATGGCAGAGTGTGGCGATGGAGGCAGCAGCAATGGGAGGCCGTACAGGGACCCATGAGAGACTCTGGACTTGGCAGCAGCATGAGGAGGCGGTATAGGGGCCCATGGCAGATTAGGGGCCTGGCAGCAGCTATGGGAGGCCCGTAATCTGCCAGCACCCTATGACAAAAAATGGAACACACCAGCAGTGTGAGGAGACCTGAAAGTGGCACATGTTTGGGGCATGATTCATGGCGGATTTAGTCAGTTGTGTCAGGAACTGGTGGTTTGAAATCCAGACTAATCCACGCCTGATTCATTTTCACAAACGTCAGTCTCTCCACACTTTGGGTGGACAGTCGTGTCCTCCGCGGAGTTGCAATACCTCCTGCCGCACTAAACACGCGCTCCGATGCCACGCTACTGGCCGGGCATGACAGCCTTTCAAGGGCAAATTCAGCTAGTTGGGGCCAAAGGTCAAGTTTCGTTGCCCAGTAGTCAAGGGGATTGTCTACCTCGGTTGGCAGGGTGCTGTCCAAGTAGGCCTAAGCCTGTTGTTTGAGGTCCTGCTCCAGGTCCACCTGATGCTGCTGCTGCTGCTGCGGCTGGTTAGTAGTTTCCTCACTGCGCTGGTGAAGAAAGCTACTCATCATCGACTGCAGACTGAGGCAGCCGCTGCTGGTGGAGCTGCCACTGCTCCTACCACCCCACCCCTCCCCTGCTGCCATGGCAGCGGAACACGAGCGCACAGGGCCCACAGTGTCTGAGGATGGACGTTGGCGCAGACAGGCAGAGACCAGCTGACTACATAGGTGTTTTTTATAGTACGTTATTTTGGCCTCCCTCTCAGCAGGTGTGAAAAAGGCCACCATTTTTGAACGGTAGCGAGGGTCCAACAAGGTGGACAGCCAAAAGTCATCCCTCTGTCTGATGGTTATTATTCGGCTGTCGCTACGCAAGCAACCGAGCATGCTATGGGCCATTTGTGCCAAGGAATGCGAGGGACTCCCTGCCTCCATCTCCACAGCATACTGCCACGGTGCGTCTAGGTCCTCTGTCTCCTCTTCCTCCTCCTCTACCAGATGCTCCTGCTCCTCCACTCCTGTCCGCTGAGTGGAAAAACCACCCATTTCACTCAATAATTCCTGAGCACCAATGTCCTCCTCTACCTCCTCCTCTTCTTCCAGTCCTGCCCCCACAGGGGCCATGTGGCGTTGAGATCTGTGCGCCACGTCTACCGCACCCTGACCAGCCATTGTTAACAGCATTTGTTCCAGGACGTGCAACAGAGGAATGACGTCGTTCATCCCATAGTCCTGCCGACTCACGAATAGCGTGGCCTCCTCAAAGGGCCTGAGCAAGCGCAGGTGTCACGCATGAGCTGCCAATGGCTGACATCTAAGTTACACAGGGAGTACCTTTATCTGCTTTTAACATCAGGAAATCTGTGATGGCCTTTTGCTGTTCGTAAAGGCGGTCTAACATATGTAGGGTTGAATTCCACCTTGTTGCAACGTCACAGCATGAGGAGTCGGTATAGGGGCCCATGGCAGATTAGGGGCCTGGCAGCAGTTATGGGAGGCCCATAATCTGCCAGCACCCTATGACAAAAAATGGAACACACCAGCAGTGTGAGGAGACCTGAAAGTGGCACATGGCAGAGTGTGGCGATGGAGACAGCAGCAATGGGAGGCCGTACAGGGACCCATGAGAGACTCTGGACCTGGCAGCAGCAGGAGGAGGTGGTATATAGGGGCCCATGGCAGATTAGGGGCCTGGCAGCAGCTATGTGAGGCCCGTAATCTGCCTGCACCCTATGTCAAAAAATTTAACACACCAGCAGTGTGAAGAGACCTGAAAGTGGCACATGGCAGCAGAGTGTGGCGATGGAGACAGCAGCAATGGGAGGCCGTACAGGGACCATGACAGACTCTGGACTTGGCAGCAGCATGAGGAGGCGGTATATAGGGGCCCATGGCAGATTAGGGGCCTGGCAGCAGCTATGTGAGGCCCGTTATCTTGCAGCACCCTATGTCAAAAAATTTAACACACCAGCAGTGTGAAGAGACCTGAAAGTGGCACATGGCAGCAGAGTGTGGCGATGGAGACAGCAGCAATGGGAGGCCGTACAGGGACCATGACAGACTCTGGACTTGGCAGCAGCATGAGGAGGCGGTATATAGGGGCCCATGGCAGATTAGGGGCCTGGCAGCAGCTATGTGAGGCCCGTTATCTTGCAGCACCCTATGTCAAAAAATTTAACACACCAGCAGTGTGAAGAGACCTGAAAGTGGCACATGGCAGCAGAGTGTGGCGATGGAGACAGCAGCAATGGGAGGCCGTACAGGGACCCATGAGAGACTCTGGACCTGGCAGCAGCAGGAGGAGGCGGTATATAGGGGCCCATGGCAGATTAGGGGCCTGGCAGCAGCTATGTGAGGCCCGTAATCTGCCTGCACCCTATGTCAAAAAATTTAACACACCAGCAGTGTGAAGAGACCTGAAAGTGGCACATGGCAGCAGAGTGTGGCGATGGAGACAGCAGCAATGGGAGGCCGTACAGGGACCCATGACAGACTCTGAACTTGGCAGCAGCATGAGGAGGCGGTATATAGGGGCCCATGGCAGATTAGGGGCCTGGCAGCAGCTATAGGAGGCCCGTAATCTGCCAGCACCCTATGTCAAAAAATTTAACACACCAGCAGTGTGAAGAGACCTGAAAGTGGCACATGGCAGCAGAGTGTGGCGATGGAGACAGCAGCAATGGGAGGCCGTACAGGGACCCATGAGAGACTCTAGACTTGGCAGCAGCATGAGGAGGCGGTATATAGGGGCCCATGGCAGATTAGGGGCCTGGCAGCAGCTATGTGAGGCCCGTAATCTGCCTGCACCCTATGTCAAAAAATTAAACACACCAGCAGTGTGAAGAGACCTGAAAGTGGCACATGGCATGAGAGACTCTGGACCTGGCAGCAGCAGGAGGAGGTGGTATATAGGGGCCCATGGCAGATTAGGGGCCTGGCAGCAGCTATGTGAGGCCCGTAATCTGCCTGCACCCTATGTCAAAAAATTTAACACACCAGCAGTGTGAAGAGACCTGAAAGTGGCACATGGCAGCAGAGTGTGGCGATGGAGACAGCAGCAATGGGAGGCCGTACAGGGACCATGACAGACTCTGGACTTGGCAGCAGCATGAGGAGGCGGTATATAGGGGCCCATGGCAGATTAGGGGCCTGGCAGCAGCTATGTGAGGCCCGTAATCTGCCTGCACCCTATGTCAAAAAATTTAACACACCAGCAGTGTGAAGAGACCTGAAAGTGGCACATGGCAGCAGAGTGTGGCGATGGAGACAGCAGCAATGGGAGGCCGTACAGGGACCATGACAGACTCTGGACTTGGCAGCAGCATGAGGAGGCGGTATATAGGGGCCCATGGCAGATTAGGGGCCTGGCAGCAGCTATGTGAGGCCCGTTATCTTGCAGCACCCTATGTCAAAAAATTTAACACACCAGCAGTGTGAAGAGACCTGAAAGTGGCACATGGCAGCAGAGTGTGGCGATGGAGACAGCAGCAATGGGAGGCCGTACAGGGACCCATGAGAGACTCTGGACCTGGCAGCAGCAGGAGGAGGTGGTATATAGGGGCCCATGGCAGATTAGGGGCCTGGCAGCAGCTATGTGAGGCCCGTAATCTGCCTGCACCCTATGTCAAAAAATTTAACACACCAGCAGTGTGAAGAGACCTGAAAGTGGCACATGGCAGCAGAGTGTGGCGATGGAGACAGCAGCAATGGGAGGCCGTACAGGGACCATGACAGACTCTGGACTTGGCAGCAGCATGAGGAGGCGGTATATAGGGGCCCATGGCAGATTAGGGGCCTGGCAGCAGCTATGTGAGGCCCGTTATCTTGCAGCACCCTATGTCAAAAAATTTAACACACCAGCAGTGTGAAGAGACCTGAAAGTGGCACATGGCAGCAGAGTGTGGCGATGGAGACAGCAGCAATGGGAGGCCGTACAGGGACCCATGAGAGACTCTGGACCTGGCAGCAGCAGGAGGAGGTGGTATATAGGGGCCCATGGCAGATTAGGGGCCTGGCAGCAGCTATGTGAGGCCCGTAATCTGCCTGCACCCTATGTCAAAAAATTTAACACACCAGCAGTGTGAAGAGACCTGAAAGTGGCACATGGCAGCAGAGTGTGGCGATGGAGACAGCAGCAATGGGAGGCCGTACAGGGACCATGACAGACTCTGGACTTGGCAGCAGCATGAGGAGGCGGTATATAGGGGCCCATGGCAGATTAGGGGCCTGGCAGCAGCTATGTGAGGCCCGTAATCTGCCTGCACCCTATGTCAAAAAATTTAACACACCAGCAGTGTGAAGAGACCTGAAAGTGGCACATGGCAGCAGAGTGTGGCGATGGAGACAGCAGCAATGGGAGGCCGTACAGGGACCATGACAGACTCTGGACTTGGCAGCAGCATGAGGAGGCGGTATATAGGGGCCCATGGCAGATTAGGGGCCTGGCAGCAGCTATGTGAGGCCCGTTATCTTGCAGCACCCTATGTCAAAAAATTTAACACACCAGCAGTGTGAAGAGACCTGAAAGTGGCACATGGCAGCAGAGTGTGGCGATGGAGACAGCAGCAATGGGAGGCCGTACAGGGACCATGACAGACTCTGGACTTGGCAGCAGCATGAGGAGGCGGTATATAGGGGCCCATGGCAGATTAGGGGCCTGGCAGCAGCTATGTGAGGCCCGTAATCTGCCTGCACCCTATGTCAAAAAATTTAACACACCAGCAGTGTGAAGAGACCTGAAAGTGGCACATGGCAGCAGAGTGTGGCGATGGAGACAGCAGCAATGGGAGGCCGTACAGGGACCATGACAGACTCTGGACTTGGCAGCAGCATGAGGAGGCGGTATATAGGGGCCCATGGCAGATTAGGGGCCTGGCAGCAGCTATGTGAGGCCCGTTATCTTGCAGCACCCTATGTCAAAAAATTTAACACACCAGCAGTGTGAAGAGACCTGAAAGTGGCACATGGCAGCAGAGTGTGGCGATGGAGACAGCAGCAATGGGAGGCCGTACAGGGACCATGACAGACTCTGGACTTGGCAGCAGCATGAGGAGGCGGTATATAGGGGCCCATGGCAGATTAGGGGCCTGGCAGCAGCTATGTGAGGCCCGTTATCTTGCAGCACCCTATGTCAAAAAATTTAACACACCAGCAGTGTGAAGAGACCTGAAAGTGGCACATGGCAGCAGAGTGTGGCGATGGAGACAGCAGCAATGGGAGGCCGTACAGGGACCATGACAGACTCTGGACTTGGCAGCAGCATGAGGAGGCGGTATATAGGGGCCCATGGCAGATTAGGGGCCTGGCAGCAGCTATGTGAGGCCCGTAATCTGCCTGCACCCTATGTCAAAAAATTTAACACACCAGCAGTGTGAAGAGACCTGAAAGTGGCACATGGCAGCAGAGTGTGGCGATGGAGACAGCAGCAATGGGAGGCCGTACAGGGACCATGACAGACTCTGGACTTGGCAGCAGCATGAGGAGGCGGTATATAGGGGCCCATGGCAGATTAGGGGCCTGGCAGCAGCTATGTGAGGCCCGTTATCTTGCAGCACCCTATGTCAAAAAATTTAACACACCAGCAGTGTGAAGAGACCTGAAAGTGGCACATGGCAGCAGAGTGTGGCGATGGAGACAGCAGCAATGGGAGGCCGTACAGGGACCCATGAGAGACTCTGGACCTGGCAGCAGCAGGAGGAGGTGGTATATAGGGGCCCATGGCAGATTAGGGGCCTGGCAGCAGCTATGTGAGGCCCGTAATCTGCCTGCACCCTATGTCAAAAAATTTAACACACCAGCAGTGTGAAGAGACCTGAAAGTGGCACATGGCAGCAGAGTGTGGCGATGGAGACAGCAGCAATGGGAGGCCGTACAGGGACCATGACAGACTCTGGACTTGGCAGCAGCATGAGGAGGCGGTATATAGGGGCCCATGGCAGATTAGGGGCCTGGCAGCAGCTATGTGAGGCCCGTTATCTTGCAGCACCCTATGTCAAAAAATTTTACACACCAGCAGTGTGAAGAGACCTGAAAGTGGCACATGGCAGCAGAGTGTGGCGATGGAGACAGCAGCAATGGGAGGCCGTACAGGGACCCATGAGAGACTCTGGACCTGGCAGCAGCAGGAGGAGGTGGTATATAGGGGCCCATGGCAGATTAGGGGCCTGGCAGCAGCTATGTGAGGCCCGTAATCTGCCTGCACCCTATGTCAAAAAATTTAACACACCAGCAGTGTGAAGAGACCTGAAAGTGGCACATGGCAGCAGAGTGTGGCGATGGAGACAGCAGCAATGGGAGGCCGTACAGGGACCCATGAGAGACTCTGGACCTGGCAGCAGCAGGAGGAGGCGGTATATAGGGGCCTATGGCAGATTAGGGGCCTGGCAGCAGCTATAGGAGGCCCGTAATCTGCCAGCACCCTATGTCAAAAAATTCAACACACCAGCAGTGTGAGGAGACCTGAAAGTGGCACATGTTTGAGGCATGATTCATGGCGGATTTAGTCAGTTGTGTCAGGAACTGGTGGTTTGAAATCCAGACTAATCCACGCCTGATTCATTTTCACAAACGTGAGTCTCTCCACACTTTGGGTGGACAGTCGTGTCCTCCGCGGAGTTACAATACCTCCTGCCGCACTAAACACGCGCTCCGATGCCACGCTACTGGCCGGGCATGACAGCCTTTCAAGGGCAAATTCAGCTAGTTGGGGCCAAAGGTCAAGTTTCGTTGCCCAGTAGTCAAGGGGATTGTCTACCTCGGTTGGCAGGGTGCTGTCCAAGTAGGCCCAAGCCTGTTGTTTGAGCTCCTGCTCCAGGTCCACCTGATGCTGCTGCTGCTGCTGCGGCTGGTTAGTAGTTTCCTCACTGCGCTGGTGAAGAAAGCTACTCATCATCGACTGCAGACTGAGGCAGCCGCTGCTGGTGGAGCTGCCACTGCTCCTACCACCCCACCCCTCCCCTGCTGCCATGCCAGCGGAACGCGAGCGCACAGGGCCCACAGTGTCTGAGGATGGACGTTGGCGCACAAAGGCAGAGACCAACTGACTACATAGGTGGTTTTTATAGTACGTAATTTTGGCCTCCCTCTCAGCAGGTGTGAAAAAGGCCACCATTTTGGACCGGTAGCGAGGGTCCAACAAGGTGGACAGCCAAAAGTCATCCCTCTGTCTGATGGTTATTATTCGGCTGTCGCTACGCAAGCAACCGAGCATGCTATGGGCCATTTGTGCCAAGGAATGCGAGGGACTCCCTGCCTCCATCTCCACAGCATACTGCCACGGTGCGTCTGGGTCCTCTGTCTCCTCCTCCTCCTCCTCTACCAGATGCTCCTGCTCCTCCACTCCTGTCCGCTGAGTGGAAAAACCACCCATTTCACTCAATAATTCCTGAGCACAAATGTCCTCCTCTACCTCCTCCTCTTCTTCCTGTCCTGCCCCCACAGGGGTCATGTGGCGTTGAGATCTGTGCGCCACGTCTACCGCACCCTGACCAGCCATTGTTAACAGCATTTGTTCCAGGACGTGCAACAGAGGAATGACGTCGTTCATCCCATAGTCCTGCCGACTCACGAATAGCGTGGCCTCCTCAAAGGGCCTGAGCAAGCGGCAGGTGTCACGCATGAGCTGCCAATGGCTGACATCTAAGTTACACAGGGGAGTACCTTTATCCGCTTGTAACATCAGGAAATCGGTGATGGCCTTTCGCTGCTCGTAAAGGCGGTCTAACATGTGTAGGGTTGAATTCCACCTTGTTGCAACGTCGCAGATCAGGCGATGCTGTGGAATTCCGTTCTGCCGCTGCAGCTCAATGAGGGTGTTCTTTGCGGTGTAGGAATGGCTGAAATGCATGCACAGTTTACGTGACATTTTAAGGATGTCTTGCAGTGGGATGGTGGATTTTAGGAACCGCTTGACAACCAGATTGAACACGTGAGCCATGCATGGCGCATGGCACAACCTTCCTTGACGCAGAGCAGACACCATATTCTTTCCGTTGTCAGTCAACATGGTTCCGATTTTTAGTTTGCGCGGAGACAGCCATCTGTCGATTTCTCTGTTCATTACACTCAGCAGTTCCTCCCCTGTGTGACTACGTTCGCCAAGGCATACCAGGTGCAGCACAGCGTGACACCGTTGCGCCCTGCACATGTGATATGCCGGTCGGGTAATGGGACTTGGCACGGGGGTGGCGGCTGAGGACACGGCGGAAAAAGAGGTGGTAGAGGCGGACATGCTTGCTGGACCAAGGACGTGCAAACGTGGAGGCAAAAGCGTCGTGACCTGTCCAAGTTGCTGGTGCGGCTGTGCCGGCACCACGTTCACCCAGTGGGCCGTAAATGACATGTACTGTCCCTGACCGTAGTTACAGCTCCACACGTCGGCGCTGCCGTGCACTTTGGCAGAGACCGACATGCTCAAAGACTGGCCCACCATCTCTTCTACATGTGAATGCAGGGCTGGCACTGCCTTTTGGGCAAAGAAATGACGGCTTGGCACTCTCCACCGCGGCGCGGCACAAGCCATCATTTCTCGGAAAGGTGCTGAGTCCACCAGTTGGAAAGGGAGGGACTGCAGCACCAGCAACTTGGACAGGAGGACGTTCAGCTTTTGCACCGTCGGGTGCGTGCTCGCAAACTGTTGTCTCTTGGATACGGATTCCAAGAAAGACTGTTGACGGAATCCGAGAAGAGGAGTAGCAGGAGAAGGAGCATCTGAACGAGCGGAAGATGCCAATGAGCGACAACTCCCCTCAGCAGAGGTGTTGGAGCCTTGACTGGCTGATAGAGGGCGATTGACGACGTCGGGTGACGGAGCAAGTAACGGAGCGGGTGATGGAGCGGGGGCTGGGGCAGGCAGAACCGCCGTATGTTTATCACGGTTTTCCCAGGCCACCGAATGGTGACGCTGCATATGCTGACGCAACGCTGTAGTCCCAACATGGGCCCCCTGGCCACGCTTGCATTTCTGGCCACATAGTCGACATACGGCTACGTTTACTTCCTCGGGCGGCTTGAGGAAAAATTGCCACACCACCGAGTAGGAAACTTTGCCCCCGCTACTCTTCACTGGCTGACTGCTACTTCCTCCGTGCGCACCGGCACCACTACTGGCCGTGGTGGTAGGCTGCAGTGGAGCTGGTGCTCTACTCCGTGGACGTTTGGCTCCACTGACACTGATGCGACCCTGCTGCTGTCTCCTGGGCAACCCACCGACTGTTTTGCTCGCTGCCAAGCTGCCACCCTCTTCTCCTGATGATGCGGAAGAAATTGCCTGATGACGACGAGGCTGCCAAGTGCGATCAACCTCCTCATCATCAAGTAGGGTCTCCGCCTCACTACTAGCCCCCTCGGCTGCGTCTGGGTCAGGAGACAGACCTGTCTCTAGACCGGCTACCGAGCCACTCTCCTCGCCAGTACTTGTTCGCTTGGCTGCTGAAAAGGCCGATGTCTCCCCCCGTTCCTGACCGCCCTCTGTTAGCTCTTCCTCACTGTACAGTGGGGCTGAGCCCACAGCATGCGATACTTCGCTTGGTGAGGGAACAGCAAAGGACAGGGGCAGGTAGAGGACACGTGATTTCAGTGGGCTTGGTCCCGGGCCATGCCAACTAACGGTTGTGTCTGACGTACCCACCGACCGTTGGCTGTAGGTGTCAGAGGTGACCTGGGAAGAGGAAGACGACCGAGCCAACCAATCAATGACGGCAGGGTTGTCGGTGGAGACACGACCGCTGGATGACACCGGGAGCACTGGCCTCTGGCTGCGAATACTGCTGCCTCGACCCCTTCCTCTGCTGCCACGTCTGCTCGCTCCTAAAACATTGCCTCCTCTGCCACTCCTCTGCATGTTGTCTGACATACTATTTAATTCAACGATTAGGTGTCCCTGAGTAACAATTCTCTGGCACTCAGTAACAATTCTGTCTGTCCCTGAGTATGAATTCTGTGGCCCTGAGTAACAATTGTGTGTCTGTGCAAGTAACAATTCTGTGTCTGTGCAAGTAACAATTTTGTGTCTGTGAGAGTAACAATTCTCTGGCACTCAGTAACAATTCTGTCTGTCCCTGAGTAACAATTCTCTGGCACTCAGTAACAATTCTGTCTGTCCCTGAGTAACAATTCTGTCTGTCCCTGAGTATGAATTCTGTGGCCCTGAGTAAGAATTCTCTGGCACTCAGTAACAATTCTGTCTGTCCCTGAGTATGAATTCTGTGGCCCTGAGTAACAATTGTGTGTCTGTGCAAGTAACAATTCTGTGTCTGTGCAAGTAACAATTTTGTGTCTGTGAGAGTAACAATTCTCTGGCACTCAGTAACAATTCTGTCTGTCCCTGAGTAACAATTCTCTGGCACTCAGTAACAATTCTGTCTGTCCCTGAGTATGAATTCTGTGGCCCTGAGTAACAATTCTGTCTCTGTGCGAGTAACAATTCTGTGTCTGTGCAAGTAACAATTTTGTGTCTGTGAGAGTAACAATTCTCTGGCACTCAGTAACAATTCTGTCTGTCCCTGAGTAACAATTCTCTGGCACTCAGTAACAATTCTGTCTGTCCCTGAGTAACAATTCTCTGGCACTCAGTAACAATTCTGTCTGTCCCTGAGTAACAATTCTCTGGCACTCAGTAACAATTGTGTGTCTGTGCAAGTAACAATTCTGTGTCTGTGCAAGTAACAATTTTGTGTCTGTGAGAGTAACAATTCTCTGGCACTCAGTAACAATTCTGTCTGTCCCTGAGTAACAATTCTCTGGCACTCAGTAACAATTCTGTCTGTCCCTGAGTATGAATTCTGTGGCCCTGAGTAACAATTCTGTCTCTGTGCGAGTAACAATTCTGTGTCTGTGCAAGTAACAATTTTGTGTCTGTGAGAGTAACAATTCTCTGGCACTCAGTAACAATTCTGTCTGTCCCTGAGTAACAATTCTCTGGCACTCAGTAACAATTCTGTCTGTCCCTGAGTAACAATTCTCTGGCACTCAGTAACAATTCTGTCTGTCCCTGAGTAACAATTCTCTGGCACTCAGTAACAATTGTGTGTCTGTGCAAGTAACAATTCTGTGTCTGTGCAAGTAACAATTTTGTGTCTGTGAGAGTAACAATTCTCTGGCACTCAGTAACAATTCTGTCTGTCCCTGAGTAACAATTCTCTGGCACTCAGTAACAATTCTGTCTGTCCCTGAGTATGAATTCTGTGGCCCTGAGTAACAATTCTGTCTCTGTGCGAGTAACAATTCTGTGTCTGTGCAAGTAACAATTTTGTGTCTGTGAGAGTAACAATTCTCTGGCACTCAGTAACAATTCTGTCTGTCCCTGAGTAACAATTCTATGGCACTCAGTAACAATTCTGTCTTCCCTGAGTAACAATTCTCTGGCACTCAGTAACAATTCTGTCTGTCCCTGAGTATGAATTCTGTGGCCCTGAGTAACAATTCTGTCTCTGTGCGAGTAACAATTCTGTGTCTGTGCAAGTAACAATTTTGTGTCTGTGAGAGTAACAATTCTCTGGCACTCAGTAACAATTCTGTCTGTCCCTGAGTAACAATTCTCTGGCACTCAGTAACAATTCTGTCTGTCCCTGAGTATGAATTCTGTGGCCCTGAGTAACAATTGTGTGTCTGTGCAAGTAACAATTCTGTGTCTGTGCAAGTAACAATTTTGTGTCTGTGAGAGTAACAATTCTCTGGCACTCAGTAACAATTCTGTCTGTCCCTGAGTAACAATTCTCTGGCACTCAGTAACAATTCTGTCTGTCCCTGAGTAACAATTCTGTCTGTCCCTGAGTATGAATTCTGTGGCCCTGAGTAAGAATTCTCTGGCACTCAGTAACAATTCTGTCTGTCCCTGAGTATGAATTCTGTGGCCCTGAGTAACAATTGTGTGTCTGTGCAAGTAACAATTCTGTGTCTGTGCAAGTAACAATTTTGTGTCTGTGAGAGTAACAATTCTCTGGCACTCAGTAACAATTCTGTCTGTCCCTGAGTAACAATTCTCTGGCACTCAGTAACAATTCTGTCTGTCCCTGAGTAACAATTCTCTGGCACTCAGTAACAATTCTGTCTGTCCCTGAGTATGAATTCTGTGGCCCTGAGTAACAATTCTGTCTCTGTGCGAGTAACAATTCTGTGTCTGTGCAAGTAACAATTTTGTGTCTGTGAGAGTAACAATTCTCTGGCACTCAGTAACAATTCTGTCTGTCCCTGAGTAACAATTCTCTGGCACTCAGTAACAATTCTGTCTGTCCCTGAGTAACAATTCTCTGGCACTCAGTAACAATTCTGTCTGTCCCTGAGTAACAATTCTCTGGCACTCAGTAACAATTGTGTGTCTGTGCAAGTAACAATTCTGTGTCTGTGCAAGTAACAATTTTGTGTCTGTGAGAGTAACAATTCTCTGGCACTCAGTAACAATTCTGTCTGTCCCTGAGTAACAATTCTCTGGCACTCAGTAACAATTCTGTCTGTCCCTGAGTATGAATTCTGTGGCCCTGAGTAACAATTCTGTCTCTGTGCGAGTAACAATTCTGTGTCTGTGCAAGTAACAATTTTGTGTCTGTGAGAGTAACAATTCTCTGGCACTCAGTAACAATTCTGTCTGTCCCTGAGTAACAATTCTCTGGCACTCAGTAACAATTCTGTCTGTCCCTGAGTAACAATTCTCTGGCACTCAGTAACAATTCTGTCTGTCCCTGAGTAACAATTCTCTGGCACTCAGTAACAATTGTGTGTCTGTGCAAGTAACAATTCTGTGTCTGTGCAAGTAACAATTTTGTGTCTGTGAGAGTAACAATTCTCTGGCACTCAGTAACAATTCTGTCTGTCCCTGAGTAACAATTCTCTGGCACTCAGTAACAATTCTGTCTGTCCCTGAGTATGAATTCTGTGGCCCTGAGTAACAATTCTGTCTCTGTGCGAGTAACAATTCTGTGTCTGTGCAAGTAACAATTTTGTGTCTGTGAGAGTAACAATTCTCTGGCACTCAGTAACAATTCTGTCTGTCCCTGAGTAACAATTCTCTGGCACTCAGTAACAATTCTGTCTGTCCCTGAGTAACAATTCTCTGGCACTCAGTAACAATTCTGTCTGTCCCTGAGTAACAATTCTCTGGCACTCAGTAACAATTCTGTCTGTCCCTGAGTATGAATTCTGTGGCCCTGAGTAACAATTCTGTCTCTGTGCGAGTAACAATTCTGTGTCTGTGCAAGTAACAATTTTGTGTCTGTGAGAGTAACAATTCTCTGGCACTCAGTAACAATTCTGTCTGTCCCTGAGTAACAATTCTATGGCACTCAGTAACAATTCTGTCTTCCCTGAGTAACAATTCTCTGGCACTCAGTAACAATTCTGTCTGTCCCTGAGTATGAATTCTGTGGCCCTGAGTAACAATTCTGTCTCTGTGCGAGTAACAATTCTGTGTCTGTGCAAGTAACAATTTTGTGTCTGTGAGAGTAACAATTCTCTGGCACTCAGTAACAATTCTGTCTGTCCCTGAGTAACAATTCTCTGGCACTCAGTAACAATTCTGTCTGTCCCTGAGTATGAATTCTGTGGCCCTGAGTAACAATTGTGTGTCTGTGCAAGTAACAATTCTGTGTCTGTGCAAGTAACAATTTTGTGTCTGTGAGAGTAACAATTCTCTGGCACTCAGTAACAATTCTGTCTGTCCCTGAGTAACAATTCTCTGGCACTCAGTAACAATTCTGTCTGTCCCTGAGTAACAATTCTGTCTGTCCCTGAGTATGAATTCTGTGGCCCTGAGTAAGAATTCTCTGGCACTCAGTAACAATTCTGTCTGTCCCTGAGTATGAATTCTGTGGCCCTGAGTAACAATTGTGTGTCTGTGCAAGTAACAATTCTGTGTCTGTGCAAGTAACAATTTTGTGTCTGTGAGAGTAACAATTCTCTGGCACTCAGTAACAATTCTGTCTGTCCCTGAGTAACAATTCTCTGGCACTCAGTAACAATTCTGTCTGTCCCTGAGTAACAATTCTCTGGCACTCAGTAACAATTCTGTCTGTCCCTGAGTAACAATTCTGTCTGTCCCTGAGAATGAATTCTGTGGCCCTGAGTAAGAATTCTCTGGCACTCAGTAACAATTCTGTCTGTCCCTGAGTAACAATTCTCTGGCACTCAGTAACAATTCTGTCTGTCCCTGAGTAAAAATTCTGTGGCCCTAATAACGTTTCTGTGGCCCTAAGTAACAATTCTCTGGCACTGAGTAACAATTCTGTCTGTCCCTGAGTATGAATTCTGTGGCCCTAACTAGCGTTTCTTTGTCCCTAAATAACGATTCTGTGGCCCTCATTAACAAGTCTGTGTCCCTGAGTAATGGTTCTCTGTCCCTAAGTAACTTCTCTCTGTCCCCAATTCTCGTTTCTGTGGCCCTAACTCTGTCCCTGTCCCTAGTACAGAGCGGTCTGCCTCTGTTCAATGACTGCAGGCAAATGAAGATTTCCAAAATGGCCGCTATATATACCTCGACCATTACACAGTGCTGGCTGGCTGGCTGCTGATTGGCTGATGCGATCACATGTCGTTGAGGAATGCATTATGGGGCAGCGCGCCTTGTCTGCGCGCCTTCCCCGACATCCCCGCTCCGTCGCCGCACATGTCAGCCGCCATTTTCGGAAAAATTTCGATTCGCGCGTCCGAATTAGGCTGTTTTTCGGATTCGGCACGAATCGAAATTTTTCCGAAATTCGACTCGAATTCCACTTCGGATACTTCGATTCGCTCATCTCTAAACATAATCATAAAAAACACAATACACTTAACTTTGGAGTTTAAATGGCCATAGCAGCCAGTTTATTTAAATAACATCAATAACGTCAATACCAAATACATACATACATTTTTTTTGTATGTAAACACCCAAAAATTACCAAAAATGATAGATTTTTGAAGGCACTGAAAAATTAATACTTGGCTGTATCTGATACCATCTTACAAATTAAGGCCCCCAGCCGCACATACACCGGCTCGGGGACAACTCCTTCCTGAATCACCATCCGATACAGCCCCACCAATCCAGAACCCATTCCTGCTGGGAAGGTACACCCATACCTAAGACGGGCCCAACCCTATTCATTCTAAACGGTTTACCATCCCCGCCTTCAAAAACCCTGATACCTCTGCCACCAGAGCTCAAGTGTGACACCTTACACTTGAGCGGCCCGCCACACTCGCAGCGCACTCTGTATTCCATCCTGCAAACCCAAACACCACAGGTCAATCCCTACTGCATTTAAATGCACTCCATCGCCACGCAGAAAAAGCCACGGTTCCCGTTCCAACTTCAAATGGCGAATCGCCAAACCACCGTTGCGCACAAAGAACCTAGCCACCTCCTTATTGACTTTTATCCTGGCTTTGTTAATCCGATCCACTGACCGGGCCATACGCCAGGAAGACCTACCCACAATATCCGACCAGATCAGGATAGAATCTGGAAAAAACGACCGCAAACGGAGAAAATCAAATGTTATGTCCCTGTGTCAGGAGCCACCGCGGCGTGTGGCAAACACCGATCAAAGAAATACTGACCTTGCCACTTGCAACCCAAAAAATGAAAACAACAAGGATGAACCGGCAATAGCCAAAATGCCGCCTCGATATCCGTTTTTACAACGAGTGCACCTTCACCAAAAGCACGCACCCAAGTCACTGCCTCATCAAAGGAAGCATAAGACAAGGCGCACAAAGCCGGGTCAATATCATCATTAACCGAACTACCGTGGGGGTGAGACAAATGGTGTATAAGGCGAAATTTGTTGGCTTCCTTCACCCCAAGGGGTGAAACAACCAAAAAATCCATAGGAGAGGAAGCAAAAGGTCCAGCCATCCTATCCAGGGAAACCTCCTTCGCCAATTTTGCAGCCACCACCACGGGGTGAAGCCGAGCCGATTTTAAATTCACCGGCTCCGGCGGAACCACAGATAATGTACAGGGAATCACAAAGCCCTCAGAAAACCCCCTAAACAAAACCGATGCCGCCTCCCGATCTGGGTATCTACTTAGGAATGACGCCAGTTTTTCCACCCTCACCGAAGTCCTCCCTTTTTCCATAATCGGCCGATCGACCTCTACCTTGTTTGAAACATCTGGATAGGGAATGCGCACCCCCACAACTGGAGCATTGGTGTTGAAAACTACAGGAACCCCCGAATCTGCACACACCTTCTTTGAATTGCCAGCAAAACCCCCTGCGCTTAACGGCCAATGGCGACGAGGTACCAGGTCCACCCCCGACCACCCCCAGAAAGGGAGTAAGATGGGTCCGGGCCTGAGGGTCTAACCGCTTTCCATTGATGAAATTGCTCATCATAATGTAACCAAGCCACACCGCCATACACCCGCTGGGCCTCACTAATTGAATCCAAATAACAAAATAACACCGAACAATGTTCAGGCGTCTTTTTCCCAATAATGCTTGCCATTATATTGAAGGATTGCAGCCAATTTGTGAACGTTCATGGAATAAGGCGAAACCTCCGCTTTTCTTCCTCCTCCTTTTTTCCCTCTTCCGACAGCACCTTGTCCAAATTAAACTTTTCCAAAGGCAATAAGGAAAATATATACACATATGCCCCTTTCCAAATCCGCTCCTTAACCTCCTGTTTAAGATGAGCACCCAAAGGACCCTCGAAACACACGTATACCTCACAGGACCTCCCTGCAGCTGCCGAACACCGGTCCTGGACGGGTAAGTCCTCCAGCCTCGCAGGGTCCCCAGGGATGCTCCTTCCCACCGCAGTAGGCCCGGCTGCTCCTGGTGACAGGCCAACACCCGCAGCTGTCACTCTCCCATGCCAGGCTGCACCAGAGCAGGGCACAGCACCCCCCTGGCCAGCCAAATGCTCCAGAGGGCTAGTAGACAGGGTGCGAGAGCGAGTGGTCGGGGCCACGCTCCCGCTCAGGTCCCGCCGAGGACGGGGATTCCTCCCAGCCCCCCCAGAAGAAGCAGAAGACTGCTGAGCTGGAGGGTCCCTGATGGGACTCCCATGGCGCCGGCAAACCCGAGGGGTCAAATCCGGGCTGAGGCGCACAGGCGGCTGTGTACAAGTACCCCTTACTCATTCATAAGTGGGGTGCAGCATCAGGGTTCCCCCTTTTTTAACCACTTGCCTGCCGGGCACTTATACCTCCCCTCCTTACCAGGCCAATTTTCAGCTTTCAGCGCTGTCGCACTTTGAATGACAACTGTACGGTCATGCAACATTGTACCCATATTAAATTTTTATCATTTTTTTTCACACAAATAGAGATTTCTTTTGGTGGTATTTACTTGCCGCTGTGTGTTTTATTTTGTGCTCTATAAATAAAAAAAAGCTAAATTTTTTAAAATTATAACATTTTGCAAACAGGTAATTTTTCTCTTTCACTGATGTGCATTGATGAGGCTGCACTGATAGGCGGCGCTCATGGGCACTGATAGGCAGCACTGATGGGCACTGATAGGTGGCACTGATGGGCACTGACTGGCAGTATTGCTGGGCACTGACTGGCGGCACTGCTGGGCACTGATGGGTGGCACTGATGAGGTGGCTTGGATAGGCGGCACTTATGGGCAGCACTGATAGGCGGCACTGATGGGCACTTATAGGTGGCACTGATAGATGGCACTGGTGAGCTAGCAGTGATGATGGGCACTGACTGACAGCACTGATGGGCACTGACTGGCAGCACTGCTGGGTGGCATTGACTGATGGGACTGACTGGCTGCACTGCTGGGTGGCACTGATGGGACTGACTGGTGGCACTGCTGGGCACTGATGGGTGGCACTGCTGGGCGGCACTGATGGATGACACTGCTGGGCTGTACTGATGGGCACTGGTGGGTGACATTGATGGGCACTGGTGGGAACAGTTGGATGGCACTGATGGGCACAGGTGGGTGGCACTGATGGGCACCGTTCATCAGGGCACTTATCATCAGTGCCCTGATGATCGGTGCCGATCCCTCTGACAACTTTCGGTTCTCGGCAGCACTTTCCTCATGCTGTGACAGTGTGAGGAAAGTGCAGCCGAGAATCGGCAATTGCATTTCCCAGTGATCAGTGTGTCATTGACATGTCTGATCATGTGGTATAAGGCCGCTGTGATTGGCCTTTTACCATAGCATGTGATCAGTTGTGTCCATAGGAATTTAGGGGGGACCCCAAGCTTTCCCCCATTTTTGGAAGGTGGGGTTCTCCTTAAAAGTCCTACCAGCACTAAAGGGCCTGGTATGGCTTTTAGGGGGAACCCCACACACTTTAAAAAAAAAAAAAGAATTATTGTGGGGTCGCTGCTAAGCTTCCTACTAGACCTAAAGGGTTGAGGGGGCCCCACGCCATTAAAAAAAAAAAATGTCAGTCCTGCTGTAGCAGGTTCTATACATTGTATAGATGTGCAACTGTGCATGTAGTTTAAGGTGACTCCCCAGGCATGATATTTAAAGGAATGTATGTTTTTTTTCTTTTTTTTACTTTAAGCAATGAACAATTAATGCCCCCTTTAAAAACAGTAATTTTTGAATTTTTTTTTCACTGATTCATGTAACTCAGGGCAGTCCCCATACCCCGTTTATGGCCAATAACTTTCAACATTTTTTTAAGTTTGAGTCCCAGAGACTTGCATTGAGTTTGAAGTTCGCGTTTGAATGTAGATTTGACCATTCGATCACAAACTGAACACGGGGGTGTTCAGCCCATGACTAATTACCAGTGCATGCACTCTGAAGAAATGCTTGCAGTTCCAGTGTGTTCCGGTTGCAGAAAAAAAAGTAGAACAGGCTGCAATTTTCCTGCACAGAACTGTACTAGAATCTTGTAAAATGCATAAAAAACACACCGGAATGCATTGAAATGAACTGGAAAGCACATGTCCCTATTGAATCGAAGAAAAATAAAGGGGAAAAAATAAACCGGTATGCACCAAAAACACGTCAAAAACAGGTACGCAGAAACAAATCCGGAACGCATCTGGACTGTGTTTCTATGGTGTGAACCAGCCCTTAAACCATGTGTTGAGAAATGTTATTTAATCACAAAATATATGTATAGTGTTTACTACAAGAATTAAAATTCTTTACACCGCTAATGTTTTTGGGTTTGACTTGAAGAAATGGTGGCAACCCTACCCAAGATGGCAGAAAGGGTGCCCACCGCAGAACATGCAAAAGGGTCCCACTGGGGGACCATAATAAAGGGCCCCATGACAAGAGAAAAGCATCCCTGGACTAGTGGGAAGGTCCCCGGGCTCAGAGGATGGGCAATCAGGGGGGGGGGCCTTCCTGGTTTCTTGCATCGGGGCCCTGAAGGTTTTGTTACACTTCTGGTATTGTTTAACATATACTGTAAAAATGTCCAAAAAAATCAAAATAAAAAAACGAACAGTAAAAAATACTAAAAATAAGAGAATTCCATATTAATGGAGAAAATAACCATATTTGATGGTGATCCTGAGTTTGTAGTAGGTAAATCTCCTAATCATAGTTCATCTTTTCATATAGGCTGATGTCTGATTGGCTTCTGTGAGTTACCAAACTATGTCATATTAAATAAGTCTTCTTCTAAAATTGGTAATTCCACAAACATCAATTTTACAATTTAAATGGACACACATGTAGTGCAGGAAATGACTGTGATAAGTCAGGCTTGGGTCTTGTTGAATATCAATCAAAAAATGTAAGGAACATGCACATATAAGGAGCTTTAAGGAGTTGGTTCAGATCCCCATCCAAGCATCAATAGGTTGGCTAATATTATTCACAAAGATAAGATACCTTGTCTTTACAGCTTAAAGGATAGGGCAATGGGCCTTGCAGGACGTGCAGAGGATATAGGACACATTAGTAACATGGGAGGAAATGGGTGGAATCAATGAGAGAGAGAGACTAGGCAATCAAAACATCCAGAAGAGTTGATTACTGAAGAAGCTTCACCCAGGAATTTACTGACAATGGTGCTACATTCAGTGGTGCAGTCAGTACTTTCTTTTTTTGTATAGGGAACACTTTTACCCACAAGTTAGTTTGTCAAAAGAAACATCATAAAGCATAGCTGTCAAAAGGGCATTTGAGCTACATAGGCAAAAGAAGCAGCTGCCCAAGGTTAGCATGTCCAGATTGCCCACCAGACTCAAGGCCATAGTTCCATAAAACCAGTAAATCTCTTTCTAGCAATATATTTGATAGTATCATGGGGTTTTTTTTCGTTGTGGAAATAACAATTTCAGATAGGGCTCACTCATGAGATGCATTACCTGCGCCCACTAATATCTTGCCCAAGATGTGCTGCTGCTAAAGTGGAGGCTATCTAGCTGGCTATACTTTCTGGATGATCTGTATGCACAGAATAACAAATCCTTTGGTGGGTAAAAGAGTTTCATATATGTATTTTAAGCATGTGTACAGCTGCTTTCCTGGAATTTACAGAAAATGAGACCTAGAGAGGGATAGGGAAGATTAAAAACCAATGGAGATACTTTTACCTAAGACAAATAATTTTAATACCAGCGACTGAATAAGAGAGGGGGTTACAACTTACCTATAGCATAGGTGGTGGAATGTTGGGCATAAGCCTCCTACACATTACTTGCACTGGACATTTTTTTTAAATTAAATAACCTGGCTGATTAAATAGTAGTGTAACAACAGTTAGATGATATTCCTGAATTCATATTGGTTGGGTCAAATATTGGACTTCACAGACGGATTGGCTCATATTTGTTTCCAGCCCCGCCACTTGCAATCTAAATCTTGCCATCACAAATAATATTATTTGAATTCAAATCTCACCATGCTTTTGACAGATAGGGGTTTATTTACTAAAGCTGGAGAGTCCAAAATCAGACTCACTTCTGCATAGATACCAATCAGCTTCCAGGTTTCATTGCCAAAGCTTCATTGAACAAGCTGAGGTTAGAAGCTGATTGGTTTCTATGCAGAAGGGAGTCTGATTTTGGACTCTCCAGATTTAGTAAATAAACCCCATAAAGTCACATGGGGTAGATATGGAGATTAACAAGAATAGTTCCAAAGCTCCAGTTAGCAACACACATGATTCACTTGTGTATTTTATTAAATAATTAATTGAACATTATTTTTTATCAGCATAGTTACTCTGGAACTTTTACATGGTCAAAAATGAAAAAGCTGGATTACTCCTTTAAGAATTACATTTTCTACTGATCTGACCAGGGGCGGACTGACAACTCATGGGGCCCCCAGGCAATAGGGGATCATGGGGCCCCTGTGTCCTTACCCAAACTCAAAAAAGCCTGTGAAAAAGGTACCAGGAGCATCTCATGGGGCCCCCTACTGCCCCCGGGCCCTCAGGCAGTGTCTGAGTTTCCAAATGGCCAGTCCGCCCCTGGATCTGACCATTAACTAAGCTATGTGAAGTGTGTGTGTGTGTGTGTGGGGGGGGGGGTTGGATTGTTAGTAAAATATGTGTATAGATGTGTGCTCTTTTTTTTCTTTTTATTGCAGGATACATGGTCTGAATTTCTGGTATAGCTCCTCAGAGGTGAATAAGGAAATATGACTATTGTATTAGCAGTGTAGCTGTGTACTTTTATGCACACGTCTTTCCTGTGGAACAAAGTTTGTTTTTATATCTGACACAGTTGGATACTTCAGTTAAAGATCTTCAAATGTCACAGCCTGCTTATCTGTAACATTTGCTGTTTATTATATATGTACAGCTTCTGTTATATTCACAGAACTCCACGAAGCAATTGTACACCTGAAAATAAAAAAAAAGGCAATGTGAAACAATTGCAGAAATTTTGAAGTCAGCGCCTAACTACATGCTATAGTAAAAAGCTGCTAAGCGAGCGCCACCTTTAGCTATAGAGAATAGAAATCAAGCTGCTAGAACACCAAAAAAGGTAACCATAAAAACCTCCAATATAATATGTATCACAGTAATAGGTGCAGCGCTAATAAATATATGGATATATTATATATACTGTATAATACAATATCAGCAAGTGCAAAATGAATATCACTTAATGGTAATTATTAGTGACTGAACAGTTCAAAGTGATAAAATCGTGTGGATCCTGAGGGATCACAATTTCAGGTGCACGGATGTCTTGGTCCAGAAGTGATAGGTGATGTGACTCAAATGAATGAAATACGCACTCACCAGAAGTGCGTTTAAAATACGCAATATGAAATCCTGCATCAAGCAATGAGAAGGTCATCTGTTTCCAGGTCAGATCACATCATAAATCACCATCCAGGTACATCAGCGTGTAGGATTCCCTGGTCCGTTAGCATGTATCACCCTCTAGGATCATTTTTTGTTGTATGGGCACTGCGAATGAAGGCACTCACACGGAGAGCCCAATAAGAGACCACATAGCGTGATACTGTATAAAGTACCTTTATTCCAAATAATGGGTACAATCAATAAGATATAAAGAAAGGTACTGACCATGTGTTCCAGATTGACACCTATGGTGGTCAGATGTCCAGTTGCTGTAGCCCGCTGACGCGTTTCGTGCGATGCACATAGTCATAGGGAGAAAGGGCTTACAGCAGGGACATCCATTACAGTGCTATTTATATATTTGAATGGCGATTATGCTTAGTGCGGCCGCCATTTTGCCGGCTATCGGCGCATGCGCAGTCCATCGGCGCCATTTTGCCATGGATCGCGGAAGCGCCCACCAGTCACTGTGTTCAGCAACTCGGTATGTTACGGCCGCCATCTTGCTGGCTATTGGCGCATGCGCAATTCGCAAGCGTCATTTTGCCGTAGATCGCGGAAGTGCTCACTAGTCACTGCATTCAGCAAACTAGTATACTGCGGTACCGCGCCATTTTAATGGCAGTAATAAGATAAAATAAACGGACAATCTTATTTCGCGATGACGAGGAATTACTTTTGGTTCAATCACAAATTTTATTTACAGACAAAGGGCGTCGCCATGGGGGCAAAATTTGCCCCCAGCCTGGTCAATCTATTTATGGCCAGATGGGAGGAGGATGTCATCTATGCAAGAGACTGGCCGGAACTTTCATTTTATCGGAGATACATAGATGACATCCTCCTCATATGGAATGGGGAAGAACAGACCCTTTTAAATTTCTTTACAACCTTGAATTTTAATTCGTTAAATATTAAGCTTACTTTTGAATATAGTCAAACGAGTGTTAACTTTTTAGATCTGGTTTTAATGAACCACAATGGGAAAATAATAACGGAAACATATTTTAAACCAACAGATAGAAATGGTTTTATCCCAACAGACAGTTGCCATCATCCTATATGGCTACAAAACATCCCTAGGAGTCAGTTTTCTAGGATTAAACGCAATTGTACTGATATGGATACATACTATAGGCAAGCGGCAATAATTAAAAATAAATTTGTTGAAAAAGGTTATGATGAATCTATCCTTAATCTAACCATGGACACTATAGGAAAATCAGACAGAAATTTGATGTTGGGTGATCCCCTTTTACAGAAATCACAAAAAATCTGTCCTTTTATCACCAACTACTCCATACAGTACAAAAAGATAACCAAAATCATTAATAACAACTGGAAAATTCTGAAGTCTGATCCCATTTTGAACTCAATATTGCCAGACAAACCAGAAATCATTTTCAGGAAGGCAACGCCGTTGAGAAACAAAATCGCGCCCAATATTGTGGATCCCCCTAAGAATGTGATTATGTTCACAAACTTAACGGGTTTTTTTCCCCTGTAAAAAGTGTGTTATCTGCCAATGCAGCAGATACACCAGTAAAACGAATAGGTTTAATTCTACGGCAAATGGTAATCATTATAATATGGATGATTTCATTACCTGTACTAGCAGATTTGTGGTCTACCTGCTCCAATGTCCGTGCAATCTCCAGTATGTAGGACGGACCACTAGACGCCTCAGAGATAGACTGAGGGAGCATGTTAATAATATTAGAAAAGGATATAAGGATCATTCTCTGTCGCAACATTACAAGATTCACCATAACAAAGATCCATCCTCACTTAGATTTATGGGCATTGGTATTATTAACGCCCATTGGAGAGGGACCAATAAAAAACGAGCAGTGTCACAACTTGAATCACGTTGGATATATGAACTGGGCTCTCTATATCCCAGGGGACTCAATATAGACTTTGATCTAAATTGTTTTATAGATAATAGTTGAAGAGACACTTGCTAAGTCCCAAAATGAGAATACGACCCTTTTTTTGACTTTGTTCACACCCCAATGTATATTGATGTGATAGCATTTTATCACATATATTGATTGACGTTGAAATTCCCTGTCATCGCGATTTTAAGATTTTAAGGATTCTAGAGATTTTAAGTATCTTAAAAAAGTTTTGAATATTTTGGATCTTTTTACACATATCTTTGGTTTTAGATATCTGTTTTACACATATGCCTTTTATATGTATAATTTTAACTTCCTAGATTTTGCGAATGAATACTTTATTCTAATATTTTATTTTAATTTCATTTTTATTCAGATTTTATCAGCTTGTTTGTACGTTTACAATCTGACCATGTGTTTATTATTCTTTCTGACCATGTATTGTATGATATATATTTTTGCTATTTATATTATATTGTACTATTTAACATCCTGTGATGTTTTCACTGGGCAGCATAATTTGTTTATGCATCTGATTTTATATGGTCTTGCACATTTAGATATTGTTATCATATATATGTGCATACTAGGTGGGCTTTGCATATAGATTTTAATATGCCTATACAATATACTAATTTCCTTTAAGGGTCACAATGGATCCCATATATATCAAGGAATTGATAATTTAACATTCCCCCCTATATTGCAATCCTCTGCACAGTGGTAACCGTTTATTTGATCTTATTACTGCCATTAAAATGGCGCGGTACCGCAGTATACTAGTTTGCTGAATGCAGTGACTAGTGAGCACTTCCGCGATCTACGGCAAAATGGCGCTTGCGAATTGCGCATGCGCCAATAGCCAGCAAGATGGCGGCCGTAACATACCGAGTTGCTGAACACAGTGACTGGTGGGCGCTTCCGCGATCTACGGCAAAATGGCGCTTGCGAATTGCGCATGCGCCAATAGCCAGCAAGATGGCGGCCGTAACATACCGAGTTGCTGAACACAGTGACTGGTGGGCGCTTCCGCGATCCACGGCAAAATGGCGCCGATGGACTGCGCATGCGCCGATAGCCGGCAAAATGGCGGCCACACTAAGCATAATCGCCATTCAAATATATAAATAGCACTGTAATGGATGTCCCTGCTGTAAGCCCTTTCTCTCTATGACTATGTGCATCGCACGAAACGCGTCAGTGGGCTACAGCAACTGGACATCTGACCACCATAGGTGGCAATCTGGAACACATGGTCAGTACCTTTCTTTTTATCTTATTGATTGTACCCATTATTTGGAATAAAGGTACTTTATACAGTATCACGCTATGTGGTCTCTTATTGGGCTCTCCGTGTGAGTGCCTTCATTCGCAGTGCCCATACAACAAAAGATGATCCTAGAGGGTGATACATGCTAACGGACCAGGGAATCCTACACGCTGATGTACCTGGATGGTGATTTATGACGTGATCTGACCTGGTGTCAGGGCTCCCAGGTATGACCAGAGGTGTGTGACTGATGCAGGGAAACGCAGACTTCAGATATGTGATAAACAATACAATTTATTAACACTAACCATACAAACATAAACGCAGTGCAATACTAAACATAATACAGTGCAAACAAACCAAACCAAACCACCCACAGATAACAGTACATACAAGCAAGCGTCGTCAGGCAGGCCGGGTCAATATCAATTGGGCAGGTAGGTACAGGGGGAGCAAGCAGAGAATGGTCGGGGTCACAGGCCAGGTTCAGCAGGTAGCAAGCAGCGTAGTACAGAGGGTCAGGCAGAGGGATGGTCAGGGTCACAAGCCAGAGATCAAAACAGGTAACAAGCAGCGTAGTACAGAGGGTCAGGCAGAGGGACAGAAACAGGATGCAGGACAGATACAGGGCCCAGGACAAACACAACACCAAGGCAGAGTCTGTGGGTCTGGCCATCCCTTAAATACCCCAGCATCATCAGTTCCAGGTGTTAGCTGGCTGAAAGGTTGAGTCTCTGATTGCTGGGAGCACCCGCTGGCCAGCCCTGGTACTGCAGATCAAAAGGCAGGTGAGTCCCACCATTGCTGGCCAGTCCATTCCTAACAGTACCCCCCCCCCCAAGGAGCGGCCTCAGGACGCTCCAAACAGTCCTAGCTGGGCAAAATGTTCCACCGCCCGGGTCTGGTAACTGGCGGGATATCAAAGACTGGCACACCGGGCAGGACTCCGGGCAGAGGCACATCGGTTTACCAGGCGAAGCAGCAGGCAGCGGGCCACCGGGCGGAGCAGCAGGCACCGGGCCCCCGGGCGGAGCAGCAGGCACCGGGCCCCCGGGCGGGGCGACATGCACCGGGCCCTCAAGCGGAGCGGCGGGCGCCGGACCCCCAGGCGGAGCGACAGGTCTCGGACCCTCAGGCGGAGTGGCGGGCGCCGGACCCCCAGGCGGAACGACAGGTCTCAGGCCCCCAGGCGGGGCGGCAGGCACCGAGTCACCAGGCACAACCGTGGGCTCCGAGTCAACTGGGATGACCGCTGGCACTGGGTCAGACATTGGATCGTCTGGCTGGACAGCGGGCATCGGGTCACCAGGCATCAGGTCATTTGGCTCGACAGCGGGCACCGCGTCATCTGGCAAGGCAGTGGGCTCCGAGTCAACTGGTATGACCGCGGGCACTGGGTCAGACATTGGATCGTCTGGCTGGACAGCGGGCACTGGGTCTCCAGGCATCAGGTCATTTGGCTTGACAGCGGGCACCGCGTCATCTGGCAAGGCAGTGGGCTCCGAGTCAACAGGCACGACAGTGAGCACCGGGTCATCAGGTACCGGATTGTCTGGCTCGACAGCGGGCATCGGGTCACCAGGTATGACAGCGGGCACTGGGTCACCAGGCATCGGGTCATTTGGCTCAACAGCGGGCACCGGATCAGGTACCGGATCATCTGGATCAACAGCGGGCATCGAGTCAACTGGCCTAATAGGATCGTCAGGCTGGATCAGTTCATCATGCTGGGTAGAGGCATCAGGCCGGGTAGAGGCATCAGGCCGAGTAGAGGCTTCAGGCCGAGTAGAGGCTTCAGGCCGAGTAGAGGCATCAGGCCGAGTAGAGGCTTCAGGCCGAGTAGAGGCTTCAGGCCGAGTAGAGGCTTCAGGCCGAGTAGAGGCATCAGGCTGAAGAGAGGCATCAGGCTGCATACAGGCATCAGGCTGAAGAGAGGCATCAGGCTGCGTACCGGCATCAGGCTGAAGAGAGGCATCAGGCTGCGTACCGGCATCAGGCTGAAGAGAGGCATCAGGCTGCGTACCGGCATCAGGCTGAAGAGAGGCATCAGGCTGAGTAGAGGCTTCAGGCTGAGTAGAGGCTTCAGGCTGAGTAGAGGCATCAGGCTGAGTAGAGGCTTCAGGCTGAGTAGAGGCTTCAGGCTGAGTAGAGGCTTCAGGCTGAGTAGAGGCTTCAGGCTGAACCACGGAAGGCAGGCTCACCGGTTTGGATACTGGCAGGATGGTATTGGTTGGAAAGAATTTTCGCTTTTTTCTGGTTTTAACTATTGGAGCACTGCAAGTAAACGCAGGTCTGCAAACAAATGGAGCAGCTGGAGACAGAGAAGAACTGGAGGATGGAACAGGAGAGGGAGCGGTTGCTACAGAGGGCTCTTTTACAGGGTTAAAGGCAGGATAGGTGCAGCGAGTGGGAACAGGGTACTGACATGCGGTAGATAGCAGGGCAGGAGGAGCTGTTGGGAATGCAGGAATAGAGTTTTGAGGAAATAGATTAGAAGCAGGACTGGGTCTTTGTAAGCTGACTGAGGCTGGGTGCAACAAATCTGTCCATGTCTGCAGTATGGGTTGAACAAAGCTGAGCTTACACAAAGCCTGTCTGGTCAATGACTGCACTGCGTTTATACAATCTCTTAGTGTCTGTGGTGAACATGTGGAATAACGCTCCACAAAGTAACCCACATCATCCTCTAATAACCACACCAGGGACTCTACCTGGTCTGCACTAAATGGTGGCAAAAATTCATCCCTGCATTCGGGGGAACCAGATGAAACCAACTCAGCACAAACCTCAATCAAAGGCTGCACCTCAGAGAACTCTGTGCCCTGATCTACTAGAACATGAGCGAGCCGTATACATTCTAGCAGTTCATCCCGGGTATACTCCTTCAGAGTCTGATAAGCATACTCCCTGTCATCAAACACTAGCAGATATAAATATTCAACCTCATCAAGATCCATCCTTCCCATCAACAAGCCAAGATGGCTTCCCTGTGCAGCCACTTCTGGTCAGGATTGGCCTTGGTGTAATGTCAGGGCTCCCAGGTATGACCAGAGGTGTGTGACTGATGCAGGGAAACGCAGACTTCAGATATGTGATAAACAATACAATTTATTAACACTAACCATACAAACATAAACGCAGTGCAATACTAAACATAATACAGTGCAAACAAACCAAACCAAACCACCCACAGATAACAGTACATACAAGCAAGCGTCGTCAGGCAGGCCGGGTCAATATCAATTGGGCAGGTAGGTACAGGGGGAGCAAGCAGAGAATGGTCGGGGTCACAGGCCAGGTTCAGCAGGTAGCAAACAGCGTAGTACAGAGGGTCAGGCAGAGGGATGGTCAGGGTCACAAGCCAGAGATCAAACCAGGTAACAAGCAGCATAGTACAGAGGGTCAGGCAGAGGGACAGAAACAGGATGCAGGACAGATACAGGGCCCAGGACAAACACAACACCAAGGCAGAGTCTGTGGGTCTGGCCATCCCTTAAATACCCCAGCATCATCAGTTCCAGGTGTTAGCTGGCTGAAAGGTTGAGTCTCTGATTGCTGGGAGCACCCGCTGGCCAGCCCTGGTACTGCAGATCAAAAGGCAGGTGAGTCCCACCATTGCTGGCCAGTCCATTCCTAACACCTGGAAACAGATGACCTTCTCATTGCTTGATGCAGGATTTCATATTGCGTATTTTAAACGCACTTCTGGTGAGTGCGTATTTCATTCATTTGAGTCACATCACCTATCACTTCTGGACCAAGACATCCGTGCACCTGAAATTGTGATCCCTCAGGATCCACACGATTTTATCACTTTGAACTGTTCAGTTACTAATAATCACCATTAAGTGATATTCATTTTGCACTTGCTGATATTGTATTATACAGTATATATAATATATCCATATATTTATTAGCGCTGCACCTATTACTGTGATACATGCCTAACTACATGCACCAACATTATAATCATCTTTATTATTATTTATTTATTACAAGTACTTATGCAGTGCTGTCAATTTATGCAGCACTTTACATATATATTGCACATTCACATCAGTCCCTAACCCTCAAGGGGTGTACAATCTAAGGTCCCTAACTCACATTCATTCATTCAGGTGTTCCAATCACCTCCATGGCCACAGGCCACACTATAACATCAAACACCTAGGCATGTAGGCTGCGTCTATAAACATTTGTGAAAGAATGGGTCGCTTTCAGGAGCTCATTGAATTCAAGCGTGGTATAGATTGTCATCTGTTCAATAAGTTCATCGGTGAAATTTCCGTGTTACTAAATATTCCAGGATCAACTGTTAGTGGTATTACAATAAAGTGGAAGCAACTGGGAACAACAGCAACTTGGCCACAAAGTGGTAGGCCACGTAAAATGACAGAGCTTCATGGAATGGGTTTCCATGGCCAATCAGCTTCATGCTAGCCTTACATCACCAAGTGCAATGTAAAGTGTCCGATGCAGTGGTGCAAAGCACGCCACCACTGGACTACAGAGCAGTTGAGATGTGTTCTCTGGAGTGACAAAATCATGCTTCTCTGTCTGGCAATCTGATGGAAGTGTCTGGGTTTGGCTGTTGCCAGGAGAACGGTACGTGCCTGACCGCATTGTGCCAAGTGTAAAATTTGGTGGAGAGAGGATTATGGTGTGAAGTTGTTGTTCAGGGGTTGCGCTTAGCCTCTTAATTCCAGTGAAAGAAACTCTTAAGGAGTAAGTATACCAAGACATTTTGGACAATTTCTTCCTCCCAACTTTGAGGGAACAGTTTTGGGATGGCCCCTTCCTGTTTCAACATGACTGTCCAACATTGCACAAAGCAAGGTCCATAAAGACATGGATGAGCAAGTTTGGAGTGGAGGAACTTGACTGGCCTGCACCTCAGGCCAATAGAACACCATTTGGATGAATTAGAGAGGAGATTGTAAGCCAGGCCTTCTCACCTGACATCAGTGTCTGACCTTGCAAATGCGCTTCTGGAAGAATGGTCAAACATTCCCACACATTCCTAAACCTTGTGGACAGCCTTCCCAGAAGATTTTAAGCTGTTATAGCTGCAAAGGGTGGGCCAACTCAATATTAAACCCTATGGTCAAAGACTGGGATGCCATTATGTGCGTGTAAAAACAGGCATCCCAGTACTTTTAGCAATGTAGTGTATGTAGTGGTTTCCCATAGAAGCCAGGAGCTTGTAGGTGTCAAGGTCCTACCTTTTCCCAGAGGTTATGTTACTCCATGTGCTAGCATCCATCTTGGATTTCTGCTGAGCATGATGGGAATCTTTTATGCCTTCAGGTCTCTGAGGTCCATCCCCCAGAGGGGTGTGGCTGAGTACATATAAGCCTGGGATCTGCACATGCTCTTTGCACTTGTGTCTTGTGTCTTTGTCTTGCTACAGCTCTGTGTATACGCTCGTGACTCTTCTGGTATTCTGACTCGGCTTGTGACTAAGACCATTCTCTGCGTTTCCCTTTGATCTGACCTTCCGTTGCTGAACCCGGCCCGTGACCTGTGATTCTCTGTCTACTGTTCTGTACTGTTTTGTCCCGTTGTTATTGACCCGGCTTGTCTGACTACGCTATTGTCATTCTCACCAACTACACGCCATTGGCGGCAGCCATTACCGCAGCTGGGGTGTCTCGGGGGCCGCGACCTGGTCCCTGGTTGCGTCAAGTCCATCCCCACCATCAGGGGCCCTGGTGAAGGGCAGCCTGGGACTTAGACTCCGCGCCCTGAGGGACTTCAGTCTGTTGGTGGTGGTTGTCGTCAGCCAGTGCGTTACCCTGCCACTAGGCCTACCTGTCCGTTCCACAGCCCTGCCCTGACATTACACAAGTGCCATGAATCCTGACGGTGCAGGTACGCCTTCACTTCCTATGTTGGTTGCCAGACTGGATCAACAGGATCTCCTGTTGGATCAGTTCGCTCAGGCGTTGCAAACTCTGCTGGCACGCACCGCGCACCTTACTCCTGGTGTTATTAGGCCGGTTGTCACTCCGGTGGTCGCTCCCGCTGCTGTTCCGCTTGCTGTGCCTACCGCCGCGGCTGATGCGGCACCCGCGGTGTCCAGAGGTATGACCGGTTCAGCCCCTCTTCCACAGCGCTTTGGGGGTGAGCCGAGTCAGTGTCGTGGGTTCCTTAACCAGGTGGGGATTTACTTTGAATTAATCCCCTACGCTTTTCCGACTGAGAGGTCAAAGGTGGGTTTCCTCATCTCACTACTCTCAGACAAGGCCTTGGCCTGGGCGAATCCCTTATGGGAGAGGAATGACCCCGTGATTCACGAGTTTTCCGGTTTTGTCGATGCCTTCCGTAGGGTATTCGATGTACCGGCTCGCTCCGCCTCGGCTGCCAAGCTGCTCATGTCTATGCATCAGGGTTCACGGACCGTGGCCGAGTACGCCATAGAGTTTCGTACCCTGGCAGCAGAGGTGGGTTGGAACAATGAGGCTCTGGTGGCTGCGTTTTCTCAGGGTCTTTCTGATGCATTGAAGGATGAGATCGCAGCCAAGGAATTGCCTGTGGAGCTGGAAGCACTAATTTCCTTCCTGATCCTGATTGATACCAGGCTCAGGGAGAGGCCTTCACTCAAGGAACGCCTGCGGAGGCCTTCCAATCGACTGGCACCTGCGTTTTCTATCCCTCCCATTCCTCCCTCTCCTCCCACGCCTCCTGGGGATAGATTGTCTGGTGGTGAGCCCATGCAGCTGGGGTTTGCTCGCCTTTCCGAGGGAGAGCGAGCCGCTCGGCGTCGGGAGGGTCGCTGCCTGTACTGTGGTCTTGGTGGGCACTTTCGGCAGTCCTGTCCGGTCCGTCCGGGAAACGCTCGCACCTGAGATCCTGTCGGGGACAGATCTTGGGTGGAGTCTCCTCGTCCCCGGCGTTCCGCAGAGATAAGCCACTGATCACCGTTGTCCTCTCTTGGGCAGAGGGCTCGGTGACGGCCCAGGCGTTGGTAGATTCTGGGGCTGGCGGGTTGTTTATGGACAGCTCGTTTGCTGCCCAGCACTCCATTCCCCTGCAGGCTCGAGTTACCCCATTGGTTCTCGAGGCGATAGATGGCAGGCCCCTGCAACCACCGCAGGTTACCCACGAGACTATGCCAGTTGAAGTAGCTATTGGGGCTGTTCACAGGGAGTTGGCCTGTTTCCAGGTGATTTCTTCTCCGCACTATTCGGTGGTTTTGGGGTATCCCTGGCTCCAGATGCACAATCCAACCTTCAATTGGCAAACTGCCGAGATTCTCTCGTGGTCTTCACAGTGTGGGGCCGGGTGCATCCGTGGGCCGGTTAAGGTGTTGTGTGCCTCCTCAGACTCTGCGTTGCCCACTGATTATGGGGAGTACCAGGACGTGTTTGATAAGGTACGCGCTGGTGCCTTACCTGCTCATCGTCCTTACGACTGCGCCATATCCTTGCAACCCGGTGCCACTCCTCCGCGTGGCAGGGTGTATCCTCTCTCGGTTGCGGAGAATAAGGCCATGGAGGAGTACGTTGCGGATGCGCTTTCCCGGGGGCACATTCGTAAGTCTACTTCCCCAGCAGGAGCGGGCTTTTTCTTTGTAAAGAAGAAGGGTGGTGAATTGAGGCCTTGCATCGATTATAGGGGTCTCAATCGAATCACCACTAAGAATGCCTACCCGATTCCCTTGATTACTGAGTTGTTCGACCGCCTTAAGGGGGCAACAGTCTTTACCAAACTTGACCTTAGGGCGGCGTACAACCTCGTACGGATCAAACAGGGGGATGAGTGGAAGACCGCGTTTAACACCAGAACCGGTCACTACGAATACCTGGTGATGCCCTTCGGGTTGTGTAACGCGCCCGCAGTTTTTCAGGAATTCATAAATGATGTCCTTCGTGACTTGTTGCAGCAGTGCGTGGTAGTTTACTTGGATGACATCCTGGTTTACTCTGCCTCCATGGAGTCCCATATCCAGGATGTCAAGCAGGTGCTGCAACGATTACGTGAGAACGAACTTTTTTGTAAACTTGAGAAGTGCGAATTCCATCGATCCCAAGTTGCCTTTTTAGGCTACATCATTTCTGCGGAGGGATTCTCCATGGACCCTCAGAAGGTTTCGGCAGTTCTGCAGTGGCCTCGTCCCAATGGCCTTCGGCCCATTCAGCGCTTTTTGGGTTTTGCCAACTACTATCGGAAATTCATCAGAAATTTCTCCACGCTGGCAAAACCTCTCTCAGACCTAACCAAGAAGGGCAGCAATCCTCACGAGTGGCCATCCGAGGCCATCGTAGCTTTTGAGGCTCTGAAATCCGCCTTCGCTTCGGCTCCGATACTGTCTCATCCCAATCCTGGATTGCCCTTCGTTCTTGAGGTTGATGCATCCGAGACAGGAGTAGGCGCTCTCCTGTCTCAACGTCGGTCGCCCAATGGACCCCTACTTCCCTGTGGGTTCTACTCCAGGAAGCTTTCCTCTGCAGAGTGCAACTACCAGATTGGAGATAGGGAGTTGTTGGCAATCATTCTGGCTCTCAAGGAATGGAGGCACCTGCTCGAGGGCTCCGCAGTTCCGGTCCTCATTCTTACCGATCATAAGAACCTGACTTATCTTTCGGAGGCCAAAAGATTGACACCCCGTCAAGCCAGATGGGCCTTGTTCTTGTCACGGTTCAACTATGTGGTCTCCTATTTGCCTGGTTCCAAGAATGTCAGGGCTGATGCATTATCGCGGCAATACTCTGAGTTGTCCAGGGAGGACTCTGAGCCAACCTCGGTCATACCTCCGGATCATATCCTGGCTGCCATTCGTACCAGTCTGACTTCTCCCCTTGGGGAGCAGATTTTGGCGGCTCAAACTGACGCTCCTCCCGAGAGACCGGAGGGTAGATGTTTTGTACCCGAGGGGTTGCGCACCCGTCTGCTGCGTACCTACCATAACTCCAAAACTGCCGGGCATCCGGGGAGGAACCAGTTGTCTTGGGTCGTCTCTCGGTTGTTCTGGTGGCCAACTCTCCGTGCCGACATCGCCTCTTATGTAGCGGCATGTTCGATCTGTGCCCAGAATAAATCTCCACGGCATCTTCCAATGGGTCTTCTGCAACCCATTCCCAATGGGGAGCGTCCTTGGTCACACCTGGGCATGGACTTTATTGTAGACCTCCCTGTGTCTCGGGGCCATACGGTCATCCTCATGGTCGTCGATCGTTTTTCCAAAATGTGCCATTGTATTCCACTCAGGAAATTACCAACAGCGCAAGAACTGGCCACGGTCTTTTCCAGGGAGATTTTTCGCCTGCATGGGTTGCCCAAGGTGATTGTCTCGGACCGCGGGAGTCAGTTCGTGTCCAGATTCTGGCGCGCCTTCTGCTCCCAGTTGGGCATTAGTCTCTCCTTTTCTTCAGCCTACCACCCGCAGTCCAATGGGGCTGCGGAGCGTTCCAATCAGGCCTTAGAACAATTCCTTCGGTGTTATATCTCGGACCATCAGGACGATTGGGCCGATCTCCTGCCTTGGGCTGAGTTTGCCAGGAACTCAGCGGTCAACTCCTCCTCCGGGATGTCCCCCTTCATGGCCAACTATGGGTACCAACCCGCGGTATTACCTGAGAGGTTCTCACCACAGGACATTCCGGCTGTGGAGGACCATCTTGCTGCCCTGCGTTCTTCATGGGGGCAGATCCAGAGGGCTTTGAGGGACTCGGCTCAGCGTCAGAAGTTCCAGGCTGATCGCAGACGGTTGCCCGCTCCTTCATACCAGGTCGGCGATCGGGTGTGGTTGTCTACTCGTAACCTCAATCTTCGGGTGCCCACACCCAAACTAGCTCCCCGTTTTGTCGGTCCTTTTCGCATTCTCCGCAAGGTGAATCCGGTGGCCTATGCCCTTGCCCTTCCACCTGGGATGCGGATCTCCAATATCTTTCATGTATCACTGTTGAAACCTCTGATCTGCAATCGCTTCACTACCTCTCTGCCTCGGCCCCGTCCCATTCGGGTTGACGGTCATGAGGAGTATGAGGTGAGCCGGATCCTGGACTCTCGATTGGTGCGCGGCCGATTACAGTTCCTGGTTCATTGGCGCGGTTATGGTCCCGAGGAGCGTTCCTGGGTTCCTTCCGCGGATGTCCATGCTCCTGCCCTCCTCCGCGCGTTTCATACCCGCTTTCCTCGGAAACCTTTTGTTGAGCCGCGGAGGGGGAGGGGCCCTTGAGGAGGAGGTACTGTCAAGGTCCTACCTTTTCCCAGAGGTTATGTTACTCCATGTGCTAGCATCCATCTTGGATTTCTGCTGAGCATGATGGGAATCTTTTATGCCTTCAGGTCTCTGAGGTCCATCCCCCAGAGGGGTGTGGCTGAGTACATATAAGCCTGGGATCTGCACATGCTCTTTGCACTTGTGTCTTGTGTCTTTGTCTTGCTACAGCTCTGTGTATACGCTCGTGACTCTTCTGGTATTCTGACTCGGCTTGTGACTAAGACCATTCTCTGCGTTTCCCTTTGATCTGACCTTCCGTTGCTGAACCCGGCCCGTGACCTGTGATTCTCTGTCTACTGTTCTGTACTGTTTTGTCCCGTTGTTATTGACCCGGCTTGTCTGACTACGCTATTGTCATTCTCACCAACTACACGCCATTGGCGGCAGCCATTACCGCAGCTGGGGTGTCTCGGGGGCCGCGACCTGGTCCCTGGTTGCGTCAAGTCCATCCCCACCATCAGGGGCCCTGGTGAAGGGCAGCCTGGGACTTAGACTCCGCGCCCTGAGGGACTTCAGTCTGTTGGTGGTGGTTGTCGTCAGCCAGTGCGTTACCCTGCCACTAGGCCTACCTGTCCGTTCCACAGCCCTGCCCTGACAGTAGGTCCCAAGGTGATGTTGATTTTTAAAAGCTACCTGGGTCACCAAACTGGAAAATGTTTGGAAATCCATAGTGCAAAGCATTATAAATGGGCTTACAAAGAGAAAAGAGCAAAACAAGCATAAATTACTAATTACAAAATTAATTTTCTTTGTTCTGTTTTACAATATTCAATTTCCACCCGGGCTAATATATGAGAGAACCCACTTTGTCTGATACAAGAATAGACATAGTCTAAATCAGATTCTGGATCTGAACCTACAACCTCTGTGGTGTCAAGCTGTAGATCTTCTCGCTGTGTCACATGAGATGCAGGGCAGCTCCGTATCTAATCTCTTGGAACAATCTTGTCTTGTCTCTTGTTTCTCATGAAGCTTGAACTCTTTGCTCCTTACATGAACTTCCTGAGTTAAGCCATGTCTATGCACTTCCTGTTTGCTAAATTATTGTACACTGTCCAGCTGATATTTTGCTTCTTTGCTTACCTGCATCTGTCCTTATCTTCACTACAATTTGTTACTGACCTTTGGCTCATTCCTTGAGTACGACTCAGCTTGATTGCTACCTGCAACCACTTGTCATTGACCTTTGGCTTGTTTTCTGACTACACTTCTGTGTGGTCTCTACCTGCTATATCTGCTACTGGACCCTGGTTTTCTCACCTCTTTGTTGGACGACCTGGTACTAACACACTGCAAACCCATATCCATCACCAGGAGCTCTGGTGAATACTTTCTAGTGCTTAGACCCACACCTCAGCTGTGCCTGCATAATCGACCAGGGAGCTCTGTTTGTATACCTACCCTGCTGGTTAGTGGAAACTTCTCTTATGCTGTCGCTACTGATCTCCGAGTCTGACCCCTGACTGTGGCAGTCAATCTGCGTCTATCTAAGAATCCTGTATAATAAATCTTGTATAATAATCCAAGTATTTCAGCTTTTCATTCAGATATTTCCATAGTACACCGGTTCATCCCACTCCCTTTTGTTTGTTATCCAGTGATTCTGCAACACATCTGCTAGGGATGCTGGAACATCTCTCACACACACAGAAAGCCTTGAAAGCACAGAAACCACTGTCACATGGATTAAGTCCTATGTTTCTTCATACTGGGCATTTCCTATGGCTCCCAACAAAGCATTAGGTTAATTTTGGAGGTGTATTCACCACACTGTCTATACTCACATTCCTTTCACTCCTCCACCACTACTTGCAGCTGCTTGGAAAAAAGGGAAATGTTTGTGGGTTTTTTTCAGTTAATGGTAGCGTGAGACTCTCATCCTGCCTTATAAAATGCTTTGCTGGGTGCCTAAACAACTAATCTCCAGGCACCAGCACTGCCCATTGTGGGACATCCTTAGCCCTATGTAAGCTGTGATTAGTAAAACTTTCAAGTGGACCTGTGCTAAGCCATGCAAATAGGTTTACATTACTGAGTTACACACATAAAGTACGGTAAGCTCAATAAATGTTTTTCCTTGCTTCCTAGTATTGTACAAAATAGGAACTGAAATAAAAAGCAAGAAGAACCTTTTGCTGTATTGCAGCACAATGCGCATTACCTTCTACTGATCCCAGCTTCTTTTAAATCCAGCAAACATCATCCTGAGCCTGAGCCTGTCTGACGTAGCAGCAAATCTTGTTCTACTCATGTACTGCTTTATTGGATATAGCATTCTGAAGGGTTTCTAAAACCCATCGCTTCCCACATGCTGGCCTTTGACATTCAGACCTGTGTCAGCGGAAATTAGAACAACGCTTTATATGGAGTCTTTATTGACTTCTCTCTTAAGAAACCTCCATGACAGACAATACATCCATTCTTTTGCAAATTAGATCACCTTACTGACGCTTATTTATTTAAAACCACTGTAGAGCTCTTGTGGTTGCAGCTACTTAGGGGAGAAAGCATGTGTCTGAGTCTGGCTTGTGGTTATAGACTAAAATGGAAGAAAAAATATGTATAAAAAATCAAAGAGAGCATGTGGTTTTGCAAAGACTGCAGCAGTGAACAGGGTGAATGTGATATTACATCTTAGAATTCATCCTCAGTTGTTGTGCAAATAGCTAAAGGCATTTAAAGGACCAATCGATCTTTTCCTCCTCAGAAATTATATATATATATATATATATATATATATATATATATTTTTTTTTTATTGTTTTGATTATGATTTAAAGGACAACTATAACTTTGGTACAAGTACTTTAATATGGCAGTAAACTTGTTTTTACTTTTGCCTGCAGTTAAGTTTATAATAAAGCCTACCTGTAGGTAAAATTAATATCTCCTAAATGTGCACCTTTAGGAGGCATTCTCTCTTTTTGAGAGCTGGCACATGCGCTCTGAAGGAACAACATACCCATGCCATTTCTTCAGAGCACTGTGCTGTGGCCCGAGACGTCATCGTGGCTCGACCAATTAGACGACCGGAGCTTGCTCACCCGGAAATAAGACCAGATGAAGATGGAAACATCTGCAGAGGTGACAGCGTGAAGCTGGAGAGCTTCATTTTAAGGTACATCCTTCATAATGTGCTAGTATGTGATGCATACTAGCACATTATGACATTACCTTGCAGGGGATTTTTTATTTTTTAAGCTGCGGTTTACTACTGGTTTAAGGTATGCCCCACTTAGTGCTGTTCCAATACTTACTCCCTGTCCCTATTCCAGAGATATTCACTGTGCAGCCTACCTGAAGCCACACATCCTTCCAATGGCACACCTGCCAGGTCTTTTCCTCCCGCACGTGCTCTGTGCCCTCCTTTATTCTTAAAGGGTCATTAAACCTAAAACAAAGTCTGCATAGTCTCTGCAATGAATATCTAAATAATTCTGTGCCTTTTCTTTTTTTTAATAAATATATTAGGTCTAAAAATTCTGTACCTGTTGATCCTGCCAATGCCCTCTCATGGCTGTTGGTGATGGGCAATAATGTGTAGGGTCATCTGTAGCAATTGTACGTACAGAGATGGACGCGGTCATCTATCTTGCTACAGATCCTACATCTTGTATCATTCTCTCTCCCTCCAATCCCCCTCCCTCAGGAATGTGGTCTGTATGTATGCTGAGATTAAAGGCATCAGGCACAGTGGGATAGCTTCATGGTTATAAACCCCAATTACCCTGGGCCCAGTATGTCTGTGAGACTCTTGGAGAGGATCGTAAAGCTATAAACCAGTCCTTCACTGAACATGAAAGACACTCCGAGATAACAGTAAAACAGACATCCTATTTCAACCCCTTTTCCATATAATTTCATATCTTTTTTTTTTTTTAATTTAAATATTTATTAGTTTTTCATATTATTACAAACATTCCATAAGAAGAGATAACAATACATATAAATACTCCATACATTTCTACCTTGCCCCTTCTAATAAATCTTTTCTTTCCCTCCCCTCCCAGCCCTTTCCCACCCCCCTTCACCCTCCCTCCCTTGGCACGCTCTATACTCTCTCGAGGCCCAATAGTTTCTTAATTTATAATATTCTATACTTCTCTTTCAATCCTGATTTTTCCCATTTTTCCCATCTTGTATAGTATATTCCCATCTTATCTTCCTGCATATAGTAAGATTTTTCCATTCTACTAATCTGATTTACTCTATTGATCCAGTCTTCCTCCTTCGGCACCTCTGTTTTTTGCCAGAACTTGGGTATCAACCCCTTTGCAGCATTTAAGTAGTACCATACGCCTGATTCTTTATATTTATTTACTGTAGTCTCAACATTATGTAGGAGACACATCGTTGGGTCTAACCCTATGTCATTTCCAGTTATTATTTCTATTGAGTTAACTATTATCTTCCAGAAAGCCTGAATTTTCAGACATTGCCACCATATGTGAAACACCGTGCCCACCTCCCCCAACCTCTCCAACACATTTTAGAGTTCTCCCCCCTCATCCTGTGCTCAATACTCGGTGTAATATGCCATCGTGTCAAACATTTATAATTAATCTCCACTTCTCTCATACTAACATTCTCGTGTATCAATCTATATATCTTGTTCTGTTGGTCGTCGTCTAACACCACCTCCATATCTCTTTCCCATTTCGTTATAAAAATTAACTTTGTGTCTGTGTCTAGTTCTGTGAGTATTCTATAAACTTTAGCAATACCATGTTTCCCATCTCTACGTGTTTCCAACAACCTTTCAAACATATTCCAATCCTTTTTTAATCTCAGGGGTTTTGGTAGTTTTCCTATAAAACATTTTAGCTGATGATATTTCCACTCGTCTATTCCAATAAAAATTTCTCCCTTCTTCTCTTTTAGTTCTTTAAATGATCTCAATTCCCCCTCTACCAGTACATCTCTCAGTTGGATATCTTCCCTTTTAAGCCATCTACCAGATATCTCATCCTTTCCTGGGGGGAAATAATCAGAATTTACTAGAGGCATTAATATAGAATTGAATTCCCATTTCCTACTTTTGTGTAAATTGTCCCATACCCTTAAAACATTTAAAGTGTAAATACTTGTGCTTTCTTTAATTCTTCTAAAATGTGCTGGAATCCATATCGTCTTACTCAAACTAATCCCACTCAATTCGTTTTCAATTTTTACCCAACTCTTCCCCTTATGGTTGAATGTCCAATCATAAATTCTTGCTAACATTACTGCTTTATAGTATCTCTTGACATCAGGTAGTCCCATTCCCCCTTTCTCTTTAGTTCTACTCAATGTTTCGTATGATATTCTTGATTTTTTGTTCCTCCAGATATATCTTATTAACATTTTTTTCATTTTCTTAAAAAAAGCCTCTGGGAGTTTGATTGGAACCATTTGGAATCTATACAGTATTTTAGGTATAATTACCATTTTAACTAGGTTTATACGTCCTATCCATGATGGGTTTCCTCCTTCTAATATTTTTAATTCTTCCTTGGTCTCATTTATCAAAGAAATATAGTTTAATCTATACAGTTGTTTATATGAGATAGCAAGTTTTATTCCTAGGCATTTTAAATCTTTTTCTCTCCATGTAAAGGGGAATTCTTTTTGTAGCTTTTCCTTTTCACTCTTTGGTATGTTGATGTTCAAGATCTCTGTTTTTGTTGGATTAATTTTTAAATTTGATAGGTCACCATATTCTCTCAAGATCTTCATTATATTTGGTAATGTTATTCGGGGGTTGTCTACATAAAACAATAGGTCGTCCGCAAAGGCCGCTACTTTATGTTCTGTATTTTCTATCTGGATTCCCTTTACCGCTCCACTATTCCTTATCGTAGACAACAGGGGTTCCTATGACAGAACAAACAGCAAGGGGGACAGTGGGCAGCCCTGTCTTGTTCCATTGGACATCCCAATGGATTCTGATCTCTCCCCATTTACCATGATAATTGCGGTGGGCTCCCTATATAATTTACCTATCCACTCACGCATTCTCTCTCCAATCCCCAACACTTCTAAGTTGTCCATCATAAAGCCCCAGTCCACTCTGTCGAACGCCTTCTCGGCATAAATCGACAATAGTACCACCGGGGCTTTCCCTTTTCTACTTTTCTGAATGAGCATCAGAGTTCTCAGCCCGTTGTCTCTACCCTCTCTCCCTGGGACAAAGCCCACCTGATCTCCATGAATCCATTCAGGCATTAGATCTTTCAGCCTATTTGCTAGAACCTTTGCGTACAACTTAGTATCGGTGTTCAATAGTGAAATTGGTCTATAGCTAGAACACTGGGAAGGGTCTTTTCCCTCCTTATGAATGAGTACAACATGGGCCTGAAGAGATTCTTTTCTCCCCTCCATCCCTCCTCCCAGGTCGTTCATATACTTCTTCAGCTTAGGTAACAATATTTCACTATATTTTTTATAGTACTTAACTGTATACCCATCCGGTCCTGGACTTTTTCCACCCCCTGTACTTCTTAATGCTACTTTTATTTCATCCTGGGAAATTTCCGCATCCAAGACGTTCAATTGTAGTTCACTTAACTTTGGTATTCCTGCATTTCTTAAATATATCATCCTTTTTTCGTTTATATCCTTTACATTTTCTTTTGAAGAGCCATGGGGGCTAATATTATACAGTTTTCTATAGTATTCCGTGAACACTTTAATAATCTCTTTGGTTGAATAGACCAACTCTCCCTTAGGATTTTTTTATCCTTTCTATATAATTTCTATTTTTCTTTTTATTCAGAGCTCTCATTAAGTATTTTCCTGGTCTGTCACCCCATCTATATCTTTCATTTAGTACTTTGTTATATACTCTTCTCCTCTCTTCGTCCATCAATCTCTCTAGCTCATCTTTTTTATCCAGTAACTTCTATCTAATTTCTCTTGTTATTTTCTTCTTTTGTATCTGCTCTAAATCCAGGATTTCTTTTAGGAGCCCACTGACCCTCTCTCTTCTTTCTCTTTTCTTCTTTGCTCCCATCGCAATCAGGATACCTCTTATATATACCTTGTGGCTTTCCCATACTGTGGCTGTCGATACTTCCTCTGTCTCATTCTCCTTAAAATATAACTTGATCTCTTCCCCAATCTTCTGAGCTATGTCCTCATCCAAAAGAAGGGCCTCATTTAACCTCCATCCTAGACCTCCCGACCACCGTCTTCCCCATCCCATTTTCATTGTGACAGGGGCATGATCCGATAATGTACTCATCTCTATTTCTACTTTAACCAATAACTCTATGAGTTGATGATCTATTAAAATATAATCCAACCTCGAGTATATCTCATGTGCATTAGAGAAGAAGGTGTAGTCTCTGTCTCTCATATGCATTATTCTCCAAGTGTCCACCAGTTGGTACTCGTGGATCGCTTTCTTCAGAGCTCTCAGAGACCTACCCCCCTCTCTCCGCACAGGGGAGGTTGCGTCCTTCTGGGGGTCCATACAGAGATTTAAGTCTCCTGCTACTATCAAACGCCCTTTTTTAAAGTCCATCAATTTTTTCAACAGACCCTTCAAATAGATCTCCGGCTTTTTGTTAGGGCAATATATATTGGCTAACGTACATTCGATTCTCTGTAATTTACCTTTCAAAAAGAGGTATCTCCCCTCCGGATCAGTTCTTCTATCCTCCAGCTCAAATCTCATATTCTTTGCCAGCCCTATTGCCACCCCTTTTGCTCTTTTAATTGGGGAGTCAGCGTAATACCATGTTGGATAATATTTGGATTTTAATTTCACATTTGACTCTATCTCAAAATGTGTTTCCTGTAAAAATATAACTGACGTTGCCCTATGGTGTAACTCTTTAAACAACTTAAATCTTTTCCCAGGACAGTTCAACCCATTCACATTATATGTTATTACATGTATTTCTTCCATCCTTCTTAATTCTGTCTATCTCTCTTCTAATACGCCTCTTCCTATTAGGCCCTTCTATCGTGCAGCATTTTAACCCCACCTCCCCTCCCCCCTCAACCTCCCACCCGACTCCCATCTCCCACTCCCACCCCCCGTCCCTCCCCCCTTCTCTTCTTTTTCCCCTACCCGTTTTTAGGCTTATGAACTGCCTACAAATCATTTGTGGATCTGTTTCCACCTTTGATTTAAAACTTAGGGCGTAAGCTCCGCCCATGCACGGCTCGCCTCTCCTCCGACCCCCCCCCAGATCCCCTCTCTCTATCATCTAAGGTCGAAAAGAATCTTTACTTCTCTCCCTTCACTAGAGTGTTCTGAAGGACCTCAACATCCGGAGGGGAGAGACCAGGGGCGAGAGATGGAAGTAGAAGAGAGAAAAAAAAAAAAAAAACAAAACATAATTTCTACTTAATTCTCCCTCCTTCCCCTCCCCAACCCCAAAATCTCCCTCCCCCTCCCCCCGACCCGCTGCCAGTCCTCTTTTCTTGTATCATCTGTATCTCCTTTATTTTCTTCTTCTTCTTCCCATCCCACTATCTCCATTCTTTGCAGATCCAGTCTCTCACAAAAATCCCTTAGTTCCTCTGGAAATCTCAAATAAGCTGCGACCCCATTTTTCCAGCCAATTAGAGATGCTGAGGTACCCTCACCAAATGAGGTATCCTCATTTGCTCCAACAGGGGTCTCAGGGTTCTCCTTCTCCATAGGGTCTCTGCTGTTAAGTCCGCATAAATTTGAATAGTCAAATCTCCATACTTAATTAATGATCTTCCCTTGGTCTTCTTCCAAATCTCATCTTTGACCCCAAATTTTTGGAACTGGACAATTATGTCTCTCGGTCTTTCCTTCTCAGTAGCCTGTTTGAACTTTCCTATTCTAAACACTCCATCTAACTTGATCCCATCTGTTTCAGGTCTGTCTCTTATGGAGTTCAAGATTTTTTTCACTAGTTCATATAGTGTTTCGCCTTTTGCAGTCTCTGGAATTCCACGTACTCTAAGGTTACACCTTCTTTCTTTATTTTCTTGAGCTTCCATCCTATAGATCAATTTTTTCTGGGTGTTTTCCAATTAGTTTATTTTTTTCCTTAGGTTATCTATGTTTTGGGCCTGAATTTTAACTTTCTCCTCTGTTTCCTCCATTCTTGATAGCAGGTGTCCTAGATCATTTCGGATAGCTGTCATTTCATGTTTTATCATTTTTTCCAAATTTTGAAACATTTCTATCATCTCCTTCTTGTTTGGTACTTGTAGTTCTCCTTCAGATTCTCTTTTTCCCGAACCATCCTCTATTTGTTGGCTACCGCTGCTATTCATGCCCAATGATAATCTAGGACTATTACCTGAACTAGTGTCCATTTCCCCTTTTGCGCATACGCCTTGGGCCCTTTCTGGCGTAGTATTTTAATATGATGTAAATTTCTTTATTGTTACTGTTTGAGACCCTTTGGGCCCTGCTGCCTTGGGACCTTTATTCTTCATATCCTCTGTAAATTCCTTTTATAAATTTTTTCTTTCTATATTCTCAAGATGGGATTATACCTCTCCTTTGTAATTTCTGGACCAGACAGACTTGCGATTTTTTTATATGTTTTATTTTCCTAGGACACCTGGGCCTCCTCTCTTCTTCTCTTCTAACCCCTGGGAATCCTCCCCTCCCCTCTTTCACCCCCTGGTCTCCTATGTCACTCAGGGGTCCACAACACAGTAAGCCCCCAGTAGCTTTCACTCACCCTTCCCTTCTCAGGACAGTGGCTCCATTCTTGTACGGAGGGTCTTCACTGCTGCTCAGTCCTGGGGGGGGGGGGGATTCCTCTGGGTTTCCGATGCTGTGTTATTTTTCTTTCCTTTTTTTTTCCCCTTTTCTCTTCTTCCTTCTTTCCTCTTTAGGGTTCGTCCCAGGGAGGCAGGATGGGTTTCCTGGTATTCCTGGGTCCACCAGGCCCAGGCTCAGACAGCCAGCCAGGGGGATATCAACAGCAGTTAGCGTCTCCCTGTCACATCGGGGAGGCAACTGGCTTCCACTTTCCCCCGACTCTCCTGCTCCCTGTCAGCCTTCGGCCGGCCGGTGTTCCTGCCTCCCAGGGATGCACCGCGGCTGGTCACGTGCACCGGCCGCGCCTCCTCGTCTCCCAGCAACCAGGCTCAGCGTCCCAGCCTCTCTCCACTGCTCTCCAGCTCCCCGGCTCCCCGGCTCCTCCAACCGCGGACCGCTGCTCATGAAGGGAAGCCCCCCAGGCTGAGGTAGGTCTCAGCCATCAAGAGCTCCACAGCACTGGGGGGAAATAAGGCCGAAAATAGGGGGGGTCGGTCGGAGAAGGCTCGTGCGAGAGCTCCTACCACGAGCTCTCCGCCGCCGCCATAGTCAGGCTCCGCCCTCCTCCAAGTGAGTATAATTTCATATCTTAAGGTAGGAAATAATTACAATGAAACAAAGCATATATTCGGATAGCTTAGTTTAATATGAGTCGCCTGATATCTTAAACCCCTAGTTAAAGTCTACAGGAGAACAGAAAGCCATATAGTTCTAACTGAAATAGTAAGATATGGCATGTTGGATGCCTGAACGTTCAGGATATCATTCTGCTTGTTTATCTACTAGTGGCTAGGCTGCTACATGTACCTAGGGAAGGTTATTGACCATGGTATAACTTGGGAGGGATTTGGTCATAGCCTGAGTTCCCCGCCTAAAACACCCCTCCCCAAATGAGGCGATTGGTTCTCTGCTTTAAGGAGACACCCTGCTGAGTTTCTAGAAAAGAGGCTGTTATGCTTGTAGCAGAAGATGAAGAGATCTCCCTTTTAACACCAGGAACCAACTTTGGGAGAAAAGGCACCCTTTTGCTCAGGACCCTTGAAGCTGCTTAAACCAAGGCTGACGGCAAGTATTATACCTCTCTAAATTTCTTTCTGTTATCTCCCTGTTGTGTTATTGTTCTCTGTATATTTATATATATATATATATATATATATATATATTGGCTGCATATTTTTCTGTAAATACTTTTATTGCACCATGTTGACCTTTTTAGTAATAAATCTTATTTTCTGAAAAGTGTTGAACTGTTTCTAAAGCTCTTTAATGCAAATTAAGAATCCCTGTCTCTGAAGAAGTGCTACTGTGTGTTTTAAACCTCTATATACATCTGCCTGCAATGACAGTGTGTATACAGATGATTATTCAAACATCATAGTGTTATTGCTAATATTGGCGAGTTTCCTGATCTCTGTACAAAAAGGCAGTGATGGCAGTGTGAAGGGTTAATTGCGTAATTAACCTGACCCAGTAACAATCGCTCTCAGGCTGCAGGTACATAGATTGTGGTCAATTAGCTGGAAAATCTTTGTGCAGGGTACAGCTGAGCGTGGCATTGTTACGCACATGACAGTGCAGTTTTAGATTGGCTAGTCCTTCGGTCGTGAGCTGGTGAGAAGGGCTGGGGGTCTGACACCGCGATCGTCACATCATCTACCCTGTGCAGTGTAGCTATCTTTTTTGTGCATACTCTAAAAGCCCATTTGAAGAAGAAACTCTTCAGATCCAAACAGCCTAGGTGATGGGTGAGATAAGCCTGCCCTGACATGAATGACTATGACAAAAGTAGCCGCTGTTAGTCAGACATTCTTACTCGCCCGATCAGGTGATGCTGCTTGAGACGTAGGCAGCTAGGAGCCAAATGAGGTGGGTAAGAGTAATTGACAGTGGCTCCTCTTGTCATAGCCTTTCTTGTCAAGGCAGGCTGGCTCAGGCTATTTGGCTGAAAATACATTGAAGCAGTCATGTGACCCCTACCTAAAGAAAAAATAAAAGGTATCGTGGAAGTGATTTTTTTTAGCACTTTGATTTATCACTTGATTTGGGAGTCCATTCCCAACCTCTAATTGTATAACTGATGGTTTAGGTTGAGAATCACTTTATTAAGAAGCTCCCTAGGGCCACTGGAGGCTACTGTGATGCAGATCATCATAGGAATGAATGTGTTCTGCATTGTATTGCAGCCCCAATTCATTTCAACATGCATAAACAGGATGAAGTGAATGCAGAGATGCTTTCAAAGAGAGGCTTTGGGGCTCTGAGAGGGGTTGCATGGTAAAATAGCTGAAAAAGAGTGAGTATTGGACAAAGTGAGCTGCATTCATAGGGGTGGGGAAATGATTTAAATTAAAACTTTTAACAAACGTATGGTTCTCCTTTAAATCTGTACTCCAGGCAAACAGCTAAATACATAGCTGAGTTACACAAGCAGCAAACAGTTCATCATTTATCAACTATGCTCTCTCCTACTTCCAGCATGTTCCTTGCAAGCACATGTGCATGCAGCAATACCAGATTACCTCCTTTTGCTGCTTTTTGCCTATCCATTCTGAGGGCTGAAGGGGGCAAAAGGAGGCTGATCTCAAAAACAATTCAGGCACCTATATTAGTTCAATATATACATCTATTGCATAATCAGTCATACCTATGCCACTTCAAACTTGCCTTTTTCCCATTACCTACAGCTCCTAATAGGTGCATGCCCTTGAGCGCATCTAGGATCAGTTGTTCTACTTCTCAATTAGAAATGAATGGTCCATATACTGATGCTGTCATCAATGTAAAATCAGTTTTAATATAATGAATAGAGGATTCAAAACATAGAGTCTCACCTGTCCAATTCCCACTCCAACGGGTCTCACTGAATGTCTAAAGACATGTTGATGGTGCAACCCTTCTTTATACAACACCAAAAATTATCTTGTGATTATAATTAGAGATGAGCGAAGTATTCAAAAATTCGATTCGACTGATTCGGCGAATTCGTGGAAAAATTTCGATTCGAGTCGAATATATTCGCTGTGAATTTAACTTAAAAAAGGGTGTTTCTAGGCTTCAGAGAGACTTAATATTAGTGCTGAACACTGTACCTTTAATTTAAATGCCCTTGGAGTCTGCTGGGGAAGAGAAATAATACTGTCAGTCAGTATGACATGCAGATGAGTGCCGTCGATCTTAGAATCACCGCACACTTCACTCATTTGGGCAGTCACGGGGCCAAAACCAGAGTGTGGAGCCACAGTGTGGCGGTGGAGGCAGCAGCAATGGGAGGCCATACAGCACCCTATGACAAAAATGGAAACCACCAGCAGTGTGAGGAGACCTGAAAGTGGCACATGGCAGAGTGTGGAGATAGAGACAGCAGCAATGGGAGGCCGTACAGGGACCCATGACACACTCTGGACCTGGCAGCAGCATGAGGAGGCGGTACAGGGGCCCATGGCAGATTACGGGCCTGGCAGCAGCATGAGGAGTCGGTACGGGGGCCCATGGCAGATTACGGGCCTGGCAGCAGCAATGGGAGGCCGTACAGGGACCCATGACACACTCTGGACCTGGCAGCAGCATGGGGAGGCGGTACAGGGGCCCATGACAGATTACGGGCCTGGCAGCAGCATGAGGAGTCGGTACGGGGGCCCATGACACACTCTGGACCTGGCAGCAGCATGAGGAGGCGGTACAGGGGCGCATGACAGATTACGAGCCTGGCAGCAGCAACTTGGACAGGAGGACGTTCAGCTTCTGCACCGTCTGGTGCGTGCTCGCAAACTGTTGTCTCTTGGAAACGGATTCCAAGAAAGACTGCTGACGGAATCCGTGAAGAGGAGTAGCAGGAGAAGGAGCATCTGAACGAGCGGAATATGCCAACAAGCGACAACAGGGGCCCATGACAGATTACGGGCCTGGCAGCAGCATGAGGAGTCGGTACGGGGGCCCATGGCAGATTAGGGGCCTGGCAGCAGCTATGGGAGGCCCGTAATCTGCCAGCACCCTATGACAAAAAATGGAACCCACCAGCAGTGTGAGGAGACCTGAAAGTGGCACATGGCAGAGTGTGGCGATGGAGACAGCAGCAATGGGAGGCCGTACAGGGACCCATGAGAGACTCTGGACCTGGCAGCAGCATGAGGAGGCGGTATAGGGGCCTATGGCAGATTAGGGGCCTGGCAGCAGCTATGGGAGGCCCGTAATCTGCCAGCACCCTATGACAAAAAATGGAATACACCAGCAGTGTGAGGAGACCTGAAAGTGGCACATGGCAGAGTGTGGCGATGGAGACAGCAGCAATGGGAGGCCGTACAGGGACCCATGAGAGACTCTGGACTTGGCAGCAGCATGAGGAGGCGGTATAGGGGCCCATGGCAGATTAGGGGCCTGGCAGCAGCTATGGGAGGCCCGTAATCTGCCAGCACCCTATGACAAAAAATGTAACACACCAGCAGTGTGAGGAGACCTGAAAGTGGCACGTTTGGGGCATGATTCATGGCGGATTTAGTCAGTTGTGTCAGGAACTGGTGGTTTGAAATCCAGACTAATCCACGCCTGATTCATTTTCACAAACGTCAGTCTCTCCACACTTTGGGTGGACAGTCGTGTCCTCCGCGGAGTTGCAATACCTCCTGCCGCACTAAACACGCGCTCCGATGCCACGCTACTGGCCGGGCATGACAGCCTTTCAAGGGCAAATTCAGCTAGTTGGGGCCAAAGGTCAAGTTTCGTTGCCCAGTAGTCAAGGGGATTGTCTACCTCGGTTGGCAGGGTGCTGTCCAAGTAGGCCTAAGCCTGTTGTTTGAGGTCCTGCTCCAGGTCCACCTGATGCTGCTGCTGCTGCTGCTGCTGTGGCTGGTTAGTAGTTTCCTCACTGCGCAGGTGAAGAAAGCTACTCATCATCGACTGCAGACTGAGGCAGCCGCTGCTGGTGGAGCTGCCACTGCTCCTACCACCCCACCCCTCCCCTGCTGCCATGGCAGCGGAACGCAAGCGCACAGGGCCCACACTGTCTGAGGATGGACGTTGGCGCAGACAGGCAGAGACCAGCTGACTACATAGGTGGTTTTTATAGTACGTTATTTTGGCCTCCCTCTCAGCAGGTGTGAAAAAGGCCACCATTTTTGAACGGTAGCGAGGGTCCAACAAGGTGGACAGCCAAAAGTCATCCCTCTGTCTGATGGTTATTATTCGGCTGTCGCTACGCAAGCAACCGAGCATGCTATGGGCCATTTGTGCCAAGGAATGCGAGGGACTCCCTGCCTCCATCTCCACAGCATACTGCCACGATGCGTCTGGGTCCTCTGTCTCCTCCTCCTCCTCCTCCTCCTCTACCAGAAGCTCCTGCTCCTCCACTCCTGTCCGCTGAGTGGAAAAACCACCCATTTCACTCAATAATTCCTGAGCACCAATGTCCTCCTCTACCTCCTCCTCTTCTTCCTGTCCTGCCCCCACAGGGGTCATGTGGCGTTGAGATCTGTGCGCCACGTCTACCGCACCCTGACCAGCCATTGTTAACAGCATTTGTTCCAGGACGTGCAACAGAGGAATGACGTCGTTCATCCCATAGTCCTGCCGACTCACGAATAGCGTGGCCTCCTCAAAGGGCCTGAGCAAGCGCAGGTGTCACGCATGAGCTGCCAATGGCTGACATCTAAGTTACACAGGGAGTACCTTTATCCGCTTTTAACATCAGGAAATCTGTGATGGCCTTTCGCTGTTCGTAAAGGCGGTCTAACATATGTAGGGTTGAATTCCACCTTGTTGCAACGTCACAGCATGAGGAGTCGGTACGGGGGCCCATGGCAGATTACGTGCCTGGCAGCAGCAATGGGAGGCCCGTAATCTGCCAGCACCCTATGACAAAAAATGGAACCCACCAGCAGTGTGAGGAGACCTGAAAGTGGCACATGGCAGAGTGTGGCGATGGAGACAGCAGCAATGGGAGGCCGTACAGGGACCCATGAGAGACTCTGGACCTGGCAGCAGCATGAGGAGGCGGTATATAGGGGCCTATGGCAGATTAGGGGCCTGGCAGCAGCTATAGGAGGCCGATAATCTGCCAGCACCCTATGTCAAAAAATTCAACACACCAGCAGTGTGTGAGGAGACCTGAAAGTGGCACATGGCAGAGTGTGGCGATGGAGACAGCAGCAATGGGAGGCCGTACAGGGACCCATGACAGACTCTGGACTTGGCAGCAACATGAGGAGGCGGTATATAGGGGCCCATGGCAGATTAGGGGCCTGGCAGCAGCTATGGGAGGCCCGTAATCTGCCAGCACCCTATGTCAAAAAATTGAACACACCAGCAGTGTGTGAGGAGACCTGAAAGTGGCACATGGCAGAGTGTGGCGATGGAGACAGCAGCAATGGGAGGCCGTACAGGGACCCATGACAGACTCTGGACTTGGCAGCAGCATGAGGAGGCGGTATATAGGGGCCCATGGCAGATTAGGGGCCTGGCAGCAGCTATGGGAGGCCCGTAATCTGCCAGCACCCTATGTCAAAAAATTGAACACACCAGCAGTGTGTGAGGAGACCTGAAAGTGGCACATGGCAGAGTGTGGCGATGGAGACAGCAGCAATGGGAGGCCGTACAGGGACCCATGACAGACTCTGGACTTGGCAGCAGCATGAGGAGGCGGTATATAGGGGCCCATGGCAGATTAGGGGCCTGGCAGCAGCTATGGGAGGCCCGTAATCTGCCAGCACCCTATGTCAAAAAATTCAACACACCAGCAGTGTGTGAGGAGACCTGAAAGTGGCACATGGCAGAGTGTGGCGATGGAGACAGCAGCAATGGGAGGCCGTACAGGGACCCATGACAGACTCTGGACTTGGCAGCAGCATGAGGAGGCGGTATATAGGGGCCTATGGCAGATTAGGGGCCTGGCAGCAGCTATAGGAGGCCCGTAATCTGCCAGCACCCTATGTCAAAAAATTCAACACACCAGCAGTGTGAGGAGACCTGAAAGTGGCACATGGCAGAGTGTGGCGATGGAGACAGCAGCAATGGGAGGCCGTACAGGGACCCATGAGAGACTCTGGACCTGGCAGCAGCATGAGGAGGCGGTATATAAGGGCCTATGGCAGATTAGGGGCCTGGCAGCAGCTATAGGAGGCCCGTAATCTGCCAGCACCCTATGTCAAAAAATTCTACACACCAGCAGTGTGAGGAGACCTGAAAGTGGCACATGGCAGAGTGTGGCGATGGAGACAGCAGCAATGGGAGGCCGTACAGGGACCCATGAGAGACTCTGGACCTGGCAGCAGCATGAGGAGGCGGTATATAGGGGCCTATGGCAGATTAGGGGCCTGGCAGCAGCTATAGGAGGCCCGTAATCTGCCAGCACCCTATGTCAAAAAATTCTACACACCAGCAGTGTGAGGAGACCTGAAAGTGGCACATGGCAGAGTGTGGCGATGGAGACAGCAGCAATGGGAGGCCGTACAGGGAACCATGAGAGACTCTGGACCTGGCAGCAGCATGAGGAGGCGGTATATAGGGGCCTATGGCAGATTAGGGGCCTGGCAGCAGCTATAGGAGGCCCATAATCTGCCAGCACCCTATGTCAAAAAATTCTACACACCAGCAGTGTGAGGAGACCTGAAAGTGGCACATGGCAGAGTGTGGCGATGGAGACAGCAGCAATGGGAGGCCGTACAGGGACCCATGAGAGACTCTGGACCTGGCAGCAGCATGAGGAGGCGGTATAGGGGCCCATGGCAGATTAGGGGCCTGGCAGCAGCAATGGGAGGCCGTAATCTGCCAGCACCCTATGTCAAAAAATTCTACACACCAGCAGTGTGTGAGGAGACCTGAAAGTGGCACATGGCAGAGTGTGGCGATGGAGACAGCAGCAATGGGAGGCCGTACAGGGACCCATGAGAGACTCTGGACCTGGCAGCAGCATGAGGAGGCGGTATATAGGGGCCTATGGCAGATTAGGGGCCTGGCAGCAGCTATAGGAGGCCCGTAATCTGCCAGCACCCTATGTCAAAAAATTCTACACACCAGCAGTGTGAGGAGACCTGAAAGTGGCACATGGCAGAGTGTGGCGATGGAGACAGCAGCAATGGGAGGCCGTACAGGGACCCATGAGAGACTCTGGACCTGGCAGCAGCATGAGGAGGCGGTATATAGGGGCCTATGGCAGATTAGGGGCCTGGCAGCAGCTATGGGAGGCCCGTAATCTGCCAGCACCCTATGTCAAAAAATTCTACACACCAGCAGTGTGAGGAGACCTGAAAGTGGCACATGGCAGAGTGTGGCGATGGAGACAGCAGCAATGGGAGACCGTACAGGGACCCATGAGAGACTCTGGACCTGGCAGCAGCATGAGGAGGCGGTATATAGGGGCCTATGGCAGATTAGGGGCCTGGCAGCAGCTATAGGAGGCCCGTAATCTGCCAGCACCCTATGTCAAAAAATTCTACACACCAGCTGTGTGAGGAGACCTGAAAGTGGCACATGGCAGAGTGTGGCGATGGAGACAGCAGCAATGGGAGGCCGTACAGGGACCCATGAGAGACCCTGGACTTGGCAGCAGCATGAGGAGGCGGTATAGGGGCCTATGGCAGACTAGGGGCCTGGCAGCAGCTATGGGAGGCCCGTAATCTGCCAGCACCCTATGTCAAAAAATTCTACACACCAGCAGTGTGAGGAGACCTGAAAGTGGCACATGGCAGAGTGTGGCGATGGAGACAGCAGCAATGGGAGACCGTACAGGGACCCATGAGAGACTCTGGACCTGGCAGCAGCATGAGGAGGCGGTATATAGGGGCCTATGGCAGATTAGGGGCCTGGCAGCAGCTATAGGAGGCCCGTAATCTGCCAGCACCCTATGTCAAAAAATTCTACACACCAGCTGTGTGAGGAGACCTGAAAGTGGCACATGGCAGAGTGTGGCGATGGAGACAGCAGCAATGGGAGGCCGTACAGGGACCCATGAGAGACCCTGGACTTGGCAGCAGCATGAGGAGGCGGTATAGGGGCCTATGGCAGACTAGGGGCCTGGCAGCAGCTATGGGAGGCCCGTAATCTGCCAGCACCCTATGTCAAAAAATTCTACACACCAGCAGTGTGTGAGGAGACCTGAAAGTGGCACATGGCAGAGTGTGGCAATGGAGACAGCAGCAATGGGAGGCCGTACAGGGACCCATGAGAGACTCTGGACCTGGCAGCAGCATGAGGAGGCGGTATATAGGGGCCTATGACAGATTAGGGGCCTGGCAGCAGCTATGGGAGGCCCGTAATCTGCCAGCACCCTATGTCAAAAAATTCTACACACCAGCAGTGTGAGGAGACCTGAAAGTGGCACATGGCAGAGTGTGGCGATGGAGACAGCAGCAATGGGAGGCCGTACAGGGACCCATGAGAGACTCTGGACCTGGCAGCAGCATGAGGAGGCGGTATATAGGGGCCTATGGCAGATTAGGGGCCTGGCAGCAGCTATGGGAGGCCCGTAATCTGCCAGCACCCTATGTCAAAAAATTCTACACACCAGCAGTGTGTGAGGAGACCTGAAAGTGGCACATGGCAGAGTGTGGCGATGGAGACAGCAGCAATGGGAGGCCGTACAGGGAACCATGAGAGACTCTGGACCTGGCAGCAGCATGAGGAGGCGGTATATAGGGGCCTATGGCAGATTAGGGGCCTGGCAGCAGCTATGGGAGGCCCGTAATCTGCCAGCACCCTATGTCAAAAAATTCAACACACCAGCAGTGTGTGAGGAGACCTGAAAGTGGCACATGGCAGAGTGTGGCGATGGAGACAGCAGCAATGGGAGGCCGTACAGGGACCCATGAGAGACTCTGGACCTGGCAGCAGCATGAGGAGGCGGTATATAGGGGCCTATGGCAGATTAGGGGCCTGGCAGCAGCTATGGGAGGCCCGTAATCTGCCAGCACCCTATGTCAAAAAATTCTACACACCAGCAGTGTGTGAGGAGACCTGAAAGTGGCACATGGCAGAGTGTGGCGATGGAGACAGCAGCAATGGGAGGCCGTACAGGGACCCATGAGAGACTCTGGACCTGGCAGCAGCATGAGGAGGCGGTATATAGGGGCCTATGGCAGATTAGGGGCCTGGCAGCAGCTATGGGAGGCCCGTAATCTGCCAGCACCCTATGTCAAAAAATTCTACACACCAGCAGTGTGTGAGGAGACCTGAAAGTGGCACATGGCAGAGTGTGGCGATGGAGACAGCAGCAATGGGAGGCCGTACAGGGACCCATGAGAGACTCTGGACCTGGCAGCAGCATGAGGAGGCGGTATATAGGGCCCTATGGCAGATTAGGGGCCTGGCAGCAGCTATGGGAGGCCCGTAATCTGCCAGCACCCTATGTCAAAAAATTCTACACACCAGCAGTGTGTGAGGAGACCTGAAAGTGGCACATGGCAGAGTGTGGCGATGGAGACAGCAGCAATGGGAGGCCGTACAGGGACCCATGAGAGACTCTGGACCTGGCAGCAGCATGAGGAGGCGGTATATAGGGGCCTATGGCAGATTAGGGTCCTGGCAGCAGCTATGGGAGGCCCGTAATCTGCCAGCACCCTATGTCAAAAAATTCTACACACCAGCAGTGTGTGAGGAGACCTGAAAGTGGCACATGGCAGAGTGTGGCGATGGAGACAGTAGCAATGGGAGGCCGTACAGGGAACCATGAGAGACTCTGGACCTGGCAGCAGCATGAGGAGGCGGTATATAGGGGCCTATGGCAGATTAGGGGCCTGGCAGCAGCTATGGGAGGCCCGTAATCTGCCAGCACCCTATGTCAAAAAATTCTACACACCAGCAGTGTGTGAGGAGACCTGAAAGTGGCACATGGCAGAGTGTGGCGATGGAGACAGCAGCAATGGGAGGCCGTACAGGGACCCATGAGAGACTCTGGACCTGGCAGCAGCATGAGGAGGCGGTATATAGGGGCCTATGGCAGATTAGGGGCCTGGCAGCAGCTATGGGAGGCCCGTAATCTGCCAGCACCCTATGTCAAAAAATTCTACACACCAGCAGTGTGTGAGGAGACCTGAAAGTGGCACATGGCAGAGTGTGGCGATGGAGACAGCAGCAATGGGAGGCCGTACAGGGACCCATGAGAGACTCTGGACCTGGCAGCAGCATGAGGAGGCGGTATATAGGGGACTATGGCAGATTAGGGGCCTGGCAGCAGCTATGGGAGGCCCGTAATCTGCCAGCACCCTATGTCAAAAAATTCTACACACCAGCAGTGTGTGAGGAGACCTGAAAGTGGCACATGGCAGAGTGTGGCTATGGAGACAGCAGCAATGGGAGGCCGTACAGGGAACCATGAGAGACTCTGGACCTGGCAGCAGCATGAGGAGGCGGTATATAGGGGCCTATGGCAGATTAGGGGCCTGGCAGCAGCTATGGGAGGCCCGTAATCTGCCAGCACCCTATGTCAAAAAATTCTACACACCAGCAGTGTGTGAGGAGACCTGAAAGTGGCACATGGCAGAGTGTGGCGATGGAGACAGCAGCAATGGGAGGCTGTACAGGGACCCATGAGAGACTCTGGACCTGGCAGCAGCATGAGGAGGCGGTATATAGGGGCCTATGGCAGATTAGGGGACTGGCAGCAGCTATGGGAGGCCCGTAATCTGCCAGCACCCTATGTCAAAAAATTCTACACACCAGCAGTGTGTGAGGAGACCTGAAAGTGGCACATGGCAGAGTGTGGCGATGGAGACAGCAGCAATGGGAGGCCGTACAGGGAACCATGAGAGACTCTGGACCTGGCAGCAGCATGAGGAGGCGGTATATAGGGGCCTATGGCAGATTAGGGGCCTGGCAGCAGCTATGGGAGGCCCGTAATCTGCCAGCACCCTATGTCAAAAAATTCTACACACCAGCAGTGTGTGAGGAGACCTGAAAGTGGCACATGGCAGAGTGTGGCGATGGAGACAGCAGCAATGGGAGGCCGTACAGGGACCCATGAGAGACTCTGGACCTGGCAGCAGCATGAGGAGGCGGTATATAGGGGCCTATGGCAGATTAGGGGCCTGGCAGCAGCTATGGGAGGCCCGTAATCTGCCAGCACCCTATGTCAAAAAATTCTACACACCAGCAGTGTGTGAGGAGACCTGAAAGTGGTACATGGCAGAGTGTGGCGATGGAGACAGCAGCAATGGGAGGCCGTACAGGGACCCATGAGAGACTCTGGACCTGGCAGCAGCATGAGGAGGCGGTATATAGGGGCCTATGGCAGATTAGGGGCCTGGCAGCAGCTATGAGAGGCCCGTAATCTGCCAGCAGCCTATGTCAAAAAATTCTACACACCAGCAGTGTGTGAGGAGACCTGAAAGTGGCACATGGCAGAGTGTGGCGATGGAGACAGCAGCAATGGGAGGCCGTACAGGGACCCATGAGAGACTCTGGACCTGGCAGCAGCATGAGGAGGCTGTATATAGGGGCCTATGGCAGATTAGGGGCCTGGCAGCAGCTATGGGAGGCCCGTAATCTGCCAGCACCCTATGTCAAAAAATTCTACACACCAGCAGTGTGTGAGGAGACCTGAAAGTGGCACATGGCAGAGTGTGGCGATGGAGACAGAAGCAATGGGAGGCCGTACAGGGACCCATGAGAGACTCTGGACCTGGCAGCAGCATGAGGAGGCGGTATATAGGGGACTATGGCAGATTAGGGGCCTGGCAGCAGCTATGGGAGGCCCGTAATCTGCCAGCACCCTATGTCAAAAAATTCTACACACCAGCAGTGTGTGAGGAGACCTGAAAGTGGCACATGGCAGAGTGTGGCGATGGAGACAGCAGCAATGGGAGGCCGTACAGGGACCCATGAGAGACTCTGGACCTGGCAGCAGCATGAGGAGGCGGTATATAGGGGCCTATGGCAGATTAGGGGCCTGGCAGCAGCTATGGGAGGCCCGTAATCTGCCAGCACCCTATGTCAAAAAATTCTACACACCAGCAGTGTGTGAGGAGACCTGAAAGTGGCACATGGCAGAGTGTGGCGATGGAGACAGCAGCAATGGGAGGCCGTACAGGGACCCATGAGAGACTCTGGACCTGGCAGCAGCATGAGGAGGCGGTATATAGGGGCCTATGGCAGATTAGGGGCCTGGCAGCAGCTATGGGAGGCCCGTAATCTGCCAGCACCCTATGTCAAAAAATTCTACACACCAGCAGTGTGTGAGGAGACCTGAAAGTGGCACATGGCAGAGTGTGGCGATGGAGACAGCAGCAATGGGAGGCCGTACAGGGACCCATGAGAGACTCTGGACCTGGCAGCAGCATGAGGAGGCGGTATATAGGGGCCTATGGCAGATTAGGGGCCTGGCAGCAGCTATGGGAGGCCCGTAATCTGCCAGCACCCTATGTCAAAAAATTCTACACACCAGCAGTGTGTGAGGAGACCTGAAAGTGGCACATGGCAGAGTGTGGCGATGGAGACAGCAGCAATGGAAGGCCGTACAGGGACCCATGAGAGACTCTGGACCTGGCAGCAGCATGAGGAGGCGGTATATAGGGGCCTATGGCAGATTAGGGGCCTGGCAGCAGCTATGGGAGGCCCGTAATCTGCCAGCACCCTATGTCAAAAAATTCTACACACCAGCAGTGTGTGAGGAGACCTCAAAGTGGCACATGGCAGAGTGTGGCGATGGAGACAGCAGCAATGGGAGGCCGTACAGGGACCCATGAGAGACTCTGGACCTGGCAGCAGCATGAGGAGGCGGTATATAGGGGCCTATGGCAGATTAGGGGCCTGGCAGCAGCTATGGGAGGCCCGTAATCTGCCAGCACCCTATGTCAAAAAATTCTACACACCAGCAGTGTGTGAGGAGACCTGAAAGTGGCACATGGCAGAGTGTGGCGATGGAGACAGCAGCAATGGGAGGCCGTACAGGGACCCATGAGAGACTCTGGACCTGGCAGCAGCATGAGGAGGCGGTATATAGGGGCCTATGGCAGATTAGGGGCCTGGCAGCAGCTATAGGAGGCCGATAATCTGCCAGCACCCTATGTCAAAAAATTCAACACACCAGCAGTGTGTGAGGAGACCTGAAAGTGGCACATGGCAGAGTGTGGCGATGGAGACAGCAGCAATGGGAGGCCGTACAGGGACCCATGACAGACTCTGGACTTGGCAGCAACATGAGGAGGCGGTATATAGGGGCCCATGGCAGATTAGGGGCCTGGCAGCAGCTATGGGAGGCCCGTAATCTGCCAGCACCCTATGTCAAAAAATTGAACACACCAGCAGTGTGTGAGGAGACCTGAAAGTGGCACATGGCAGAGTGTGGCGATGGAGACAGCAGCAATGGGAGGCCGTACAGGGACCCATGACAGACTCTGGACTTGGCAGCAGCATGAGGAGGCGGTATATAGGGGCCCATGGCAGATTAGGGGCCTGGCAGCAGCTATGGGAGGCCCGTAATCTGCCAGCACCCTATGTCAAAAAATTGAACACACCAGCAGTGTGTGAGGAGACCTGAAAGTGGCACATGGCAGAGTGTGGCGATGGAGACAGCAGCAATGGGAGGCCGTACAGGGACCCATGACAGACTCTGGACTTGGCAGCAGCATGAGGAGGCGGTATATAGGGGCCCATGGCAGATTAGGGGCCTGGCAGCAGCTATGGGAGGCCCGTAATCTGCCAGCACCCTATGTCAAAAAATTGAACACACCAGCAGTGTGTGAGGAGACCTGAAAGTGGCACATGGCAGAGTGTGGCGATGGAGACAGCAGCAATGGGAGGCCGTACAGGGACCCATGACAGACTCTGGACTTGGCAGCAGCATGAGGAGGCGGTATATAGGGGCCTATGGCAGATTAGGGGCCTGGCAGCAGCTATAGGAGGCCCGTAATCTGCCAGCACCCTATGTCAAAAAATTCAACACACCAGCAGTGTGAGGAGACCTGAAAGTGGCACATGGCAGAGTGTGGCGATGGAGACAGCAGCAATGGGAGGCCCTACAGGGACCCATGAGAGACTCTGGACCTGGCAGCAGCATGAGGAGGCGGTATATAAGGGCCTATGGCAGATTAGGGGCCTGGCAGCAGCTATAGGAGGCCCGTAATCTGCCAGCACCCTATGTCAAAAAATTCTACACACCAGCAGTGTGAGGAGACCTGAAAGTGGCACATGGCAGAGTGTGGCGATGGAGACAGCAGCAATGGGAGGCCGTACAGGGACCCATGAGAGACTCTGGACCTGGCAGCAGCATGAGGAGGCGGTATATAGGGGCCTATGGCAGATTAGGGGCCTGGCAGCAGCTATAGGAGGCCCGTAATCTGCCAGCACCCTATGTCAAAAAATTCTACACACCAGCAGTGTGAGGAGACCTGAAAGTGGCACATGGCAGAGTGTGGCGATGGAGACAGCAGCAATGGGAGGCCGTACAGGGAACCATGAGAGACTCTGGACCTGGCAGCAGCATGAGGAGGCGGTATATAGGGGCCTATGGCAGATTAGGGGCCTGGCAGCAGCTATAGGAGGCCCATAATCTGCCAGCACCCTATGTCAAAAAATTCTACACACCAGCAGTGTGAGGAGACCTGAAAGTGGCACATGGCAGAGTGTGGCGATGGAGACAGCAGCAATGGGAGGCCGTACAGGGACCCATGAGAGACTCTGGACCTGGCAGCAGCATGAGGAGGCGGTATAGGGGCCCATGGCAGATTAGGGGCCTGGCAGCAGCAATGGGAGGCCGTAATCTGCCAGCACCCTATGTCAAAAAATTCTACACACCAGCAGTGTGTGAGGAGACCTGAAAGTGGCACATGGCAGAGTGTGGCGATGGAGACAGCAGCAATGGGAGGCCGTACAGGGACCCATGAGAGACTCTGGACCTGGCAGCAGCATGAGGAGGCGGTATATAGGGGCCTATGGCAGATTAGGGACCTGGCAGCAGCTATAGGAGGCCCGTAATCTGCCAGCACCCTATGTCAAAAAATTCTACACACCAGCAGTGTGAGGAGACCTGAAAGTGGCACATGGCAGAGTGTGGCGATGGAGACAGCAGCAATGGGAGGCCGTACAGGGACCCATGAGAGACTCTGGACCTGGCAGCAGCATGAGGAGGCGGTATATAGGGGCCTATGGCAGATTAGGGGCCTGGCAGCAGCTATGGGAGGCCCGTAATCTGCCAGCACCCTATGTCAAAAAATTCTACACACCAGCAGTGTGAGGAGACCTGAAAGTGGCACATGGCAGAGTGTGGCGATGGAGACAGCAGCAATGGGAGACCGTACAGGGACCCATGAGAGACTCTGGACCTGGCAGCAGCATGAGGAGGCGGTATATAGGGGCCTATGGCAGATTAGGGGCCTGGCAGCAGCTATAGGAGGCCCGTAATCTGCCAGCACCCTATGTCAAAAAATTCTACACACCAGCTGTGTGAGGAGACCTGAAAGTGGCACATGGCAGAGTGTGGCGATGGAGACAGCAGCAATGGGAGGCCGTACAGGGACCCATGAGAGACCCTGGACTTGGCAGCAGCATGAGGAGGCGGTATAGGGGCCTATGGCAGACTAGGGGCCTGGCAGCAGCTATGGGAGGCCCGTAATCTGCCAGCACCCTATGTCAAAAAATTCTACACACCAGCAGTGTGTGAGGAGACCTGAAAGTGGCACATGGCAGAGTGTGGCGATGGAGACAGCAGCAATGGGAGGCCGTACAGGGACCCATGAGAGACTCTGGACCTGGCAGCAGCATGAGGAGGCGGTATATAGGGGCCTATGACAGATTAGGGGCCTGGCAGCAGCTATGGGAGGCCCGTAATCTGCCAGCACCCTATGTCAAAAAATTCTACACACCAGCAGTGTGAGGAGACCTGAAAGTGGCACATGGCAGAGTGTGGCGATGGAGACAGCAGCAATGGGAGGCCGTACAGGGACCCATGAGAGACTCTGGACCTGGCAGCAGCATGAGGAGGCGGTATATAGGGGCCTATGGCAGATTAGGGGCCTGGCAGCAGCTATGGGAGGCCCGTAATCTGCCAGCACCCTATGTCAAAAAATTCTACACACCAGCAGTGTGTGAGGAGACCTGAAAGTGGCACATGGCAGAGTGTGGCGATGGAGACAGCAGCAATGGGAGGCCGTACAGGGAACCATGAGAGACTCTGGACCTGGCAGCAGCATGAGGAGGCGGTATATAGGGGCCTATGGCAGATTAGGGGCCTGGCAGCAGCTATGGGAGGCCCGTAATCTGCCAGCACCCTATGTCAAAAAATTCTACACACCAGCAGTGTGTGAGGAGACCTGAAAGTGGCACATGGCAGAGTGTGGCGATGGAGACAGCAGCAATGGGAGGCCGTACAGGGACCCATGAGAGACTCTGGACCTGGCAGCAGCATGAGGAGGCGGTATATAGGGCCCTATGGCAGATTAGGGGCCTGGCAGCAGCTATGGGAGGCCCGTAATCTGCCAGCACCCTATGTCAAAAAATTCTACACACCAGCAGTGTGTGAGGAGACCTGAAAGTGGCACATGGCAGAGTGTGGCGATGGAGACAGCAGCAATGGGAGGCCGTACAGGGACCCATGAGAGACTCTGGACCTGGCAGCAGCATGAGGAGGCGGTATATAGGGGCCTATGGCAGATTAGGGTCCTGGCAGCAGCTATGGGAGGCCCGTAATCTGCCAGCACCCTATGTCAAAAAATTCTACACACCAGCAGTGTGTGAGGAGACCTGAAAGTGGCACATGGCAGAGTGTGGCGATGGAGACAGTAGCAATGGGAGGCCGTACAGGGAACCATGAGAGACTCTGGACCTGGCAGCAGCATGAGGAGGCGGTATATAGGGGCCTATGGCAGATTAGGGGCCTGGCAGCAGCTATGGGAGGCCCGTAATCTGCCAGCACCCTATGTCAAAAAATTCTACACACCAGCAGTGTGTGAGGAGACCTGAAAGTGGCACATGGCAGAGTGTGGCGATGGAGACAGCAGCAATGGGAGGCCGTACAGGGACCCATGAGAGACTCTGGACCTGGCAGCAGCATGAGGAGGCGGTATATAGGGGCCTATGGCAGATTAGGGGCCTGGCAGCAGCTATGGGAGGCCCGTAATCTGCCAGCACCCTATGTCAAAAAATTCTACACACCAGCAGTGTGTGAGGAGACCTGAAAGTGGCACATGGCAGAGTGTGGCGATGGAGACAGCAGCAATGGGAGGCCGTACAGGGACCCATGAGAGACTCTGGACCTGGCAGCAGCATGAGGAGGCGGTATATAGGGGACTATGGCAGATTAGGGGCCTGGCAGCAGCTATGGGAGGCCCGTAATCTGCCAGCACCCTATGTCAAAAAATTCTACACACCAGCAGTGTGTGAGGAGACCTGAAAGTGGCACATGGCAGAGTGTGGCTATGGAGACAGCAGCAATGGGAGGCCGTACAGGGAACCATGAGAGACTCTGGACCTGGCAGCAGCATGAGGAGGCGGTATATAGGGGCCTATGGCAGATTAGGGGCCTGGCAGCAGCTATGGGAGGCCCGTAATCTGCCAGCACCCTATGTCAAAAAATTCTACACACCAGCAGTGTGTGAGGAGACCTGAAAGTGGCACATGGCAGAGTGTGGCGATGGAGACAGCAGCAATGGGAGGCTGTACAGGGACCCATGAGAGACTCTGGACCTGGCAGCAGCATGAGGAGGCGGTATATAGGGGCCTATGGCAGATTAGGGGACTGGCAGCAGCTATGGGAGGCCCGTAATCTGCCAGCACCCTATGTCAAAAAATTCTACACACCAGCAGTGTGTGAGGAGACCTGAAAGTGGCACATGGCAGAGTGTGGCGATGGAGACAGCAGCAATGGGAGGCCGTACAGGGAACCATGAGAGACTCTGGACCTGGCAGCAGCATGAGGAGGCGGTATATAGGGGCCTATGGCAGATTAGGGGCCTGGCAGCAGCTATGGGAGGCCCGTAATCTGCCAGCACCCTATGTCAAAAAATTCTACACACCAGCAGTGTGTGAGGAGACCTGAAAGTGGCACATGGCAGAGTGTGGCGATGGAGACAGCAGCAATGGGAGGCCGTACAGGGACCCATGAGAGACTCTGGACCTGGCAGCAGCATGAGGAGGCGGTATATAGGGGCCTATGGCAGATTAGGGGCCTGGCAGCAGCTATGGGAGGCCCGTAATCTGCCAGCACCCTATGTCAAAAAATTCTACACACCAGCAGTGTGTGAGGAGACCTGAAAGTGGTACATGGCAGAGTGTGGCGATGGAGACAGCAGCAATGGGAGGCCGTACAGGGACCCATGAGAGACTCTGGACCTGGCAGCAGCATGAGGAGGCGGTATATAGGGGCCTATGGCAGATTAGGGGCCTGGCAGCAGCTATGAGAGGCCCGTAATCTGCCAGCAGCCTATGTCAAAAAATTCTACACACCAGCAGTGTGTGAGGAGACCTGAAAGTGGCACATGGCAGAGTGTGGCGATGGAGACAGCAGCAATGGGAGGCCGTACAGGGACCCATGAGAGACTCTGGACCTGGCAGCAGCATGAGGAGGCTGTATATAGGGGCCTATGGCAGATTAGGGGCCTGGCAGCAGCTATGGGAGGCCCGTAATCTGCCAGCACCCTATGTCAAAAAATTCTACACACCAGCAGTGTGTGAGGAGACCTGAAAGTGGCACATGGCAGAGTGTGGCGATGGAGACAGAAGCAATGGGAGGCCGTACAGGGACCCATGAGAGACTCTGGACCTGGCAGCAGCATGAGGAGGCGGTATATAGGGGACTATGGCAGATTAGGGGCCTGGCAGCAGCTATGGGAGGCCCGTAATCTGCCAGCACCCTATGTCAAAAAATTCTACACACCAGCAGTGTGTGAGGAGACCTGAAAGTGGCACATGGCAGAGTGTGGCGATGGAGACAGCAGCAATGGGAGGCCGTACAGGGACCCATGAGAGACTCTGGACCTGGCAGCAGCATGAGGAGGCGGTATATAGGGGCCTATGGCAGATTAGGGGCCTGGCAGCAGCTATGGGAGGCCCGTAATCTGCCAGCACCCTATGTCAAAAAATTCTACACACCAGCAGTGTGTGAGGAGACCTGAAAGTGGCACATGGCAGAGTGTGGCGATGGAGACAGCAGCAATGGGAGGCCGTACAGGGACCCATGAGAGACTCTGGACCTGGCAGCAGCATGAGGAGGCGGTATATAGGGGCCTATGGCAGATTAGGGGCCTGGCAGCAGCTATGGGAGGCCCGTAATCTGCCAGCACCCTATGTCAAAAAATTCTACACACCAGCAGTGTGTGAGGAGACCTGAAAGTGGCACATGGCAGAGTGTGGCGATGGAGACAGCAGCAATGGGAGGCCGTACAGGGACCCATGACAGACTCTGGACCTGGCAGCAGCATGAGGAGGCGGTATATAGGGGCCTATGGCAGATTAGGGGCCTGGCAGCAGCTATGGGAGGCCCGTAATCTGCCAGCACCCTATGTCAAAAAATTCTACACACCAGCAGTGTGTGAGGAGACCTGAAAGTGGCACATGGCAGAGTGTGGCGATGGAGACAGCAGCAATGGAAGGCCGTACAGGGACCCATGAGAGACTCTGGACCTGGCAGCAGCATGAGGAGGCGGTATATAGGGGCCTATGGCAGATTAGGGGCCTGGCAGCAGCTATGGGAGGCCCGTAATCTGCCAGCACCCTATGTCAAAAAATTCTACACACCAGCAGTGTGTGAGGAGACCTCAAAGTGGCACATGGCAGAGTGTGGCGATGGAGACAGCAGCAATGGGAGGCCGTACAGGGACCCATGAGAGACTCTGGACCTGGCAGCAGCATGAGGAGGCGGTATATAGGGGCCTATGGCAGATTAGGGGCCTGGCAGCAGCTATGGGAGGCCCGTAATCTGCCAGCACCCTATGTCAAAAAATTCTACACACCAGCAGTGTGTGAGGAGACCTGAAAGTGGCACATGGCAGAGTGTGGCGATGGAGACAGCAGCAATGGGAGGCCGTACAGGGACCCATGAGAGACTCTGGACCTGGCAGCAGCATGAGGAGGCGGTATATAGGGGCCTATGGCAGATTAGGGGCCTGGCAGCAGCTATGGGAGGCCCGTAATCTGCCAGCACCCTATGTCAAAAAATTCTACACACCAGCAGTGTGTGAGGAGACCTGAAAGTGGCACATGGCAGAGTGTGGCGATGGAGACAGCAGCAATGGGAGGCCGTACAGGGACCCATGAGAGACTCTGGACCTGGCAGCAGCATGAGGAGGCGGTATATAGGGGCCTATGGCAGATTAGGGGCCTGGCAGCAGCTATGGGAGGCCCGTAATCTGCCAGCACCCTATGTCAAAAAATTCTACACACCAGCAGTGTGTGAGGAGACCTGAAAGTGGCACATGGCAGAGTGTGGCGATGGAGACAGCAGCAATGGGAGGCCGTACAGGGACCCATGAGAGACTCTGGACCTGGCAGCAGCATGAGGAGGCGGTATATAGGGGCCTATGGCAGATTAGGGGCCTGGCAGCAGCTATGGGAGGCCCGTAATCTGCCAGCACCCTATGTCAAAAAATTCTACACACCAGCAGTGTGTGAGGAGACCTCAAAGTGGCACATGTTTGAGGCATGATTCATGGCGGATTTAGTCAGTTGTGTCAGGAACTCTTGGTTTGAAATCCAGACTAATCCACGCCTGATTCATTTTCACAAACGTGAGTCTCTCCACACTTTGGGTGGACAGTCGTGTCCTCCGCGGAGTTACAATACCTCCTGCCGCACTAAACACGCGCTCCGATGCCACGCTACTGGCCGGGCATGACAGCCTTTCAAGGGCAAATTCAGCTAGTTGGGGCCAAAGGTCAAGTTTCGTTGCCCAGTAGTCAAGGGGATTGTCTACCTCGGTTGGCAGGGTGCTGTCCAAGTAGGCCCAAGCCTGTTGTTTGAGCTCCTGCTCCAGGTCCACCTGATGCTGCTGCTGCTGCTGCTGCGGCTGGTTAGTAGTTTCCTCACTGCGCTGGTGAAGAAAGCTACTCATCATCGACTGCAGACTGAGGCAGCCGCTGCTGGTGGAGCTGCCACTGCTCCTACCACCCCACCCCTCCCCTGCTGCCATGGCAGCGGAACGCGAGCGCACAGGGCCCACAGTGTCTGAGGATGGACGTTGGCGCACAAAGGCAGAGACCAACTGACTACATAGGTGGTTTTTATAGTACGTTATTTTGGCCTCCCTCTCAGCAGGTGTGAAAAAGGCCACCATTTTTGAACGGTAGCGAGGGTCCAACAAGGTGGACAGCCAAAAGTCATCCCTCTGTCTAATGGTTATTATTCGGCTGTCGCTACGCAAGCAACCGAGCATGCTATGGGCCATTTGTGTCAAGGAATGCGAGGGACTCCCTGCCTCCATCTCCACAGCATACTGCCACGGTGCGTCTGGGTCCTCTGTCTCCTCCTCCTCCTCCTCTACCAGATGCTCCTGCTCCTCCACTCCTGTCTGCTGAGTGGAAAAACCACCCATTTCACTCAATAATTCCTGAGCACAAATGTCCTCCTCTACCTCCTCCTCTTCTTCCTGTCCTGCCCCCACAGGGGTCATGTGGCGTTGAGATCTGTGCGCCACGTCTACCGCACCCTGACCAGCCATTGTTAACAGCATTTGTTCAAGGACGTGCAACAGAGGAATGACGTCGTTCATCCCATAGTCCTGCCGACTCACGAATAGCGTGGCCTCCTCAAAGGGCCTGAGCAAGCGGCAGGTGTCACGCATGAGCTGCCAATGGCTGACATCGAAGTTACACAGGGGAGTACCTTTATCCGCTTGTAACATCAGGAAATCGGTGATGGCCTTTCGCTGCTCGTAAAGGCGGTCTAACATGTGTAGGGTTGAATTCCACCTTGTTGCAACGTCGCAGATCAGGCGATGATGTGGAATTCCGTTCTGCCGCTGCAGCTCAAGGAGGGTGTGCTTTGCGGTGTAGGAATGGCTGAAATGCATGCAAAGTTTACGTGACATTTTAAGGATGTCTTGCAGTGGGATGGTGGATTTTAGGAACCGCTTGACAACCAGATTGAACACGTGAGCCATGCATGGCGCATGGCACAACCTTCCTTGACGCAGAGCAGACACCATGTTCTTTCCGTTGTCGGTCAACATGGTTCCGATTTTCAGTTTGCGCGGAGACAGCCATCTGTCGATTTCTCTGTTCATTACACTCAGAAGTTCCTCCCCTGTGTGACAACGTTCGCCTGGACCTGGCATCAGCATGAGGAGGCGGTATAGGGGCCCATGGCAGATTAGGGGCCTGGCAGCAGCTATAGGAGGCCCGTAATCTGCCAGCACCCTATGTCAAAAAATTCAACACACCAGCAGTGTGAGGAGACCTGAAAGTGGCACATGGCATGAGAGACTGTGGACCTGGCAGCAGCATGAGGAGGCGGTATAGGGGCCCATGGCAGATTAGGGGCCTGGCAGCAGCTATGGGAGGCCCGTAATCTGCCAGCACCCTATGTCAAAAAATTCAACACACCAGCAGTGTGTGAGGAGACCTGAAAGTGGCACATGGCAGAGTGTGGCGATGGAGACAGCAGCAATGGGAGGCCGAACAGGGACCCATGACAGACTCTGGACCTGGCAGCAGCATGAGGAGGCGGTATATAGGGGCCCATGGCAGATTAGGGGCCTGGCAGCAGCTATGGGAGGCCCGTAATCTGCCAGCACCCTATGTCAAAAAATTTAACACACCAGCAGTGTGAGGAGACCTGAAAGTGGCACATGGCATGAGAGACTGTGGACCTGGCAGCAGCATGAGGAGGCGGTATAGGGGCCCATGGCAGATTAGGGGCCTGGCAGCAGCTATGGGAGGCCCGTAATCTGCCAGCACCCTATGTCAAAAAATTCAACACACCAGCAGTGTGTGAGGAGACCTGAAAGTGGCACATGGCAGAGTGTGGCGATGGAGACAGCAGCAATGGGAGGCCATACAGGGACCCATGAGAGACTTTGGACTTGGCAGCAGCATGAGGAGGCGGTATATAGGGGCCCATGGCAGATTAGGGGCCTGGCAGCAGCTATGGGAGGCCCGTAATCTGCCAGCACCCTATGTCAAAAAATTCAACACACCAGCAGTGTGTGAGGAGACCTGAAAGTGGCACATGGCAGAGTGTGGCGATGGAGACAACCCACCGACTGTTTTGCTCGCTGCCAAGCTGCCACCCTCTTCTCCTGATGATGCGGAAGCAATAGCCTGATGACGACGAGGCTGCCAAGTGCGATCAGCCTCATCATCATCAATTAGGGTCTCCGCCTCACTACTAGCCCCCTCGGCTGCGTGTGGGTCAGGAGACAGACCTGTCTCTACAGTTGCAAGAAAAAGTATGTGAACCCCTTGGGATTACGTGGAGTTTTGCATGAATTGGGCATAAAATGTGCTCTGAACGTCATCTAAGTCACAACAATAGAAGAACACAGTCTGCTGAACATAATACTACACAAACATTAGATGTTGCCATGGTTTAATTGCACATAACATGTAAACATTCACAGTGCAGGGAGGAAAAAGTATGTGAACCTTTGATTTAATAACTGATTGACCCTCCTTTGGCAGGAATAACCTCAACCAAACGTTTCCTGTAGTTGCAGATCAGACCTGCACAACGATCTGGAGTAATTTTGGACCACTCCTCTTCACAAAATTGTTTCAGTGTAGAAATATTCTTGGGATGTCTGGTGTGAATCGCTCTCTTAAGGTCATGCCACAGCATTTCAATCGGGTTGAGGTCAGGACTCTGACTGGGCCACTCCAGAAGGCGTATTCTGTGCTGTGGCAGCCATTGTTTTGAAGAATTACTTGTATGCTTTGGGTCATTGTCCTGTTGCATCACCCATCCTCTGCGGAGCTTCAGTTGGCGGACAGATGGTCGTACGTTTTCCTGCAAAATGTCTTGATAAACTCTGGAATTCATTTTCCCATCAATGACAACAATCAGTCCAGGCCCTGAGGCAGCAAAGCAGCCCCAAACCATGATGTTCCCTCCGCCATGTTTTACAGTGGGGATGAGGTTTTGATGTTGGTGTGCTGTGCCTTTTTTTCTCCTCACATAGTGTTGTGTGTTCTTCCCAAACAACTCAATCTTGGTTTCATCTGTCCACAGTATATTTTGCCAGTAGTGCTGTGGAACATCCAGGTGCTCTTTTGCAAACTTCAAACGTGCTACAATATTCTTTTTGGACAGCATTGGCTTCCTCCGTGGTGTCCTCCCATGTACTCCATTCTTGTTTAATGTTTTCCTTATTGTAGATGTGTCAACAAAAATGTTAGCATGTGCCAGAGATTTCTGTAGGTCTTTAGCTGACACTCTGGTATTCTTCTTTACCTCATGCAGCATTCTGCGCTGTGCTCTTGCAGTCATTTTTACAGGACGACCATGCCTAGGGAGAGTAGCAACAGTGCTAAACTTTCTCCATTTGTAGACAGTCTGTCTTACCGTGGACACATGAACATCAAGGCTTTTGGAGATACTTTTGTAACCCTTTCCAGCTTCATGCAAGTCAACAATTCTTGATCATAGGTCTTCTGAGAGCTCTTTTCTGCGAGGCATGGTTCACATCAGAGAGTGCTTCTTGAAACCAGTAAACCCAAAACAGGTGTGTGTTTTTTAAGGGCAGGACAGCTGTCAGCAACACATCCAATATCATCACACTGATTGGAGTCAAGGTTGGCTCACTCCTGGCTCCAATTAGCTCTGGGAGAAGTCATTAAGCTAGGGACTCACATACTTTTTCCTCCCTGCACTGTGAATGTTTACATGTTATGTGCAATTAAACCATGGGAACATCTAATGTTTGTGTAGTATTATGTTCAGCAGACTGTGTTCTTCTATTGTTGTGACGTAGATGACGTTCAGAGCACATTTTATGCCCAATTCATGCAAAACTCCACGTAATCCCAAGGGGTTCACATACTTTTTCTTGCAACTGTACACCGGCTACCGAGCCACTCTCCTCGCCACTACTTCTTCGCCTGGCTGCTGAAGAGGCGGATGTCTCCCCCCATTCCTGACCGCCCTCTGTTAGCTCTTCCTCACTGTACTGGATGACACCGGGAGCACTAGCCTCTGGCTGCGAATAGTGCTGCCTCGACCCCTTCCTCTGCTGCCACGTCTGCTCGCTCCTAAAACATTGCCTCCTCTGCCACTCCTCTGCATGTTGTCTGACATACTCTTTAATTAAACGATTCTGTGTCCCTGAGTAACAATTCTGTGGCCCTAAGTAACGGTTCTGTGGCCCTCAGTAACAGTTCTGTGTCCCTGAGTAACAATTCTGTGTCTGTGCGAGTAACAATTCTGTGGCCCTAAGTAACAGTTCTGTGGCCCTCAGTAACAATTATGTGTCCCTAAGTAACGGTTCTGTGGCCCTCAGTAACAATTCTGTGTCCCTGTGTAACAATTCTGTGTCTGTGCGAGTAACAATTCTGTGGCCCTAAGTAACAGTTCTGTGGCCCTCAGTAACAGTTCTGTGTCCCTGAGTAACAATTCTGTGTCTGTGCGAGTAACAATTCTGTGGCCCTAAGTAACAGTTCTGTGGCCCTCAGTAACAGTTCTGTGTCCCTGAGTAACAATTCTGTGTCTGTGCGAGTAACAATTCTGTGGCCCTAAGTAACAGTTCTGTGGCCCTAAGTAACAATTCTGTGTCCCTGAGTAACAATTCTGTGGCCCTAAGTAACGGTTCTGTGTCCCTCAGTAACAATTCTGTGTCCCTGTGTAACAATTCTGTGTCTGTGCGAGTAACAATTCTGTGGCCCTAAGTAACAGTTCTGTGGCCCTCAGTAACAGTTCTGTGTCCCTGAGTAACAATTCTGTGTCTGTGCGAGTAACAATTCTGTGGCCCTAAGTAACAGTTCTGTGGCCCTCAGTAACAGTTCTGTGTCCCTGAGTAACAATTCTGTGTCTGTGCGAGTAACAATTCTGTGGCCCTAAGTAACAGTTCTGTTGCCCTCAGTAACAATTCTGTGGCCCTGAGTAATGGTTCTGTGGCCCTCAGTAACAATTCTGTGTCCCTGTGTAACAATTCTGTGTCTGTGCGAGTAACAATTCTGTGGCCCTAAGTAACAGTTCTGTGGCCCTCAGTAACAGTTCTGTGTCCCTGAGTAACAATTCTGTGTCTGTGCGAGTAAGAATTCTGTGTCTGTGCGAGTAACAATTCTGTGGCCCTAAGTAACGGTTCTGTGGCCCTCAGTAACAGTTCTGTGTCCCTGTGTAACAATTCTGTGTCTGTGCGAGTAACAATTCTGTGGTCCTAAGTAACAGTTCTGTGGCCCTCAGTAACAATTCTGTGTCCCTGATTAACGTTTCTGTGGCCCCAAGTAACAGTTCTGTGGCCCTCAGTAACAATTCTGTGTCTGTGCGAGTAACAATTCTGTGTCTGTGCGAGTAACAATTCTGTGGCCCTAACAGTTCTGTGGCCCTCAGTAACAATTCTGTGTCCCTGATTAACGTTTCTGTGGCCCCAAGTAACAGTTCTGTGGCCCTCAGTAACAATTCTGTGTCTGTGCGAGTAACAATTCTGTGTCTGTGCGAGTAACAATTCTGTGGCCCTAAGTAACAGTTCTGTGGCCCTCAGTAACAATTCTGTGTCCCTGATTAACGTTTCTGTGGCCCCAAGTAACAGTTCTGTGGCCCTCAGTAACAATTCTGTGTCTGTGCGAGTAACAATTCTGTGTCTGTGCGAGTAACAATTCTGTGGCCCTAAGTAACAGTTCTGTGGCCCTCAGTAACAGTTCTGTGTCCCTGAGTAACAATTCTGTGTCTGTGCGAGTAACAATTCTGTGTCTGTGCGAGTAACAATTCTGTGGCCCTAAGTAACAGTTCTGTGGCCCTCAGTAACAGTTCTGTGTCCCTGAGTAACAATTCTGTGTCTGTGCGAGTAACAATTCTGTGGCCCTAAGTAACAGTTCTGTGGCCCTCAGTAACAGTTCTGTGTCCCTGAGTAACAATTCTGTGTCTGTGCGAGTAACAATTCTGTGTCTGTGCGAGTAACAATTCTGTGTCTGTGCGAGTAACAATTCTGTGGCCCTAAGTAACGGTTCTGTGGCCCTCAGTAACAGTTCTGTGTCCCTGTGTAACAATTCTGTGTCTGTGCGAGTAACAATTCTGTGGCCCTAAATAACAGTTCTGTTGCCCTCAGTAACAATTCTGTGGCCCTAAGTAACGGTTCTGTGGCCCTCAGTAACAATTCTGTGTCCCTGTGTAACAATTTTGTGTCTGTGCGAGTAACAATTCTGTGGCCCTAAGTAACAGTTCTGTGGCCCTCAGTAACAGTTCTGTGTCCCTGAGTAACAATTCTGTGTCTGTGCGAGTAAGAATTCTGTGTCTGTGCGAGTAATAATTCTGTGGCCCTAAGTAACGGTTCTGTGGCCCTCAGTAACAGTTCTGTGTCACTGTGTAACAATTCTGTGTCTGTGCGAGTAACAATTCTGTGGCCCTAAGTAACAGTTCTGTGGCCCTCAGTAACAATTCTGTGTCCCTGATTAACGTTTCTGTGGCCCCAAGTAACAGTTCTGTGGCCCTCAGTAACAATTCTGTGTCTGTGCGAGTAACAATTCTGTGTCTGTGCGAGTAACAATTCTGTGGCCCTAACAGTTCTGTGGCCCTCAGTAACAATTCTGTGTCCCTGATTAACGTTTCTGTGGCCCCAAGTAACAGTTCTGTGGCCCTCAGTAACAATTCTGTGTCTGTGCGAGTAACAATTCTGTGTCTGTGCGAGTAACAATTCTGTGGCCCTAAGTAACAGTTCTGTGGCCCTCAGTAACAGTTCTGTGTCCCTGAGTAACAATTCTGTGTCTGTGCGAGTAACAATTCTGTGTCTGTGCGAGTAACAATTCTGTGGCCCTAAGTAACAGTTCTGTGGCCCTCAGTAACAGTTCTGTGGCCCTCAGTAACAGTTCTGTGTCCCTGAGTAACAATTCTGTGTCTGTGCGAGTAACAATTCTGTGGCCCTAAGTAACAGTTCTGTGGCCCTCAGTAACAGTTCTGTGTCCCTGAGTAACAATTCTGTGTCTGTGCGAGTAACAATTCTGTGTCTGTGCGAGTAACAATTCTGTGTCTGTGCGAGTAACAATTCTGTGTCTGTGCGAGTAACAATTCTGTGGCCCTAAGTAACGGTTCTGTGGCCCTCAGTAACAGTTCTGTGTCCCTGTGTAACAATTCTGTGTCTGTGCGAGTAACAATTCTGTGGCCCTAAGTAACAGTTCTGTGGCCCTCAGTAACAATTCTGTGTCTGTGCGAGTAACAATTCTGTGTCTGTGCGAGTAACAATTCTGTGGCCCTAAGTAACAGTTCTGTGGCCCTCAGTAACAATTCTGTGTCCCTGATTAACGTTTCTGTGGCCCCAAGTAACAGTTCTGTTGCCCTCAGTAACAATTCTGTGTCTGTGCGAGTAACAATTCTGTGTCTGTGCGAGTAACAATTCTGTGGCCCTAACAGTTCTGTGGCCCTCAGTAACAATTCTGTGTCCCTGATTAACGTTTCTGTGGCCCCAAGTAACAGTTCTGTGGCCCTCAGTAACAATTCTGTGTCTGTGCGAGTAACAATTCTGTGTCTGTGCGAGTAACAATTCTGTGGCCCTAACTAACAGTTCTGTGGCCCTAAGTAACAGTTCTGTGTCCCTGAGTAACAATTCTGTGTCTGTGCGAGTAACAATTCTGTGTCTGTGCGAGTAACAATTCTGTGGCCCTAAGTAACAGTTCTGTGGCCCTCAGTAACAATTCTGTGCCTGTCCCTGAGTAACAATTCTGTGGCCCTAACTAAAGTTTCTGTGGCCCTAAGTAACAATTCTCTGGCACTCAGTAACAATTCTGTCTGTCCCTGAGTAACAATTCTGTGGCCCTAATAACATTTCTGTGGCCCTAAGTAACAATTCTCTGGCACTCAGTAACAATTCTGTCTGTCCCTGAGTAACAATTCTGTGGCCCTAATAACGTTTCTGTGGCCCTAAATAACAATTCTCTGGCACTCAGTAACAATTCTGTCTGTCCCTGAGTATGAATTCTGTGGCCCTAACTAGCGTTTCTTTGTCCCTAAGTAACGATTCTGTGGCCCTAATTAACAATTCTGTGTCCCTGAGTAATAGTTCTCTGTCCCTAAGTATCGTTTCTCTGTCCCCAAGTATCGTTTCTGTGGCCCTAACTCTGTCCCTGTCCCTAATACAGAGCGGTCTGCCTCTGTTCAATGACTGCAGGCAAATGAAGAATTCCAAAATGGCTGCTATTTATAGCTCGACCATTACACAGTGCTAGCTGGCTGGCTGCTGATTGGCTGATGCGATCACATGTCGTTGAGGAATGCATTATGGGTCAGCGCGCCTTGTCTGCGCGCCTTCCCAGACATCCCCGCTCCGTCGCCGCACATGTCAGCCGCCATTTTCGGAAAAATTTCGATTCGCGCGTCCGAATTAGGCTATTTTTCGGATTCGAAATTTTTCCGATATTCGACTCGAATTCCACTTCGGCTACTTCGATTCGCTCATCTCTAATTATAATAAAAACAGAATGTTTCACTTAGTACTCATTTATATGTTTTTTTAGAAAGTTCAATAAATTCCCATTCCCAGTATATACAGAGCAATATTGCATACCCATAATTAAAATTTTTTTGTCCGAAGGAAGTGTCGGGGTTCAAAAAGAAATGGGTAACTTCACCTTCAGGAAAAAATTGTGCAGTTAATGATGAGCTTTGCATCTCTCCTTTCTTTGCTCCAGTTTCTTGTCCGTTAATTAAAACATAGTTACTTGCATTAACCTCCCTGGCGGTATTCCCGAGTGTAGCTCGGGGTAAAGTTTCAGTACCACAAGCGGTAACCCCCAGATACACTTGGGCTTACCATGCGGTGCTGCTCCACGATCCCTCGATCACTTACCTTGTCCTGCGCTCCCACGATGTCCCTCCTACAGTGTCCCCGGCAATGTAATCCGGCGGATGCCGACATCTGTCATCTGGGTTCTGTCCCCTGCGAGCGTCGGGACGTACGGGGGACGAAACAGCGGGAAATTTGAAAATGACAAAAAGTGACATTCACTAAAATCAATAAAATCACATAGTAAAACATTACTGTATCAAACCATTTCACATACATTTTGTCCCGAGTGCTTTGTCCTGTGCCCTGCCTGCATTTTTACTGTTCTTTCTGTCTGGAAACTGAGAAACGTCCATGGCGTCCAAAAAGTGTCCCTTTAGGTCAAAAGCGGTTTTAGACCAGCTAGAATACAGCAATAGTAAATCAGAACAACTTGCAGAATTGAGTGATAATGATTCGTGGGGAAATTCGTCATCAGACACTGAAAACGATTTTGCGACGTTGCTCAGTGATGTGCGAACTTGGCGCTACATTTCAAATTTCAGTGTTTCTGGTTTGATTATATTGAATAAAATGTATTATTATTATACTATTATTTTTTATGATTATTTATTAAATTATCATTTATGATTTCGTGTTTCACGTTTTATCCTACCTGGGATGTTTACTAGACTCTTGTTCGGACAGATTTCAGAGAGTTATTCCTAAAAATTACAGGCCTACAATAAAAAAAATACATATTTCCATGCAAAAAAATGTACCGCTTTGAGCACAGAAATATGGACATAATCAGACCGCTAAGGAGGTTAATACCAACAATATAGAAAAAAACATCAGGCATGTTTTTTTCACTTTTATTATATTAAAAAAAAAAGACAAAGATATTTGAACTTTTATGGTTTGTTCATTTTACTCTGACTAGGTTCATTACATTCACTGAACCCTGCAAACTGAGACATCAACAGTCCATCCAGTTGTGAGTGCAACATTATGCTCAAGGAACATGAATACACAGAAGGGACCTTAGTAGAGGCAACCTCTATATATCTTTATGTATACATGAGAACATAGACGGAATTGAACTGAGCCAGTGTTGGTCCATCTCACTAGAGCCCTAAAAAAGAACTTCCACTCAGAAACGTTTCAGGTCACTTCACAGCATATTACCTGTGAAACATGATTTGCAATGAGCATTGAAGGATGTTTTGTACTGGATTTTCAGCTCCACCTAACCCCATGAAAATCAGTCTTCTGTAAAAGACCAGGAGAACAATTACAAGTAATTCTTTATATTCCTAACTCCTAGGCAGCAATATAAATCTTTTCCTGGTAGGCTAATATAATGTATAGTCTCACCCGTCCACTTCCCACTCCAAGGAGTTTCACTGAATGTCTAAAAGACATGTTGATAGCGCAACCTTTCTTTATACAACACCAAGAATCATCTTGTGATTATAATAGAGACAGACCTTCTCACTTAGTACTCATTTAGACTTTTTTTTAGAAAGTTCACTAAATGATCAATTCCAGTATACATAGAGCCATATTGTATTGTCCAGGGGAAGTGTCAGGGTTTGAAAAGACATGAGTAACCGCACCTTCAGTAAAATGTTGTACAGTCAATGATGAGCTTTGCATTCGTTCTTAGTTTGCTCCAGTTTCTCCTAAAATAAAACATAGTTACTGTATTAATACTAATAACTAACACTAATGCTAATACTAACTGTATTAATGCAATAATACTAACAATGTAGAACAATCAACAGGCAAGTTTTTATTTTCACTTTTATTATATTTAAAAAATTAAGACAAATATATATTATGGTTTGTTCATTTTACTCTGACTAGATCCATTGCATTCAATGAACCCTGCAAACTGAGATATCAACAGTCCATCCAGTTGTGAGTGCAAAATTATGCTCAAGGAACATCAATGCACAGAAGGGACCTCAGCAGAGGCAACCTCTATATCACTTCATGCATGTATGAAGGAATTGAACTGAGCCAGTATTGGTCCATCTCACTAGAGCCCTAAAAAAGGACTTCCACTCAGAAACGTTTCAGGTCACTTCACAACATATTACCTGTGAAACATGATTTGCAAAGAGCATTGAAGGATGTTTTGTGCTGGATTTTCAGCTCCACTTGACCCCCTGAAAATCAGCCTTCTGTAAAAGACCAGGAGAACAATTACAAATGGTTCTTTATATTCCTAACTTCTAGCCAGCAAAACAAATCCTTTCCTGGTAGACAGGGATTTTTTGTTTGCAGTACAATTGCCTGCTTCTGGAGCTTTATATAGGATTTAAAATATAAAAAAAAATAAAATCATTTCCTGAGCATGCAGGCCTTGGGAAGCCTTGAAAAACACAAATGGCTATGATATCTGCTCAGCACTGCAAACTTCCATTCAGGTTTTGTCATACTGTACCAGTCCAGTCCATCATATTCTTTTTGTTTAGCGCTCTTGGCATATATTTGGGCATTCAAGAGAGCAGTAATTGCCCAGGGGTTTCACCTAGGGTGGTGGAGGTGTGCTCTCTAGGAGACTGATTATACTTTGTTTTTTCATCTCAGACAAAATCTATATGTAGGATTTCAGGCAGCCACAGTGGAATGGAAAAGGGGAGGTATGGTGAGAAAATGGGTGAAGCTGCATGTCAGTGAGATGTAAAAAAAAAAAAATGTTAACAAGGAGCATGCCTTGGAGTTTTAAGCATTATGGGCTTCAGGGAGAATATTATAACGTATTCTGTGGTGTGCTGAGTGTAGAGGGGGCCATTCTTTGATGTGTGGGTTTTTGCATGATTCAGAGTGCTGAGTATATTCAAGTTTATTCTTTAACATACTGAGTATAGAGGTAGATGTTGCAGAGTGCTAAGTGTGTTTGGGTGAATGCTGTGGTAAGTGGAGTATTTGGGGAGTATGCTGCAAAATGCTACGTGTAATGGGTGATATCCTATGTAGAATAGAGTTCTGCAACAATGGTGTGGGGTTTCAAAGAGAGTGGGCAGTAGTGAATTAAAATCTCCAATATGGAGCATTCTTTCTGTGATACAGATCTTAAACCTCAAATCATTATATGATGATTACAGCACTTGTAATGAGTTTCAGGTTTTCATATTGCAGCAATTTGTAGGGAAATGTGTCTTCTTACCTAATTTTATGTACAGTGGTTGCTTTACCCTCCTTGGCCTCATACAAAGGTTTACCATGTGGAGAATTCAGTAAGTCATTGTCCCAGCCTAATCCAACGTCACAAAGTATATTCGATGTGATATTGTGGGAAGTTTTTGCTTAAATGTAGTGTTTTTCATCAAGTCCACACCATCTAGGGAAGTACATTTTTAGGGCTTTTGGCCTGCTTTTATTTAAAGAAAAGTCAAAGCAACTCACAGGCTTACCCTCAAGGGGGTTTGCAGCTTCACCATAGTAAGACATACATTTTCTAGCCCCTCCCCTATCCAGGCTTCATAGTCCCTGAGCCTGTCTCTGCACAGGCTCAGCACACTATCTCAGTCAACTTTCTGAAAAACAAATGGCCAACTTGGGCTGCACAGGCTCCTGCAAAGTGAAACAAAAAAGAAAGTGCACCAACCTTGCACATTACCTCAGTAAACCATAATTTTATTAAATTCAGAATGATACTCACAAACAACGAAGTAAATCAAGCATGTAAGTCCTCAAAGGAACTTTAGAAATGTGAAGCCTGTGCGAGTCACATCGTAGGGGTAGACACTCAGGGGAGAGCTCTGATAAAGAAGGGATGCCCTTTGAAACACGTCAGACGTACTCTGAGTGTCTACTCCTACGATGTGACTCACACAGGCTTCACATTTTTAAAGTTCCTTTGAGGACTTACATGCTTGAGTTACTTCGTTGTTTGTGAGTATCATTCTGAATTTAATAAATTTATGGTTTACTGAGGTAATGCGCAAGGTTGATGCGCTTTCTTTTTTGTTTCACTTTGCAGTACTGGTCGGGCTTCCCTAGCCTTGTTTAGAGCTGCACAACCCTGTATGCATTGGTGGTCAAATTTTTCAAGTTCTGGTTTCATCCATCCACCCTTATTCTGGGTCATAGAGTGCAGGAGAGGTTGTGTCTGGTTCTGCACAGGCTCCTGCCTAATGTCACACTAACTCTTAATATTTCTTAGCAATGACCTGATCATATCTGGCCACCTCTCCTTGAGGCCAGAACAGACACTTCAATGCTCATACATACAATGCTCTTCAGCTTGTCTGCAGGGGAAATTAGTCCTATCAACAACCTCTTGGCTAAAAGGGCTGTGCACATTTGCGCAATCAAGAGCTTCATCCCTCCCAAGACTCCTCAAAGCCTCTGGACGCCAGAAACTAATCCAGGAGTTAAAAATCCCAAAGAAAACTGTAAAACCAGTTGTCTCCACTCAGAATAGCTATCCTGGAGCCCTTCATCCTGCACCATTGAGATCCCTGTGTGACATATAACCTATATGGCACAGCACTGGCATATCATTTTGCAATTTTACACATTTACACTTATGTACCCCTGCACTCATGTTCCCTGGAGAATCCATTGGCTGCTTGGTTCCTTAGGCTTCCAGAAGTGATGACCCCCTTGGGTAGTACTTGAGTTCACTAACACATCTGGAGTTTACAATAGTTTTATTGGGCAAAAACATCCTGCAAAAAATAAGAATAGGCAACAGAAAGACAGTACTTCATTGTGACAGTTACAATGTGAACATAGATTGCTGCTCTCCCTCCCCCCCAATCCCCACTTACTGTTTACACCTGTTGTCAGTAAGGGTGCCAGATGGGAAGTGAAAGTGAAACTTCCCCACCTTCCTTTCTCCTTACATATGACAAATCACGTGACTGGGAGAGGAGGAACAGGCACACTCCACTGATGAGAGGCCTGTAACTGTTCTGCATCAGGGGAACAATGATCTACAATGCTGACCCTTATACTTGATGGAACATTTCCCAGTGCTGGAACACTCAGTATTCCAGCATCAAGCACCAGTTGCCACTCTGCAGAGGGTCCTGGATCCTGGGGCACACCAAGGTGAGCTTACTTCAGCCCAGTACTCCTCATCTCATACTGGCCCCCCTGGCCTGGGCCCTGTAGGTGGGCTGGTACGGCAGTAGTTTCACCAATGGTACACAGGTTATTATATGCTTTATGTAATTAAATGAGCTTTTAAAAGGAAGCAAGTAGCATTCTTCACATTTCAGCCAAGATATATTTTCTTTTTTATAACTCTATAACTCTTAAGAAATACAATTCATAATTGAAAATAAAATACAAACTACATCTCCGACATCAGAGAGAACCTTCAATGAATTAGCATTGTTTAAAGTTTCTGAAACCCTTTTCAGTAGGCTGTTGTCTGCAATCCTTAAATACTAATTAGAAGAGTTTTTGACACTTGCAAGTAAGTGCTCAGTGATCCAATTATAGTAATTATCACAATATATATGTATGTATTAAAAGAAGCTTTTATCAAGGAAGGCACCACTAATTACTAATGTGCAGGTGGCTTTTATTAGGGTGTTTCAGATTATTACTGCCCAGCAATATAAGGGTGATAATAATTACATTAGCTTTTTATATTGTAGCTTTCTGGCCACCAATGCAAAGTGCTGAATGCTGTTTCTGAAGGTCATTATAAATAGTGGTGAATTTGGGAGGGGGGCATCAAAATATTGCAATGCTGCCTAATGACTTGGAGTTACACCAATTGTAGAATGACGTCCCTTAACTTTGTTACCGGGGTGTGTTGGCGCAGCAATTAACAATTCCACGTCATTGTTGAAGCTGGCAATTCTACATTTTCTTGTGACTGGTGGTTGGCAGATGGTGTCAAAGGTCCCCACCCTTGTTTAGGAATGAATGTTCCAATTTGACATAGATAACCTCTTTCACACATCTTGTGAGCCATTTACCCTCTCATTAGTAAATTTGCACCTTAGTGATGATCTGAACAGTCTTGAGTTCAGTTCAATAGGGGCTCACTGAACATCAAAGAAGTTTGGATGCTTGATCCTGAACCTCAATGAGAGCGAAATCTGTCAAATTAAAAATGCCAATTTTCTGTGCTACTAAGAAAGGGGGTGTAAAAAATTGCAATGGGCTGTGCACTGCCCTGAAGAAGATATACCTAAGCAAAACATTAAAAAGAATCTATTTAGCTAGGGGCAGTGATTTTCTAAATGCATAAAATGAAACATTAAAAATGTCCAGTTTCTTTAAATAACGTGCCTGAAGGGTATCCTGATCCAGCCTGTGGAGGGGCACATCTCTGTGATGAACAAAAGGAGCTACAGCAGCACTGAACATTTTAAATTGTGTTAAAAAAAGCACAGACCCCTCCAAAGGTTTGCGATGTATATGGGTCATCTTTTAAAGGGGTTTGTGTGTGTGTGTGTGTGTGTGTGTGTGTGTGTGTGTGTGTGTTTTTTTAAGGGGCTGGCAATTAATGTAATTTGCTAGCAATATAAACTGATTCATTTTTTTCATGTAAATGTTGTTTTTACCATAGCACATGCAACAGCAAGAATGAAATACAAAATTGCATAAAGTCCTTCCTGTGAGCCTGGTATGCATTTTGAGGGAGTAGCTAATACAAAAAAAAAACAAAAATGAATGACATTCAAAGGAAATCCATTCCAGACGCTTTCAGTACAGTACAATTTTTAAGTGAAATCTCTATGCAAAAAAAAAAAAAATTTAGAGGTGCCCCTAAAGATACATACTAGAGCCTTAATGCTTAACCACTTGCCTACCAGGCACTTATACCACCTTCCTGCCCAGGCCAATTTTCAGCTTTCAGCTCTGTCACACTTTGAGTGACAATTGTGCGGTCATGCAACACTGTACCCATATGAAATTTTTATAATTTTTTTCACACAAATAGAGCTTTCTTTTGGTGGTATTTAATCACCACTGAGTGTTTTATTTGTTGCGTTATAAACAAAAAAAGAGCAAAACATTTGAAAAAAAAGTTTTTCTTTGTTTCTAGTTTCTAAATTTTGCAAATAGGTAATTTTTCCCCTTCACTGATATGCGGTGATGAGGCTGCACTGATAGGCAGCACTGATGGGCACTGATAGGCAGCACTGATGGGCACTGATAGGTGGCAGTGATGGGCACTGATAGGCGGTACTGATGAGTTGGCACTGATGAGGTGTCACTAATGATGCTGCGCTGATATGCAACAATGAGGGGCACTGACAGCCAGCACTGATGTGCACTGATAGGCGGCACTGATGGGCTGTGATTGGTGGCACTTACTGGCGGCACTGACTGGCGGCACTGGCTGGTGGCACTGATGGGTGGCACTTTTGGACAGTACTGATGGGTGGCACTGATGGGGGTCACTGCTTGTCACTGGTGGGTGGCACTTCTGGGCACAGGTGGGTGACACTACTAGGCACTGATGGGCACAGGTATGTGGCACTGTTGGGCACTTGTGGGCAACACTGCTAGGCACAGGTGGGCAGCACTGGTGGGTGGCACTGCTGGGCACTGATCATCAGGACACTGATCAAAAGTGCCATGATGATCAGTGCTGATCCATCCTCTGAGAATTGCCGGTTATTGGCAGTAATTTCCTCACGCTGTGACAGCGTGAGGAAAGTGCAGCAAATAACCGGCAACTACATTTACCGGTGATCTGCTGTGTCATTGGACTCAGCTGATCACGTGGTAAAAGGACGATGTGACTGGTCTTTTACCACATCACGTGATCAGCTGTGTCCATAGGACACAGCGATCATGGCGATCACCAGGTGTACGCCCCCGGGGGCTCACGGGAGGGCGTGTTCTGGGAGGATGTCATATGACGCCCTCCCAGGACAGGACAACCACGCTGTAGCCATCATTCGGCTATAGCATGGTTGGAAAGTGGTTAACGCATGCAGCCTGGATGGTTAGGGGCCTCCTGATCCATACCAGACCACATGCCTTCAACTTGGGGGAGGTGCCTCCCCTGGCAAAGCACCTTGTCCTTATGTAAATGAGGGTAAGGGCCTCTTTCCCACCACCCTTGCCCAGTGGTTGTGGGGGTCTGTGGGCAGGGGGCTTATTGCAATCTGGAAGCCCCCTATATTAATAAGGGAACCCCCAGATACAGACCTCCTATGTAAATGAGTACACTCCCACTCATTCACAAAAAAGAGTTGTAGCTTGGAAATAAAGACACCAAAATGTTTGACTAGTTCTTTATTAAAAAAAAATGTAAATCCCCCCAAAAACGTCCCTTACTGTAAATCCATTGCCACTGGAGTTGTCATCAGCTATATAAAGGAAAGGGGTTGGGATAGTGGTGACATAATTGCTCAAATATGGCCATGTTTAGGCAATGCCATAAGGCTTCTTTCCCCATCCATTGCTTTTGTATTTTGGGATTCTTACCATGTAAGTGAATGGGCCAGGAGACATGGGTGGGTAGTTGGCAAAAATGCAGCGGCTGCCAGCAGCTACTACTCCTTTTTTTACAAAAATGTACTGCATTGCCCACATATGGTCATGTGGCCATATTTAGGCAATGATGTAACTTGCTTCATTCCCCACCCATTTAGACTGGGGATTTCCAACTATATACTGGTGAAACTCAAAAAATTAGTATATCGTGCAAAAGTTCATTTATTTCAGTAATGCAACTTAAAAGGTGAAACTAATATATGAGATAGACTCATTACATGCAAAGCAAGATAGTTCAAGCCGTGATGTATCATAATTTTCTTTTCACAATATTCTAATTTTCTGAGATTGTGGATTTGGGGTTTTCATGAGCTGTAAGCCATAATCAGCACAATTATGACAAATCACGGCTTGAACTATCTTGTTTTGCATGTAATGAGTCTATCTCATATATTAGTTTCACCTTTTAAGTTGCATTACTGAAATAAATGAACTTTTGCACGATATTCTAATTTTTCGAATTTCACCTGTAAGTGAATAGACCAGGAGCCTCTGCTGCCTTAACAACCACTGACAGCTAGAAGCTGTCACATTCATCAGTGCCAAACATCCTAAACATTGAGCATTCCAACAACTGTCCCAACAGCCAATGTTTGGTCTAAACTTACGCTTGGACCTATCTTCGGACAGAACACTGAGCTCATCCCTACTCACTAGTCTCAAAAAATTCCATTTTAATATCTTTACCTCAACAATTAGATGACAATTCACACCTTCTGCAATGCAACTAAAATGATTAACACCTGTCTTAGATTTAAGAGTACCATTAGGATTGAATTATGTAATTTGAACCAGATTTTCTACAAGAGTTTTTCCCAGTAGCTGAAGTATGTTCTTGACATTAAATAGCACTGAATAATCTACTTAGAAGAGTAGCAAACCATCTTCAGCATTACAGAACAAGTTCAGTTGAATGTCACTAATGGTCACCATATAGTTAAAATCATGACCTACCCAAAGGATCCAGTCAAGCTGCATCTATTCAGGTAGACCCCTGTGCAAAATAGTTGTTGGTAGATCCAAAGGAGTTTGCACAGAAAAATGTGTACTGTGTGTGGTAAGCTTAAGTATTTTATTACAAGCTATCTCAGCAAGTCCCCTTATATGTTATACAATAAAACCCCAATGATGCTGTTCAGTGCTTTAAAGGGTAATTTTTAGAGTTCGGCTTGATGTTCAATTCAAACTTAAGTTCGACTCGAACATGGGTCGTTCATGTGTTCAGCGAACACACAAAAGGTAAGGGAGTTTAGTGGGCTATTCGCCCGCCGTGGCCTGACAGTGCATTGTGATTGGCCAAAGCAATGTACCTGACCAAACGTCAGGTGCAATGCATTGGCCAATCACAGAGCATGATGATGTCACCAGGGGGCAGTGCCACCCAAACACATCAACAAGGTGACCCCCGCCCCCTTGTGTTTGAGGACTGTGAGGCCGGCCCAGCTGTCAGATGGTGGGAGCCAGTGTCAAGAACCGAGCATTTTTCTTTCTTTTTTCGGGTTGGTGGTGGCGACAGGCATCAAGATTGATGTTGGATCTACTTCGGGGGACATTTTCTTAATTTTTGTTTTTAATAAAGGACTTGTCAAAGACTGTCTTCTGTTATTTTTTTATACTACCCTTTTTTTTTGTGAATGAGTAGCAGTACCATATACCCATACTCATTCATATAGTGGGGCCAGGATCTGGGGTCTTCTAGATTCCAATAAGCCCCCCACCCGAAGAGCCCCACAACCACCGGCCTCGGTTGTGGGGAGGAGGCCCTTGCCCCCATCAACATGGGGACAAGGTGCTTTTGCCACAAAGCACCCCCCATGTTGAGGGAATGTGGCCTGGTATGGTTCAGTAGGGGCAGGGGGCACACGTTCGTTTCCCCCCTTTCCTGACCTGCCAGGCTGCATGCTCGGATAAGGGTCTGGTATGGATTTTGGGGGGGACTCCGTGCCCTTTTAAAAAAAAAAATGAAAATGCCAACAATTCTTTTTCCATTCAGCTATCAGCAGGGAACCCCGCTGACAGCTGAAAAATTAAAGAATGTTTCACTACTAAAATACCGCATGACTTAATAATATAACTCATGCTGTATTTTAGTAGCTGTGCGGTATCTTACCGCATACTTGGATGCAGTAAGATACCGCTTAGTGAATTGTCCCTGTTAGAAGTTCACGATCAAACTTTAGTTAGGTTCGAATGTTTGACTGTGAAACGAACAGGGGGGGTCTGGCCCATCACTAGTAATTTTTAATAAGCTGTGGTTTGACTTTTTTGTCTAATTAAAAGAGCTCAGAATAGAAGAGAACATAAATGAAAGGTAGAGGAAAGAAATGGAAATGCTTATTTGTTTTTTATAGAATGTAATAGACACTCATAAATAATACATAACAGGTAGAGTACCACCTTAACCTCAATGGGACTGTTTTTGCAAATCTTGCACTGAATTCAGTAGAACCTAGCATTTTAGAACCCTGGATTAGTGTCATGCTTTCACTGCCGTATCTAGCAGATACATTTTGACTTTAATATCAATTAACAATGTCTCAAGCAAGCAAAAATACTGGGACATATCCATCTGCACAGAAATGCCTACCTTTGCTGCTTCTAAAATTGTTGATGAAGTTGAGGTTTTCAATGAAAATGGATTTTATAAAGTGTCATCCTGATAATAAGATATAGAACCTTTCAACATTTCAATATCATTACTGGGCTAAAATCTGTATTAGTATGATGGTCATTGCAGCCTCGGCATTAAGTTATTACTTTACCTAATCAATACATTAATTACCTAATGTGTAACTTTACTTTCCACCTCTATTTCCAGGAGAACATGTGGCTGTACAAGAAATCATTTATCCACTTTTACTACAAGTTTTACTTTTAAAAAATATTCATCAAGATAATGGATTCCATTACATTAAGAATGAAAAATCTTTGCAAGGTCTAGATATTTTACTCCAACTACAGCAGTTTGCAGAAGTATTTAGTGTGATAAGAAACTGGTTTTCTGTTCCAAAAATTTAGAACATGGCGAGTGAAGCGGTCAGGAATCAAACTGAGCCTTACTTGCTGATCATTAGGCAGGAGGTTTTCAGATGACGGTCTTGGCTTCCCAAGATGAACAGAGCAAACCTTAGAACTGTCACACAGTTGGAGGTGAAATTGACATGTGTGAAAATGTTTTCCTTTAGTGGTAGTTTTAAGATACCTTAATATGGAAAACCTGTTTTATAGACCTTTAATATGGACTTGTCTTAAACATCTAATTGGCCTTGACAAACCTCGAACTTTTTTGCATTATCTTTGTAGACATGTAAACACCCTTTACTCACAAAAGGGAGTGTAAAGCTGGCCATACGTGTGTAAATTTTTGGACAAGAGTATTCGTAAGAAAAGTAATCCAAAAACGATTTGAACATTCAATGAATGGACGAATGCCGTTCGAAAATTGTCTTTTGCTTTTAACATTCGACTTTAAAATGCATGTAATTTCTGAACGATAACCACATACACTGGCAGAAAATTTGTTTGATCAAGAAAAGTTTTCCTTCCAGCCCCTTCGAATTTTCCCATCCCTGCTGTTGAAAATGAACATCGATTTGACCCCACTAACGATTAGAAAATCAAACAAATATTCTTGAAATTAAAATTTTTGAACATAAATCTATACGCGTATGGCCAGCTTAAGTTTATGGAACTTATGAAAGGTTGCATGAATAATCCCTGACATATAACTATATCAGAAAATTTGTCCCTTTAAGGGTTGGGAGTTTATTTAAAGGACAGGTTCACCTTTAGAACATGTTACATGTTCCACCCATATTTAGGGTGGAACATTCAACATGTTCCAGCTCCTGTCTCCGGCCTCCGAGGCCGATGGTTTGTAGTACTCAATGAACTCCAAGGGCACTGGTGAGTGCTCTGGCAGTTCACTGATTCATCCTGCAATGCAGTAACTGCTTGCTTATATGCTTCACGCTCTCCCTGCCTCCTACCTCCCATGCCTCCAACCAGCAAACTGTTACCTGTAGAAACCTCCATCACCTCAGCCCTGACCTTCTCCACTCCACTACTGAGCACCTCTATGATGAAATTGCACCCCTGTCCTGCCCTGAGCTGGCCACTTCTGCCTACAACAACTATCTATCATCCTCCCTGGACGCTCTTGCTCCTCTTTCTACAAGCAGAACCAGGCCTCGCCTGTCACAACCCTGGCAAACAGATGACACCAGAAGTCTCAAGAGACAAAGCCGCACTCTTGAGCGAGCATGGCGTAAAAATAAATCCCTGGAAAACTTTACCCTCTACAAATCCGCTCTTCTCAAATACAACTCCAGCCTCCACCCTGCTAAGCAAACCTACTATAACACTCTCATCAAGACCCTCTCATCCAATCCTTGTCAACTCTTCTCTACCCTTAATTTCTTACTCTACCCCCCACTGCCTCAACCCACCAACTTACTTACTGCACAGGAGATTGCCAGTCACTTCAAGAAGAAGATCGACACAATTCGTGATGAGATCTCCAGTGTCAAGCTTCTTCCTCTAACCAACATACAAGGCCCAACACCAAACTCTACACTCTCCTTCTTTGATCCTGTTACCACCAAGGAAGTTAACGAACTCCTTTCCAAGGCCCACTTCACCACCTGTCCCCGGGATCCTGTCCCCTCACAACTGTTGCAGCCTCCTTCCTGCTCTATCCTAAACTCTCTAACCCACATCTTCAACCTCTCACTCTCCATGGGCACCTTTCCCTCCCCATTCAAACATGCACTGGTTACCCCCACCCTCAAAAAACCCTCACTGGACCTCACCTGTTTGAATAACTTAAGACCCATCTCCCTGCTCCCGTTTGCCTCCAAGCTTCTCGAGCGCCTTCTTCACAACCGTATGAACTGCTACCTCACCGATAACAACCTTCTTGATCCCCAACAGTCTGGCTTCCGCCCACAACATTCCACAGAAACTGCCCTACTAAAACTCACTAAGGACCTACTAACTGCTAAAACCAACGGTCACTACTCCATACTCATACTCCTTGACCTTTACGCTGCCTTTGACACAATCGACCCCCCGCTTCTCCTCGGTAAACGCCACTCCATCGGCCTCCGTGACTCTGCTCTCTCCTGGTTCTCCTCTTACCTTTCTCAGCGCACTTTCAGTGTCACATACAACTCCTCCTCCGCTCCGCTTCCTCTTTCTGTTGGGGTACCCCAAGGTTCTGTTCTTGGGCCCCTCCTTTTCTCTTTCTATACCTCCTCCCTGGGCCAACTGATAACCTCCCATGGCTTCCAATACCACCTCTATGCTGATGACACCCAGATCTATCTCTCCACTCCCCAGCTCACCCCCTCAATCTCCTCACGTATCACAAATCTACTAAGCTACATATCAGCATGGATGTCACATCACTACCTTAAACTCAGTCTTTCAAAAACTGAGCTTGTAATATTTCCTCCTTCCCGATCCCCCACTCATGACTTTACCATTAAGAGCAACAGCACAGGGTGCTAGGCGTAATCCTAGACTTTGACCTCTCCTTTGGGCCCCACATCAACTCACTGGCTAAATCCTGCAGCCTCAACCTCCGGAACAAATCCGCCCCTTCCTGACCAATGACACCACAAAACAACTTATCCACGCCTTGGTTATATCCCGCCTCGATTACTGCAACTCCCTCCTCACTGGTCTACCATTACACAGGCTGTCCCCCCTTCAGTCTATTATGAATGCTGCTGCTAGACTCATACACCTTACCAACCGATCAGCGACTGCTGCCCCTCTCTGCCAATCCCTCCACTGACTTCCACTAACCCAACGTATAAAATTCAAAATACAAACCACAGCTTACAAAGCCATCCACAACACTGCCCCTAGCTACATCACCAACCTCACCCACAGATACCGCCTAAATCGTCCACTCCGCTCCTCCCATGATATCCTCCTCTCTCCCACGCTCGCCTCCAGGACTTCTCCAGAGCCTCTCCCATCCTCTGGAACTCCCTACCATAGCATATCCGGTCAGCCCCCACCCTGTCTGCCTTTAGGCGATCTTTGAAAACTCACTTCTTCAGGGAAGCCTACCCCACCTCCACCTAAGAACTGTACTTGAATCACCTCCACCAGATCATCCCCCACAGCTATCACCTTTTGTATCACCTCCCCCTTCCTTTAGATTGTAAGCTCCACGAGCAGGGCCCTCCTATTCCTTCTGTACTGAAATATATTGTAATTGTACTATCTCCCTTATATTGTAAAGCGCTGTGCAAACTGTTGGCGCTATATAAAGCCTGTATAATAATAATAATAGTAATATATAAGGTATGGGCAGACAGTGTACAAAGAGTCTGCAGGATCCTGGCATTGCACTCGTGATCTGCTGATCATGGGCGCAATGCCTTACAATGCCTTACAGGCTGAGTGAAAAAAAATCATAAATGCACATTTTTTTACCTGCAAAAAGATGTGCATTTCATTTTTTTTTTTTTAAAGGTGAACTTTAAGTCTTTAAGAGGAATGCTATGACTGCTATGACTAAGATTTGAATTGGCCAAAATGTAAAACTAATAAATTACTTCTATAGATTCAAATAGTGTGCTGGCATTTTGGGCTATGTTTGCATCTCACTAATGAGCCAGTGCTGCCGTGTACAACTTGAGATTTATATCCCTTCATAACCAGGCCATGTTTTTGCCATGCAGCCCTGTAACTGACAATTGCGCGGTCATGCAAATCTGTACTCAAATTAAGGTTTTTTTCCCCACACAAATAGAGCTTTCTTTTAGTGGCATTTACTCACCTCTTTTTTTATTTTTTATTATTTAAAAGAAAAGACCAACAATTTAAAAAAAATCAATATGTTTTACTTTCTGCTAGAAAACAAAAACAAAATTAAAAACTTAATACATTTTGACCAAAATGTATTCTGCTACATGTCTTCGGTACAAAAAATCCCAATAAGCATATATTGATTGGTTTGTATGAAGTTATACACACATCACATCATACACACATCCCACAAAATATACACAAAATCCCAATAAGTGTGTATGAATGTTGATTGGTTAGTGTGAAGTTATACACACATACAAATTATGGGATATATACTGGCATTTTTATTTATTTATTTTTTATACTTGTAATAGCAGTGATCAGTTATAAAAGGATAGTGTGGCGGCCAATCTGACACTGTGAGAACTAACTGCCACTGACATGGCCAGTGCCATTATTACAGTGATTAGTGCTAATAATATGCACTGTCACTGTACTAATGACACTGCCAGGAAGGGGTTAATATCTGTCGCAGCGCTCTTTCAGCGTTGCCTATAATGCCACCACCTCCCTCTCGCTCCCCCTCTCTGTTGGGGTCCCTCGGGGCTCTGTCCTCGGGCCCCTTCTCTTCTCCATCTACACCTCCTCCCTTGGCCAACTCATACACTCTCACGGCTTCGACTGCCACCTCTATGCCGACGACACACAAATCTATCTCTCAACCCCCCACCTCACCCCCTCGGTCTCCGCCCGAATCACACACCTGTTGAGCGACATATCAGACTGGATGTCGCTCCACTTCCTTAAACTGAACCTCTCCAAAACCGAGTTTCTTGTCTTCCCTCCAGCCCGGACACCACCCCCCATTGACTTCTCCATCATGTCCAACAACGCCACCATCAAACCCGCCCCGCAGGCCAGAGTACTTGGTGTCATTTTGGACTCCAACCTATCCTTCCAGCCCCAAGTCCACTCTTTAACAAACTCGTGCAGACTCCATCTCCGCAACATCGCCAAAATCCGCACGTTCCTAACTCCAGAAACCACTAAACAGCTCATCCACTCCCTCATCATATCACGACTCGACTACTGCAACTCCCTCCTCACTGGCCTGCCTCGCCGCTGGCTATCCCCGCTTCAGTCCATCCTGAATACGGCTGCCAGACTCATTCACCTTTCCAACCGCTCCGTTTCCGCCACCCCCCTCTGCCAATCCCTCCACTGGCTTCCGATTGCGCAACGGATCAAATTCAAAATCCTAACGCTGACGTACAAAGCTGTCCACCATACTGCCCCGAACTACATCACTGACCTAATATCCAAGTACCGCCCAGCATGCACACTCCGCTCCTCACAAGACCTCCTTCTCTCTAGTTCCCTGGTCTCCTCCTCCCATGCCCGCCTCCAGGACTTCTCCAGGGTGTCACCCATCCTCTGGAACTCCCTGCCCCAACCCATCAGATTATCACCTACTCTCCTCTCCTTTAGGCGCACCCTGAAAACCCATCTCTTCAGGGAAGCCTACCCCGCCCCCTGCTAACTTGCCGACCTCCTCCACTCTTCCTACCACTCCATCCCCCACAGCTATCTCCTCCTGTGCCACCATCCCCTCCCTCCTAGATTGTAAGCTTGAAAGAGCAGGGCCCTCGATCCCCTCATGTTTTGCATTGTATTGGTATTGTTCTGTCACATGTTCTGTCCCCCTTTGTAATGTACAGCGCTGAGCGAACTATTGGCGCTTTATAAATACTGTATAATAATAATAATAATAATAATAATAATATCTAGGGCGATCAAAGGGTTAAATATGTGCCTAACAAGTCTTTGTGTATGTACTGTGTGCTGCTATTCCTGAGGATCTAGTTGTTTTAATTCCCTGCTTAGCAGAGCTGTATTCTGTGAGACATACATACTGTAATAGCCAGGGGCGGACTGACCATTTGGAAACTCGGGCATTTCCCAAGGGCCCGGGGTCAGGTGGGGCCCCATGAGATGCCCCTGGTACCTTTTTCATAGGCTTTTTTGAGCTTGGGCAAGGACACGGGGCCCATGATCCCCTATTGCCCGGGGGCCCCATGATTTGTCAGTCTGCCCCTGGTAATAGCTATAAAGCTACATGGGCAGGTTCGCAAGCAGTTATATCTGATGCTCTGTCTGCTTTAAATATTCTTCAAAATTCATAACAATTTTTTTTTCTTTTGCATGGAAATTCCCCAAACTAAAACAGCTGTATTTTATGGGACCTAATTTTAGAAAATTAGAAGCTTTATACTACAGGATTTATCTTACAGTAATCTTTTAAAAAGATAAGTACGGCTTTCTGATGTGACTCAGAAACCCCTGGAACGTCTCTACCAGAAAGCTTTAAAACCAGCACCACAACAGAACAGCAACTTATTCTTCCACTGTAGGAAGTGGTTTTACCAATTGTCTTCTGAAAAATAGTCTTTCATATATTTCCAAACTCATTTAAAACACTCCGGGTAGTTAGAGAAACATTTTTGTGTAATGATAATTCCATGTTCTATTTATACACTGTAAATTCCCCTTAAAAAAAAGCCTATAGGCAATCTTGTTGTATTTTATTTAATTCTTTAGTACTTAAAATGATTTGTGTAAGAACAAAAGTAGCACACATAGAATTTTGGAATGATTATCAAAATTCTAATATGCAAGGAAAATAGTTAAAAAACAAATAAGTATATATTATATCAAGTTATGAATACTATGAATTCTCTGTTCTAAGCCTTGCACTGAAGGTTTAAGGCCCCATGTACACGGGACACTTTTGAACGATGGAAACTGACTGCTGGAAAATGTAGGTTAAAAAACCGTCTGTTTAGCCAAGTTTGCATAACGCATTTATGTGTGTTCATGCACTTTTAGGGGTGTTTGCATTTAGAAGCATTTTTTAAAAATAAATAAGCACAAGAGAACCTCCCAAATGCCCAGAGTGGTAAATTATTAAAAGTGGTAAATTATTAACTATTTCAGACTGTTTCAGAGAAATACAGTGAGAAGAAGCAGAGACAGCAGTATGTGTTGAGATAATTAGGTGTGAGTTGCTCATTAACATTTCTTTTGTTTCCAAGGATGGGATAGGTGTCTGGTGGAGAGTCATTAAGATAACCTGGCATGGGGTCTTCAAGAGGAATTTGAGGTGTGAATGGTCATTAACATAGCTTTTGTTTCAAAGGGTGGGAGAGGTCTGAGGTGTGAATTGGTCATTACAATGTTTGACAAGCTTGGTAGGAACATCCTGTGTTAAGTGTTTTGTCCATATGAGTACCCTGAAAATGCTTTGCATGCATTTTTCATGATGAAAAAAGGCTCTGAACAGCATTGAGAACTGAAAGAGTTAAAAAAACATTTCAGACGCAAACGCTTATAAACGCGATTTGCCACGTTTTGAGTTTGAAATGCTGATACAATCGACTGCTGGATGCAAGGTTTCTGCGTTCAAAAAAACGACTGTAAACTCAAATGCCTGTAAATAACTGTAAACGAAGATGTGTACATGAATACATAGGAACCATTAGGGAGAGTTCAGGGGCTGCTGAAAAAAACGCTGAAAATCTCCTAAACGTGAGTTTATCAGCTGCACTGTACATGAGCCCTTAGTGTATCTTTGGTGCAGTAACACTCATATATTAGCCTACTACCCCAGTCCCTCCTTCCACTCTTACAAAGCTGGGATATCAGCAATGAGGCAGCAGAGCTGCTTGTCAAAATCAGGTGGGCCTTGCATACTTTAAAGCTAAACTTCAAGCAAAATGCTAAATTCACATAAGGGGACTGTTTTACCTGCCATAATTATTTGAATGTCTGTCCACCCAGGACTGAGATTTACACAGAAACTAAATTATATATGGACAGTAGGAAAAAAACACACAGCTAGCACCAGATCTCCAAAAGGTATACATTTATTTAATACCAATAAAGGCAAATAAATAACCTAAGAGCAGTTGTCCAAATAGTTGGGCAACATCATAGACCCAACACCATACAGACAAAAAAATAGGGCTAACATATATGCATTTTAATAGACATGGTGACAAAAAGGGCATGCAACTCGTTGTTTTAGTTATAAATAGCATAGGCAAAATCCATTTGTTTTATAGAGAACAGTCCTTATCATATCAGGGATCTCCAAACTTTCTAAACAAAGAGTCAGTGTACTGTCCTTTAGATGATAGATGGGCCAGACTCTGCCAAGTAGGAGAAGAAAATGCCCTGGTGTCAGTAAGAGTAAACAAGACCCCATCTTTGGTGTTTGGGGGGGGGGATTGTGCCTCAAAGTTGATATCAGTGGGAGGATTAGTGCCCCAATGTTGGTGTCAGTGGAAGGAATAGCGCCCCATCATTGGTTTTAGTGGGAGAGTTAGTGTCCCATCATTGGTTTCAATGGGAGGAATAGTGCCCCATCATTTGTGTCAGTGGGAGGAATTGTGCCCCATCATTGGTGTCAGTGGGAGGAATATAGTTCCATCATTGGTGTCAGTGGGATGAATAGTGCCCCATCATTGGTGTCAGTGGAAGGAATAATCCCCCATTGTTGGTATCAGTGGCAGAAATTATAACCAATTATTGGTGTCAGTGGGGGATATAGTTCCCCAAGGGCTGGAAAAAAATAAGCAAAGGGCCGCATTTGGCTACTGGGCCACAGTTTGGAGACCACATATCATACCATAGTGTTATCTGCCAAGTTTATAGAGGACTGCTAGTTCATATCCTCATGGCTATGGTTCACCTGCTGATCCTTCCCATATTGGGCTGTGACAATGCCATTTTTGACTAAAATTGGGGTTTTCTTACATGGAAGTCTTGGTATTTTCAATGTTAAATGATTACATGGTTATTGATGGGATATAATGAGTTGTATACCCTGATTGCACCATGCTTGTAATATGTGTATACAGTATGTTAGAACTATTAGTGTTGTCTATGTGGTGTTGAGGCTATGACATTCTCCAAGTATTTGGGCAACTGCTCTTAGGTTATTTATTTGTCTTTATTGATGTTAAACAGGAATTTAAGCCTAGCACTAACTATTCTTAAAAAATCCTCTATCCCCCTCTCCTCCTACCTATTCTGCATCTGTTGTGTAAAAAGATGCATATACTTACAATATCTTTGTCTGCTCCAGTCATATTACACTGAAACTCCTGCGTCAGGGTGCGCTTGGCTGGGAATTCCCAGAGTTGTGACCCATAGGCCCCCATAGCTCAGTCGTTATTGGCGCTCCCTCCTCTTCCCTGCAGCCACATCACACTGACAGCCAGAGCTGTGTGGTCAGGTGACTGGACCAGACTTAAAAAAGGTAAGTACACAGATCATTTTCACACAGAGTAGGCAGGATAGGTAGGAGGAGGAGGAAGGGAAAGGAACATTTCTTAGAAAAATTATTGTTTGGCTTTAATTACATTTAAATCGAAGTCTTACTTTTATAGATCTAATGCTAATAGTGTGTTTTTTCCTACACACATATGTTATTTTTGCATGTCTGTTTTTTTTTTTTTTTTTCTTGCATGGTCACATAAAAATGCATCATCGATTGAGAAAGTATGGCCAAGGGTGTGGCAAGTGGTTTCGATCTGCCTGCAAAATTGGTGCTAAACAGAATCTGGTGACTGCTGATCTTCACCCTCCATCTAATTTCCTGTAGCCTCTCTGAGACAAGGTGACCAGCAATACATCTTGTATGAGAGATGTTAAATGATACGTGATGTAAGGCTATTATTTCGGTGTCAGCACACAACACCCCCAGTGAAATCACTTCGTGTAAATTTATTAACTCTTTTTTGCAACATGTAGCAGAGTTTGAGTGGTGGCTGAATTGCTTCTTTCCAGAAAACTTTTGTTGTCAATGCTGGTTGCATTTTTCATCTGTCAACATGCAGAATGGCTCTTTGAATAACTAATGGTGTCACATATTTCATAGATTTACCATTGAGCTGAATTTCAGCCTATTTGAATTGACTTTAAGATTACAGCCTCTTCATTGCCAGCTTATTGATTTGTTCCTCTGAAGCAAATTAGAGACTTACTGACAAAAAGAAAACGGAAAGGCAGTCTGCATGTAAATCAGCCTTAGTCACCAGCAACTCAACCCTTGCTACATCCTTTTCGTTTAAAAGTTTGGATCTATTGAGAACAAAAAAGCACAGAAGGTTCACTTCAGTTCAACAAGTTCCACTTTTTATGTGTATTTAAAGCCAAAACTTTGTATTTACGTTTTGGATAGAGTAATTATTAGCTAGAACCTCTGTCATATGTTAATTGTGCCTGTGTCCCGGCTAGGAAGACTTCCCATCATTTTCTGTCCTGAAAATATAGTAGGAAGTGAAAGAAAATCTACAGTGAAGGGAAATTCCATCACAGAAATGTATTACCAAAACAACTGTCCCCATAGTAAGATTTCTCCTTACCTTTTGTTTTCATGACAATCATAAAGGTTTTAAGAGCTGTGGTATTGATTTTACAGGATATCAAAATGTAGACAAAGTCCAATTGGCCTGCAGCTCACCCCAAAGATGGAGTTTTCCTGGGAGAGGACATTCACCCAAGTTGAGAAATCCAGGTGAAAGGTCGAAAAGAGCACCCGATGAAAAATGTTTTCAGTCCAAAGATTTTATTGTTCAACTGGTTACAAGTAGGACAAAAGAAAACTCATACATTTCAGGGGCTACCCAATCCCCACACATTGATGAAGATAGATTGTGTGGTCCCCAAAATGTGCTGGATGTCTTTTGCCATGCTTGTTATCTGTTGAATAATAAAGACTTTGGACGCACAAGGATTTTTCATTTGGCACTCTGTTTGCCCTTTTAGACTTTACCAGTCATAAAGGTTTAAATTGCCTATGACTTTGTTCCAACCACTTTGGTCCCCATGACAAAAAGAAAAGGCAGAGATTCCCAGACAGAAACTAAAATCCTAACAGGTTCTAACCCTTCCCCATTCCATCCAAAACTCTAAAAAAAATGTGGGTTTGATATACTTTAATATTATATACTACACACTCCCTCATTTTGGTAAATTATGATGACTTTTATGAACAGTGAACTGAAGAGTAACAGACTTACTGACTATGATAGTCATGCAACCAAGTCATACGCCAACATTTTCACTTAATATCGAACTCCATCCAAAACCTTTTATTCTATTTTGTAATATGTTTAGTGGCTCTGTTGTCATCTGTGTCCCTCTATGAGTGATTTTGCCTCAAGTCCTGCCAAGAAAACTGAAGGGAAATATTTTGGATATTAAAAAAAAATTTGAGTGGCATTAAAGTCAAACCAGGACTTTTAATTTTGCAGGTATAAAAATGGATGCTAGCATGGTGGTACTACATGCAGTAGTAAGTGGCAAGTGTGTCCTATTACTGTTAGGCGGAACCCATGTCACGGGCCAGTCCATTAGTCAAGATTGCAGACAACAGTTTAGTGAATGCAAGGAACAGTGTATAGTTATGAAGTTTCATGAGAACAAAGGTATAAAACCTGAGGATCTTTACAGGAGACTTCAAGCACAGTACAATGATGAGACGCTCAGCTGAAGTAGGACATTTGAATGGTGCAAACATTTCAAAAATGGACATACATACATCAGTGACGATCTCGAACGTGGTGGTTCCCAGCCCACAGCAGTCATTCCAGTGAACATTCAGCGCATGGAATGTCTGATCCTTGATAATTGACACATAACCTGACACATTTTTCTGTGGTCAGCATTTCAGCACTGATGACAACGTGAAGCAGGCTGTCCTAGGATGGTTCAGGTGTACTGACAAATCTTTCTATGCTGAAGCTTTCCAGGCATTAGTTAAACACTTAGATAAATGTATAAATGTAGCAGGGGAGTATGTTGAAAAATAGATGCAGTTTCCAAACCTTTAAATTTGCTCTCTTATATAAACTCAAAAGTCCCGGTTTGACTTGAATGTTCCTCATATTTAATTAAGTGAGGAACCATTAGAACTTCTGAAAATGTTTTTATTTATTTATGGCTGCCCATGTACTCCTGCCCTGGAGACAACTCTTTCTGAAATTTCTTGTACAGGTACCATGGGTATGGAAAGTGAAGGAATAATCTCCTCAATGGGATCTCAGACATAACTAAAAAAAACTGAACTCATTTTTATCCCCAATTCCTTGGAAAAATGGCTTAACTTAAGCTTTAAATGCTAGCCTTAAATATGTAGTTAAGCATGGCAGACCCCTAGGGTGCCTTCCAAAAAAAAAAATCACACTTACAAATCACACAAGTAAACAATAGACTCTATACTTCTTTTTTTTTTTTTTTTTTATTTAAATATTTATTAGTAATTTGCACAGAAATAACAATAGAAAAAAAAAATAACAAAAAGACATTTTCATCTCTATCATCATAAATATACGATTATTTCTTATAGTTTCAATAACCCCCCTCTTAAAACCTTGACCCCTCCCCCCCCACTCTGCATTTCCTTGTCTTGTAGCCAAAGCAAGCATATCCTACACGATTATTCTCTATGACGTTCTACTTTTCACTTTCTCCTACTTGTTACAAAATTTTCCCATTTTTCCCATCTCGCGAGATATATCTCCAGCTTGTCTTCCTGTAAATAATATATCCTCTCCATCTCCCTAGTCCAGTTTACTCTCTCTATTCATTCCTCCTCTTTCGGTATTTATTTTTTCTTCCAATATTTGGGGATCAGGCTTTTTGCTGCGTTCAAATAGTACCCTAAACCTAATTTCTTATATTTACTAATTGATATTTCTGAACTATGTAACAGGCATATCCCAGGGTCTAACCCGATGTTCATTTCAATAATGTTCTCTATTAAATATATTATTTTTTTCCAGAATATTTGAATCTTTGGACATTCCCACCAAATATGATAAACTGTCCCCACTTCCCCACACTCTCGCCAACACCACTGTGATTTCTCCGCGCTTATCTTACCCTCCACACTCGGAACAATGTGCCATCTTGTCAAACATTTATAATTTAATTCCACATCCCTCAAACTTACATTTCCGTGAACTAAACTATTTATTTTCTTCTGTTTTCCTTCATCTAGTACCACCCCCATGTCTCTTTCCCAATTCACAATGTGCAATGGTTTAATATTTGTGCCTAAATCTGTGAGAATTCCATATACTTTGGCTATTCCATGTTTCCCATCACCCCGTGTATCCAACAACCTTTCAAACAAATTCCAATCCTCTTTCATTCTCAGGGGTTTTTTAAGATTTCCCCAAAAACGTTTTAATTGATAGTATCGCCACTCATCCAGCCTAGTGAAAATATTTCCCTTTTCCTTTTCTAGCTCTTTAAAGGTCTTCAATTTCCCATCCCCCATTATATCTCTGAGTTGGACATCCTCCTTTATAAACCATCTACCTGTTATCTCTTCTCTACCTGGTGGAAAAAATTCTGTATTTCTTAGTGGCATAAGTATAGAATTAAATTCCCATCTCATATATTTGTGCATTTTATCCCATTCCCTTAATACATTTACAGTGTACAAACTTAAATCCTCCTTCAGTCCTCTATATTGTGTCGGTAACCATATTATGCTATTCAATTTAGTTCCACTAAGTGTATTCTCAATTTTTACCCAACTTTTCCCCTCTACATTGAACGTCCAATCAAAGATTCTACCTAATATTACTGCTTTATAATATCTCTTTATATCTGGAACTCCCAAACCACCCTTCTCTTTATCTCTACTTAATACCTCATGGGACACCCTCGGTTTTTTCTTCCTCCAGATATATCCCGTTATCATTTTTTTTATCACTTTAAAAAAAGCTTCCGGGAGTTTAATTGGTATCATTTGGAATCTGTATAAAATTTTTGGTACAATTATCATTTTTACCAAATTTATACGTCCTAACCACGATGGGGTTCCTCTCTCTAACGCTTTTAATTCCCCTTTTACTTCATTCAATAGTGAAATATAGTTTAGCTTATACAAGTTTTTATACGACGCGCTGAGCCTTACTCCCAAGTACTTTATATCTCTTTCTTTCCAAATAAAGGGAAATTCTTCTTGTATTTTTTCTTGTTCACTTTTTGGGATATTTATGTTTAAGATCTCAGTTTTTGTTGGATTGATTTTTAAATTTGATAATTCTCCAAATTCCTTCAACAATTTCATTAGATTTGGGAGTGTTATCCTGGGATTCCCCACATAAAACAGCAGATCATCAGCAAAAGCTGCCACTTTATGTTCTACACTTCCTATCTGAATTCCCCTTATATCTCCATTTTTCCTTATTGTTGATAAAAGAGGCTCTAATGACAAAACATATAATAAGGGGGACAAAGGGCAGCCCTGCCTTGTTCCATTTGACATCCCAATGGGCTCTGTTTTTTCCCCATTTACTATTACCACTGCAGAGGGTTTACTATACAGTTTTCCAATCCATTCCCTCATTCTACCTCCAATTCCTAGGTCTTCTAAGGTGTCCATCATGAAGCCCCAGTCTACTCTATCAAAGGCCTTTTCTGCGTCAATTGAAAGGGCCACCTCTGGTACCTCCCCATTTTTACTTCTCTGTATCAGCATCAGGGATCTCAGCCCATTGTCCCTGCCCTCTCTTCCTGGGACAAAGCCCACCTGATCTCTATGTATCCATTCAGGCATAAACTCCTTCAACCTATTCGCTAGGACCTTTGCATATATCTTGGTGTCTAAATTCAACAGTGAAATGGGCCTATAACTTGAACATTGCGAGACATCTTTCCCTTCTTTATGTAACAGTACCACATGAGCCTGCAAAGATTCTCCCCTCATGTCCATCTCTCCTCCCAGGGCATTCATATATTTTTCCAATTTGGGGTTTAATATTTCACTAAATTTTTTATAGTACCCTGCTGTATAACCATCTGGTCCTGGACTCTTCCCCATCTCCATACTTTTTACTACTATCTTTATCTCTTCTTGTGTAATCTCTGCTTCAAGGGAGTTTAGTTGGTCCTCTTTTATTTTTGGTAATCCCGCATTTTGTAGATAAATCTTCCTTTTTTTCCCTTTTTTCCTTTCCATATTATTTACTTCATCGTATCGAGTGATATTATATAACTTCCTGTAGTAGTCCACGAACGTCTTTGCAATTTCTTTATTTGAGTGGACCATTTCTCCCTTAGGGCTTTTTATTTTATCTATATAATTCCTATTTTTTTTTTTCCTTAAGGTTCTCATTAAATATTTTCCTGACCTATCTCCCCATTTATAGTTTTCACTTAACACTTTGTTATACACTCTCCTTCTCTCCTCTTCCATCAGAGTTTCCAGTTCCTCTTTCTTTTTTATTATCTTCTGCTTAATTTCTTTTAGCATTCTATTTTTGTATAGTTGTTCTAACTCCGATATATCCTTTAAGAACCCACTAATTTTTTCTCTTCTTTCTCTTTTTTTTCTTGCCCCAATTGCAATCAAAATTCCTCTTATATATGACTTGTGAGCCTCCCATACTGTTGCCTTAGACACATCCTCCGTCTCATTCTCTTTAAAGAATCTCTCAATTTCCTTCCCAATCCTCTGTGCATTATCCTTGTCCATGAGAAGTGCTTCATTCAGCCTCCAACCTACCCCTTCTGTTCTCCTCTTTCCCCATCCCATCCTCAATACAACAGGGGCATGATCCGAAAGCGTCATTACTCCTATATCTGCTTTAACCATTGAGTCTATAAAGTGATGTTCTATCAATATATAGTCCAACCTTGAATATACCTGATGTGCATTTGAGAAGAATGTGTAGTCTCTATCTTTCATATGCAAGATTCTCCATGAATCTACCAATTGGCATTCATGGATCACCTTCTTTAATAGTCTCAGAGATCTACTCCCCTCTCGTTGCACCTTAGAATTTGTATCAATTTGTGGATCCATACAAAAATTAAAATCTCCCGCCACTATTATACAACCCTCTTTAAAATCCATCAACTTTTTTAACACACCCTTCAAGTACTCCTCTGGTTTTTTATTTGGACAGTATATATTAGCTACTGTGCACTCCACCCCTTGTATTTTACCCTTCAAAAACAGATATCTCCCCTCTGGGTCCACTTTTCTGTCCTTCAGTTCAAATCTTATATTTTTTCTGAACCCTATTGCCACCCCTTTAGCTCTCTTAATCGGGGAATCTGCAAAATACCATATTGGGTAATCTCTTGATTTCAGCTTCACCTTAGATTCTATCTCAAGATGTGTCTCCTGCAAAAAAACCACCGAAACTGCTTGATGGTGTAATTCCTTAAATAACCTAAATCTCTTCCCAGGACAATTTAACCCCTTTACATTATAAGTGATGACTTGTAAATCTTCCATCTTTTTTTAAATCCTTCTTTTTTCCCTTCTAACTAGAGATCACATAACTATCCTCCTTCTCTTTACCCTTGCTTTTAATACCTCTCTCTATCCTGCAGAGTATTTCCCTTATAGACTCTATACTTCTAATCTATTCAATACTGCAGTTCCATTTTAGATTGGGTGCAAGTTCCCATTCTGGAAGGTCATCCAAGAATATGGCAGGACCATTTATAAAAAAAATAAATGAATATGTTACCTGATATCTACTCAACCTTACTGCTTGATTGACACATTACATAATGTGTTTTGTTCTAAAAGTTTATTAGTCATCAGTTTACAGTTCAGTTGTTTGTAGAAGCTAACATAATCCCTTGTAGTAATTAATCATTTTATAAGTCATTTTATGACCCGTGTGAGCACTAACAGTCTCAACTGATATAGGAATACAATGTCACCAAGTACTGTACACAATTATGTAACACAAGACTTAATTAGTACATATTTATAGTACAATAAGTATATTTTTAATGATTTATGATAATTATATTATGTTATTTATTAGCATAGGTCACTGCACTGTGCATTGTTTTGTGATACAACCACAGTAAACTATATATTTAGGAACCACTTCACAAACTGTAACTATACTGTACATATATATAAAATATAATATATATTTTTTTAAATATATATATCTATATAGATATATATATATATATAATGTATACACTACACTGCCAAAAGTATGGGACTCCCCTCCAAATCATTGGATTCAGGTATTCCAATCACCTCCATGGCCACAGGTGTATAAAATCAAGCACCTAGGCATGCAGACTGCGTCTACAAACATTTGTGAATGAATGGGTCACTTTCAGGATGTCCGTGAATTCAAGCGTGGTACCGTGATAGGCTGCCACCTGTGCAATAAGTCCATCCATGAAATCTCCTTGCTACTAAACATTCCACGGTCAACTGTTAGTGGTATTATGACAAAGTGGAAGTAACTGGGAACAACGGCAACTTAGCCATGAAGTGGTAGGCCAAGTAAAATGATAGAGCAGGGTCAGCATATGCTGAAGTGCACAGTGCTCAGAAGTCACCAACTGTCTGCAGAGTCAGCAGCTAAAGACCTTCAAACTTCATGTGGCCTTCAGATTAGCACAACAACAGTGCATAGAGAGCTTCATGGAATGGGTTTCCATGGTCAAGCAGCTGCATCCAAGCATTACATCACCAAGTGCAATGCAAAGCGTCGGATGCAGTGGTGTAAAGCACGCTGTCACTGGATTCTAGAGCAGTGGAGATGTGTTCTCTGGAGTGGCCAATCATGCTTCTCTGTCTGGCAATCCGATGGATGTGTCTGGCTTCGGTGGTTGCCAGGAGAACAGTACTTGTCTGATTGCATTGTACCAAGTGTAAAATTTGGTGGAGGGGGCATTATGGTGTGGGGTTGTTTTCAGAGGTTGGGCTTGGCCCCTTAGTTCCAGTGAAGGCAACTCTTAAGGCACCAGCATACCAAGACATTTTGGACAATTTTATGCTCCCAACTTTCTGGAAACAGTTTGGGGATGGCCCCTTCCTGTTCTAACATGACTGCACACCAGTGCACAAAGCAAGGTCCATAAAGACATGGATAAGCGAGTTTGGGGTGGAGACCTGACCTCAACCAGATAGAACACCTTTGGGATGAATTAGAGTGGAGACTGCAAACCAGGCCTTCTCATCCGACATCAGAGCCTGACCTCACAAATGCACTTCTTGAAGAATAGTCAAACATTCACATAGACATACTCCTAATCCTTGTGGACAGCCTTTTTAGAAGAGTTGAAGCTGCTATAGCTGCAAAGGTTGGGCCAACTCAATATTGAACCTTACGGTCTAAGACTGGGATGCTATTAAAGTTCATGTACATGTCAAGGCAGGAGTCCCAATACTTATATATAAAAATGTGTCACCATCAATAAATAAAATAAGTGCAAAAATAATTTAGAACACACAATTCGCCACTCTCAACCAAAACCTTGTCAGATCATTAAATCTCCAATCTCCCAGGTAGCAATCCGGCATACAGTGGGGCAAAAAAGTATTTAGTCAGCTACCAATTGTGCAAGTTCTCCCACTTAAAAAGATGAGAAAGGCCTGTAATTGGCATCATAGGTAGACCTCAATTACGAGAGACGAAATGAGAAAAAAAAATCCAGACAATCACATTGGCTGATTTGGAAAGAATTTATTTGCAAATTATGGTGGAAAATAAGTATTTGGTCACCTACAAACAAGCAAGATTTCTGGCTCTCATAGACCTGTACCTTCTTTAAGAGGCTCCTCTGTCCTGCACTCATTACCTGTATCAATGGCACCTGTTTGAACTTGTTATCAGTATAAAAGACAACTGTCCACAACCTCAAACAGTCACACTCCAAACTCCACTATGGTGAAGACCAAAGAGCTGTCGAAGGACACTAGAAACAAAATTGTAGACCTGCACTAGGCTGGGAAGACTGAATCTGCAATAGGCAAGCAGCTTGGTGTGAACAGATCAACTGTGGGAGCAATAATTAGAAAATGAAAGACATACAAGACCACTGATAATCTCCCTCGATCTGAGTCTCCACGCAAGATCTCACCCCGTGGGGTCAAAATGATCACAAGAACGGTGAGCAAAAATCCCAGGACCACACGGGGGGACCTAGTGAATGACCTGCAGAGAGCTGGGAACAATGTAACAAAGGCTACCATCAGTAACACACTATGCCGCCAGGGACTCAGATCCTGCAGTGTCAGACGTGCCCACCTGCTTAAGCCAGTACATGTCCGGGCCCGTCTGAAGTTTGCTAGAGAGCATTTGGATGATCCAGAGGAGGATTGGAAGAATGTCATATGGTCAGATGAAACCAAAATAGAACTGTTTGGTAGAAACACAACTCGTCGTGTTTGGAGGAGAGAGAATGCTGAGTTGCATCCAAAGAACACCATACCTACTGTGAAGCAGGGGGGTGGCAACATCATGCTTTGGGGCTGTTTCTCTGCAAAGGGACCAGGACAACTGATCCATGTACAGGACAGAATGAATGGGGCCATGTATCGTGAGATTTTGAGTGCAAACCTCCTTCCATCAGCAAGGGCATTGAAGATGAAACGTGGCTGGGTCTTCCATATGGCAATGATCCCAAACATACCGCCCAGGCAATGAAGGAGTGGCTTCGTAAGAAGCATTTCAAGGTCCTGGAGTGGCCTAGCCAGTCTCCAGGTCTCAATCCCATAGAAAACCTTTGGAGGGAGTTGAAAGGCCTTGTTGCCCAGCGACAGCTCCAAAAGATCACTGCTCTGAGGAGATCTGCATGGAGGAATGGGCCAACATACCAGCAACGCTGTGTGCCAACCTTGTGAAGACTTACCTCTGTCATTGCCAACAAAGCATATATAACAAAGTATTGAGATGAACTTTTGATATTGACCAAATACTTATTTTCCACCATAATTTGCAAATAAATTCTTTCCAAATCAGCCAATGTGATTGTCTGGATTTTTTTTCTCATTTTGTCTCTCATAGTTGAGGCCTACCTATGATGCCAGTTACAGGCCTCTCTCATCTTTTTAAGTGGGAGAACTTGCACAATTGGTAGCTGACTAAATACTTTTTTGGCCCACTGTATATGTACCCAAGGGATCAAAGCAAACTCACAATAGTGAAATTACAGCTTTCATAATTTATAAAAAAAAAAATTAAAACCTTATGCACTGCCATATCCTGCATAAGCAAGGATCAACCCAATACATATATGTTTTGTCACTCAATTTCCTCAGGGGCTCCTCAGAAAAGAGGTTACAATTAACTGCTTGCAACAGTATGTTATATTAAGTCATATGATGCAAACCATGTGTTTTTTACAACAGGCACATGTTCTCTTCTCTAGTCCATCACTATGAAGGATCCAGTGACACAATTTGAAACTACTAAGTCCCACTAAGAAGAAGGCCTTTTCACTTGCATACAGTGCATCCAAAAAGTATTCACAGTGCTTAACCTTTGCCACATTTTATGTTACAGCCTTATTTTAAAATGGATTAAAAACATTTTTTTCCTTCAACATTCTGCAAACAATAACCAATAATGACAATGTGAAAGAAGTTCATTTTGAAATTTTTGCAATTTATTAAAAATAAAAAACGAAAACAACCACATAAATATTCACAGCCTTTGCTCAATACTTTGTTTAAGCACCTTTAGAACCAATTACAGCCTCAAGTCATTTTGAGTATGATGCTACAAGCTTGGCACACCTATTTTTGGGCAATTTCTCCCATTCTTCTTTGCAGTACCTCACAAGCTTC